>NC_041739.1:30631897-30934952 GCF_004115215.2 Ornithorhynchus anatinus
GAAATTCATGGCAATATCATAAATTGATGTGGTAATTTATTATCATTTATTTTTATTTCTAGTGACATTTTGTGTCAAAAGGGGGGGAAAAAACCCTGTAGGTATATTGAAAAAAATGACAAAAACAGATAAAGGAGTTATGGCGTATTTCAGAAATGTCATTTATATTTTACCATAGGCAAAACACTCCTTAAAGGATTAAATCAGATACCAACAGGTACCTTGGTCTTGGTGAAGTCTCTGATCAAAGGAAGCAATCCCTCCCTCGGTTGATGTCTGCTGGGCTAGTGTATCTTTTGCAATGGTCTCCCACCAACCAACCATTGTATCACATTTTAAATCATTCATTTTATGCTGCTTTCTTAAAAGAGACCCTCTTTCAGTTCACCATACAGCAGATGCTTGGATATCTTGCCATCATCCATTTTCCTGACATATACATCTAAGGATGGATACAGTTTGTCTATTACCTACCTTTTGTCACTGAAGATGATGCAGTGAAGGTGAGTTCCGATCTATGACTGAAAAGACTGATATACCTAGCATCCCTTTCTGTATTAGTGGCATATAAAGAGAGATCTTTGTTGTGCTAAGGGGTTGCTATTAGTTTTCTGTTTTCATGCCTGCCCCTTGGTGAGTCAATCTTCATGAAGACTTTGCTCAAAGAGAATAATAATAATAATGATGGTGTTTGTTAAGCACTTACTATTTGCCAAGCACGGTTCTAAGCGCTGGGGGAGATACAAGATAATCGGTTTGTCCCACCTGGGGCTCACAGTCTTAATTCCCATTTTACAGATGAGGTAACCGAAGCACAGAGAAGTTAAGTGACTTGCCCAAAGTCACACAGGTGACAAGTCATGGAGCCGGGATTAGAACCCACGACCTCCGACTCTCAAGCCCGTGCTCTTTCCACTCAGCCAAACCCTCTTCTGATTTCTGCCCAGCTAGCTGATCTGCCTGCTACGGTGGTCTTCAAACAGTTCACAGCTCTGTCTTATCGTTTGAAATTTTCCTTCACTGTGCTTTCAAATTGCTTGTTCTGTCCTCCCAGCAGATTCTTGGACATTTCCTCTTGATCTATTCTCCTCACACCTCCCGTGCTATGAAACCGTGTTGCTACGAGTACTGTCTCAATAGTAAACGTGTTCCAGAAGCTCACTATCAGTAATCTCATCTTGCCATCTGAAGCTGAATGTGGTTCATAAGCGATGCTGGTGAAATTGCTCGACAAGATGGATGTGTCTTTTGCAGTAGTAGGTCCTGGTCTCACAGCCGAATAGAAAGCTGATCAACACGACAGTTCTGAATTTGGAATAGAGATTAAGGTTGGGTTGTTGATCGATTAATTAATGGATAAATCAGTGGTATTATTGAGCACCTATTATGTGGAGAGTACTGTAACAAACTCTTGGGCGAGTACAAGACAGTAGAGATGGTATACAGGATTCCTGCCGTCAAGAAGCTTAGTGGGGAGACCGACATTAAAATGAATTACAGATAGGGGAAACGGCAGCATATGAGGATACGTACGTAAGTGCTAAGGGTGATGCGGGGCTGGGATAGGGGGAGAATTAAGATGCATAAAGGCAGCACAGAAAAGAGGGGAAATAAGATGTTAGTCAGGGAAGGCCCACAATTTTCCCAACTCTTAAATACACATTAATTACCTGTTCTCCCTCCTACTTAGGTTGGGAGTCCCATGTGAGATGGGGACTGTGTCTGATCTGTTAACATACATCTACCCCAGCTCTTAGAACAGTATGCACGTAAGTACCATAACGATTATTTTTCACTATTATCACTTATTTATTTACTTATTACTCATTATTTATTTCTATTTATTATGATCACTTCAGTGGATATTGCACTGCATAAAGGGAGTACAGTGCACTACAGTATTGTTTTAGGCATCAAGTTCTGTGTTATTAAATAAAACCTACAGTTGGGTTTATGGTTTCTTGGGGGTTAGTCTATATAGCCCTGTACCATGTTTGTAAAGAAACACACGCTCAATTCTGTGTTTTATGTCTGGGCCTCAAGAGCCCAAAGATCTGTTAATAGGATTTCCTAAAACAATGACTTTGAACCCTTCAATCACAGTCACTGGCAATTGATATGGGGGAATTTCCTGCTGATTCAGATGCATATTCTGACTGGATCCTTCCTTGCATCTTCCCTTGCTAATGGACCTTGCGGTCGGCTTTTAAGTGAAACTGTATGGCAAGTCAGAAGTGACAGGACAGGGTTCTAGAGCCATTTAGGATGTTGGATTCTGCTAAAGCTTAGTGGCTTGGTGAATGTGCGTTTTGTTTGCTTCCTTTTCTTTTCATGGAGCTTGGATCAGTTACCCAAATGCTATCTTGGCCTTTTTGAGTTTTTTCTGTGTCTTTCACTTTCTGGGCAGTCGTTCCTAGCCATGCCTGGGTAACTAATGGTATTTGTTAAGCACTTACCCTGTGCAAGGCACTGTGGTAAGCAAATTGGGTGGGACACAGTCCCTGTCCTGCATGGGCACATGGTCTTAATCTCCATTTCACAGATGAGGTAACTGAGGCACAGAGAAGTGAAGTGACTTGCTCAAGGTCACACAGCCGACAAGCGGTGGAGCTGGGATCGAAACCCAGGATCTTCTGACTCCACTTGGCCACCGGTAACAGGATTATGTTTGGTCACCCTGAAGGAGATACTGGTCCCTGGATCGGGTTTGCCAAGAAAACTGGACACATCGCCTAAGCTTGAGGCTTTTTATTATGGTATTCATTCAGCACTTACTATGCGTCAAGCACTATTCTAAGATCTGGAGTAGATACAAGCTAATCAGATTGAATAGAGTCCCTGTCCCACATGGGGCTGGCAGCCTAACTAATCTATACAGTCAACTACCTCTGAATCAATTCTCAATCCTCTTGGGGGTGTGTGTGCTTCTAGACGCAGTTATTAAGCACACAGTCAGTAGCAGTGGCATTCTATTTAATAACATTCACAGTACAAAAACAACATAAATTTTTGAAGCTTGAAATACGAGCTTCTTGCATCTTCGGATCTGACAGCTTGCTCATAAGTTCCCTTCAATTCTGATTTAAAATAAGCCATCGTGCAAGCTACATAAATAGGAACCGTGGACTTGGGATATTAATTGCTCAGGATTAATTTTTAGCGTTAGAGGGATATTTTTCTGGTTGCTCAAAAAAAGATTCACTTTTTTCTATAATTATGCTATTATTCCGAGAATTAGGTGGCATATTTGAAAGTCACATCGGGGGCCAATAATGATCAAACTATAACATATTGCATAAACAAAGATTAATTCTGCAGTAGCAAAGTGGCTATTAGTCAATAATGCGCCTTCTCAGTTCAGCTGTTACACTATTACTGCTTCAGATGTTTGATGGTCCCTGGATCCTATTTTCTCATTTAATTTTAGACAGAATTATACCATACATCACCTCTTAATAGGGCCAAATAGGTAACCATCACCCAAATTACTGCTGTCTCACAGTTGTTTTCAGACACTGACAATGAGGAAGGGAGTTTCTCCACAATAAAGCATTGGAGGAACTGGTGATCAATGCAGTGTTGTAGGAAAATGCATCTTTCTAGCATCCAAATAGGCTGTGGTATTTTATATGCCAACTCCATGAACTGATGAGGATAATATAATAATAATGATCGTTTTTGTGTTGTTGTTTTATGGTATTTGTTAAGGTCAAGAGGGCTTGATCGGGAAGGCTTCCTGGAGATGTGACCTTAATAATTCTTTGAAGGTGAAGGGGCCGATCATCCGTCAGATATGAAGAGGATGGACGCAGGACGTGGGCAAGGGGTAAGCAGTGAGATAGATGAGACTGAAACATAGTGAGTAGGTTGGCATTAGAGGAGGGAAGTGTGTGTGAGCTGGCTTGTAGTAGGTAATCAGGGAGGAAAGGTAGGACAGGGAAGGTGAATGAGTCGTTTAAAGCTGAGGGTAAGGAGTTTCTCTTTGATGCAGAGGTGGATGGGCAGCCACTGGAGGTTCTTGAGAAGTGGGGAGACACGGACTGAACGATTCTGTAGAAGAATGAAAATGGTTCATGCCATTTTTATGCTTAATGTTGACCACTGTCAACGTCGTCTTGTAAAACAGTTACTCTAACCCTCAGTACGGCTTTCAGCCTTTCCAGAGAAGCAAACGACGAATGACTACCACTGGCCTAAGCAACTGACTGGAGGGCAGCTGCATATATAATGAATCGATTAATTCATTAATGGATGGATTCAATGAATACAGTTGGTATAAAGTGTGAACTGCTGGACCAATGTTGGTCTCACTCACCAGTTCCTTCTGCAGCTGGGCAATAAGTTCATCCCGTTCTTTCAGCTGCAGCTTCAGGCTGGAACATTCATCCTTCATCATATCCTAAAGAGCACCAAAGAGAGGCATCAAAGACATAGCCCTTTCATTTGGCTCTTGGTAAGAAAAGATAGTTTCACCCAGTGGGCGATAGCTATATCTGACTAGTGAAAAGCTATTGTCCTCTACCAGGTGAGATGGTTTTCAATAACATATTCTAATGTGTAGGACAAGCATGTTAATGTACCCAAAGGCAATTATTTGGGAATGGGAATAGCTCCCTGGGTTTAGGTCTTTTTCTGTTAGTGCGAGAATCTTTAAAGCCTTTTACTGAATGTATTGTCAAGCTCCTATTATTTTGCTGGGGGAACAGATGGTCATAAAATCTCATTGTTCTATTCAAACAAAATAACATGAGAGAAATACCATTTAGATGCGTTATTGGACACTTCTTCAATTGATGAAGGAACTATCAAAAATAAGTAGACCAGAGAGAACAAAAGAAAAAAAGAAGAAACAAGTCTTCCAACCAAGTATATCTTCCCACTGATACAGGAGGTCTGTTGTGAACATTATTGAGAAACTACTGGCATCTTGAGGAATATTGTAGATACTGCAGTATACATTAAATAATGGTATTTGTTAAGCATTTACTATGTGCCAAACACTGTATTAAGTAAGCCCTGGGGTGGATACAAAATAATCGGGTCCCACATGGGACACCACAACAGCCTAAGTAGGAGGGAGAACAGCTACTGAATTCCCATTGTGCAGATTAGGGAACTGAGGCACAAAGGAGTTAAGTGACTTCCCCAAGGTCAATAGCAGGCAAGTGGAGGGGCAAGGATTAGAACCCAGGCCCTCTGATTCCCAGGCCTGTGCTCTCTCTACTAGGCCACACTACGAACAGCCTTCAGGCACAGATGCGGGTACGCTAACGGGTGAGAAGCATCGTCGTCTAGTGGAAAGAGCACAGGCCAGGAAGTTGAAGAACCTGGGCTCTAATCTCAGTTCTGCCACGTGTATGCTGAGACCTTGGGCAAGTCCTTTAGCTTAGTCTTTGTGCCCCAGTTTTCTCACCTATAAAATGCAGATTAAATACCTGTCCTTCCTCCCCTTTAGGCTGTGAGCCCCATGTGGGACGGGAACTGTGTCTGACCTGATTATTCTGTATCTACCCCAGCACTTTGTTCCGTGTTTGGCACATAGTAAGTGCTTAACCAATACCATTTATTATTATTACTATAAATTGAAATCCAGTAAACACAGCCATGCCACAGAGTGGGTTTAAAGAATGCTTTACCTATTAATCAATGGTATTTATTGAGCGCTCACTCTATCTAGAGAACTGTATTAACCACTTGAGACAGCACAGTACGGAAGAGTAGGTTACAATGATCGTGGATCCCAAGGAATTAACGAGCTAGAGGGTAATATGATTTTCAAGTCTTTGAAATCTTTAACTCATAGTGCCCACAATGTAACAATGGCATTTCCTCAAGGAAATATTTTTAACACATTAAGTCATAACACTGAATGACAATGCTGAGCTTCATCATAAATATGGTGTGACCAATTAAATCTATATATTGTTAGTGTGTGATGACATGAGGAAAAAAAGTGATCGCTAAGTTGCCCAAGGTCTCAGCCACAGCACCTGCATCCACAATAACCCAACATTTGCCCAAAAGGAAAAAGTCATTCTCCCCAAATCCTCCCAGGAGTTTTTTGGTTGCTTAATTGCTCATTTTGGCCTCCCAGATCTTAATCCTCCTGCCTCAGGTTCCCAGTAACAAGCACTAACCATCTTTCCTGGGGGTCATTTCTGCACCCCACATCCTCTGACCTCCTTCTCCAAAATCTGGACTTTAGCTGAAATAGAATGAAAACATCATGCCAACACAGTGGATTTAGAGAACACTTTCCCTATCAATCAAGGGTATTTATTGAGCACTTACTGAGTGCAGAGCACTGTACTAAGGATTTAGTTAAGGGTTATAAAGAGGACTAGGCCTTACCTGTCACAGTGTTTCCCTCCTACCATTTCACTATTGACACCACCACCATCCTACAAACCCATGACCTTGGTATTATTCTTGACTCATCTCTCTCCTTTAACTCATCTACTCGCTCAGTGATGAAATCTTATCACATCTATCTTCCCGACAACTCTAAAATCTGCCCCTTCTACCCCATCCAAAATGCCATTCTCAATGGTCTGGACTTTAAGCTCTCTGTGAGCAAGGAATGGATCTTTACTGTTGTATTATAATAATAATAATAATGGCATTTGTTAAGTGCTTACTATGTGCAAAGCACTGTTCTAAGCACTGGGGAAGATAGAAAGTAATCAGGTTGTCCCACATGGGGCTCAAAGTCTTAATCCCCACTTTCCATATGAGGTAACTGAGGCACAGAGAAGTGAAGCAGCTTGACCATGGTCACCCAGCAGACAAGCGGCGGGGCCGGGATTAGACACCACGACCTATGACTCCCCAGCCCGGGCTCTTTCCACTGAGCCATGCTGCTTCCCCTAGTGCTTAGTGTTGTACTCTACCTAGTGCTTAGTAGAGTGCTCTGCACACAGTAAGCACTCAATAAATATGACTGAATGAAAGAAATGAATGGTTCACGCATAATGGAATATCCCATTTCAACTACCGCATCAGCCTTTTTGTTGACCTGCCGGCCTCCGGCCTCTTACTTCTCCAGTCCCTATTTCACTTTGCTGCCTGAATCATTTTTCTGAAAATTCACTCTGTCTACCCTCCCCTCTCCTCAAAAACCTCCACTGGTTGCCCATCCACATCCACAAACAGAAACTACTTAACATCAGCTTTAAGACACTCAATCAACTCTCTCTTCCCTGGTCTCGCTCTTCTCCCACTACAACCTACCTCGCACAACTTCGCTCTCTAGCACCAACCTACTTACTGTGCCTCGATCTCTTCTCTCATGTGGTCAACCGTTCCTGCCTCGAACTTTCTCCCGCTATACATTTCGCAGACCAGCACTTTCCCAATCTTCAAATCCTTACAAAAGTCAAACAATGAATGTTTTTTATTGACCGCTTATTATATGCAGAGCATTGTACTAAGTGCTCAGGAGAAATCAGTGTGTGGGTTTGTAGAGAAATCAATAAAATATACACTACAATAAAATCCGTAAGCACCTATGCCACCTGGGGTTGTACTAGGTAGTGCCCAAATAAGAACATGGCAAAGGAATCCTGGTCCAAGCTTTCTGGATTCCCGGACCTTAGCGGAAAGCCAGCTCAGAGAAGCACAAGCAGCGTGGCTTAATAGAGTATGGGCCTGGTAGCCAGAAGGATCTGGTTTCTAATCCCAGCTCTGCCACTTGTCTGCTGTGTGACCATGGGCAAGTCACTTCACTTCTCTGTGCCTCAATTATCTCATCTGTAAAAGGGGGATTAAGACTGTGAGCCCCATGAAGGACATGGTCTGTTTCAAGTTCTTAGACTACTGCCTGGCAATCAATCAATGGTATTTATTGAGTGCTTACTATGTGCAGAGCACTGTTCTAAATGTTTGTAAGGCTGGCACAGAGTAATTGCTTATCAAACGCCTTTAAAAACCCCCAAAAAGGACAAAGGACTGCTTTATCTAGGCGCATGTTAATGAATTTTTCATGCCTTAAAGAGTATATATTTTGACTGAACTCCATTGTGTTAGGATGGCATAAAAAGGAGAGGGAGAAGGGGAGACCAAGGGCAGGGAAACCTGAAAAGAAGGATGTGTATCTATAATTCTATGGACTTATATCGATGCTATTGAGGCCTGTTTACTTGTTTTGATGCCTGTCTCCCCCTTTCTAGACTCTGAGCCCGTTGTTAGTAGGGATTGTTTCTATTTGTTTGCTGCACTATATCTTCCAAGCACTTAGTACAGTGTTCTGCACACAGTAAGCGCTCAATAAATACAATTGAGCGAAAGAATAAATGAATGCAGGAGATAAGACTAAGTGGTTGGACAGGGTATACACACTTACACTTGTTTGTCCTCCATATGATCCATACGCTTCTTGTGCACAGGGAACGTGTCTACCAACTCCATTACATTTACTTTCCCAAGCGTTTAGTACAGTGTTCTGCACAAAAAAAAGGTTGATTTCATTCTGCAAAGGGGTCTTCTGAACCCCAGTTTAAAGAGCTGGTGGAAAAATGTTGGGTATAGTCAGATGGATGGAGGATCAGGAAACTCTACTCCTCTTTGGCTTGGTCTCTACTACCCAACCGGTTGACTCATTCGTGTTTTTTTAAAGATGCTCTTTCATAGAGAAATTCCTTAGTAAAGAAATTGAGTTGTGGCTGTGTCCTATTGTCAAATCCATTGAGTACAGTTATTTGGAGCTATTAACAGTGCTCTTAGGAGTTCACTGGCAAGAGCAGAAGCCATTACATTGGGTAATTGGGCAAGGCAACTCGGAATTCCCGTGTGCCATTGATGGACTGACTTGGGTTGTTTCGTCTTCAAAATCAGACACTCCTTCTAGGAGCTATGAAAGGGTTAGCTTAGTGCAGCCTACAGAGTCCCAATCTTGCCTTCCGCTCACTTGATGACCCAACCTCTGGATAGGCTCCTAAAAAGGTCCCACCTTAGGAAAGAAAAACCTGTGGCCTAATGAGAAACAATGTGGTCTAGCAGAAAGAGCAAGGACGCGGGAGTCAGAAAATCTGGGTTCTAATCCCAGCTCTGCCAATTGCTTGTTAGGTGACCGTGGGCAAGTCACTCAACTTCTCTGTGCCTCAGTTTCCTCAACTGTAAAAAAAGGATTAAACACCTGTTTTCCCTCCTATTTAGACCTGGAGCCCCACGGGGGACAGGGACTATGTCCGACCTAATCAACCTGTTCCTACCCCACTGCTTAGAATGGTGCTTGACACACTTGTAAGCAATGAACAAATACCATTAAAAAAAAAAAAGAAATCGGTACTTTCAAGACAGGAAAGGGTGTATGTAGACAGTTAATATGCTAGTATATGGGTTAATTCAAAATATTTTACACGAACTTAACAGTGGTGCATTACCGTTCATTCATATGTTCTCTTTAGGAGGCTGTCATGCCAGACAAAGCAGATTAGTGGGCAGCAATCAATCAAGCAATCATATTTATTGAGTGCTTACTGTGTGCACAGCACTGTACTAAGTGTTCGGGAATGTCCACTAAATTTAAAAAAATGTATTTATAGACTGCTTACTGTGTTCAGTACACTGTACCAAGTGGAGAATACAACATAACAGAGTTGGTAGACAAAGTCCCTGCTCACAATGAGCTTCCAGTCTAGGGGTGCTCAGGATTGATAGACTCAATCCCTTCCGACAAGGGCCTTACAGTCAAAGAGGAAAGGGATAGATCTCTCTAAATAACGACCGTGCCTGCTTTGGGATTTCAAGAGACAGGGCAGACCAAACCAATTTTTCATCTCAGAAAGGGTCTAGCCTTACATGAAAATCATGCAGAAAAGGAGCTTCGGGCCTCACTGCTCTTTTCTGCCACATTCATATGCACAGATAAAATCTCTTTTCAGTAGCATCCTCCTCAGAAATGAAGGACAGATATATATAGTGTCTTAGAAGGAAGAGCTCAAACATCTTCTCACAATATGAATCCGTAATTTACATTCCAAGTGCTCTTCTCCTTTAATTTATATCCTCCCTCATGATTTAGTCTTTTCACAATCGTTTGATGTTTTGTGCATTGAATTGTGTGCATAAGACTTCAAGAATCTGAATTCAGAAAAATGCAGAAACAAATGAATATTTTCCAGTGAGATAAGGAAAACATTTCAAGATATGGATCACACATGATACTCATTCCAACATGGAGCCAAATTGGTTTTTGGGTCTTGCCAAAAAATATTTAATTAAACTGAATTCCCCAAACTTAGAATTCAGTGTGTCAAGTTAAATTTGTACATTTAATAGACTTCATGTTTCAACATTAATTAGAAAAGTTCTCTAGAGAAGCAGCATGGCCTAGTTAAAAGAGCACAGCCCCGAGAGCAAGAGGACCTGGGTTCTAATCCTGGCGCTGCCAGTTGTTTGCTGCGTGACTGTGGGCAAGTCACTTAACTTCTCTGGGCCTCAGTTTCCAAAACTGTAAAATGGGGATTAAATACCTGTTTCCCTTCCTACTTAGACTATCAGCCACATGTGGGACAGAGGCTGTGTTCAATCTGATTAACTGGTTAGATCACAGCTTGACTCATAATAAGTGCTTAACATCAAGAAAAATAATAGTGATGATAATAATTTGATACACTTGCTTATTTAAAATATTAAATGATACTATGGTTCAAAGGAATTATGCATTAGACTCATATCTCATCTTTGAATTTGTGGGAAATTAAGAGATACGTATTTACTTCTCTGATTTAATAAAGGCAATATCTAGCTCTTTCTTCATGCATGACAGTAGCTTTATTTCATAGTAACTTGAGTGACCAAATGGGGAAATATAAATTCCTAGTATCCTGCTTTTATTAACTAATTCAGAATTTCCTAAATTCCGCACAGAGCATTTTAAAGTTAGGTGAAAGCTTGCATTTCTCTGTACTCCTACACTAAAATGTGTTACAAATCACTTTTCCTTCCAGGAAATAGATTCTGAAGAATTTCAACAAGTCATTGAAACAGAGGAGTGATCTTACTCAGAAACGGAGATGTTTCTCCATACAGAATTGGGACATATTGATAGAGATCTCTTGGCCTGGTGGAAAAAGCGCAGCCCTGGGAGTTAGAGATCTTGGGTTCTAATCCTGGCTCTGCAAATTCCTCCGTGTGTCCCCTTGGTGAAGTCTCTTAGCTTCTCTGTGCCTCAGTTTTCCTATTCCCCCTCTAGTTAGTGAGCCTTATGCAGGAAAGGGACTGTGTCCAACCTAATTAACTTGTATCTAGACCAGTGCTTACAACAGCGTTGGACCCGTAGTAAGAATTTAAGAAATACCATAAAAAAGACATATTTTTGCTTCGAATACCGACGAGGTAAGGGAGTCCATTTTAGCAGGGGCTTTATTAAGAAGTCCTCAGGAGATTTCAATTAGGCTGCATTTTAATGGGCAATCTCATTCCTCTTTCCGGTTCCTATGCAGTTCATTTATAGGAAATGGGATGCTTGAAATGCAAAGAAAAATATGGCATAATGCCTTACCCATTTTGGAAAAGAAGATATAATCGTACAAAATGTATTATTAATATTCACCTTGTCCCCAGAGAGCACTAACAATTATACAAAGAAGCAGCATGATCTAGTGGATAGAGCATGGGTCTGGGAGTCAGAAGGATCTGGGTTCTAATCCCAGCTCTGCCACTTGTTTGCTGTGTGACCTTGGGAAAATCACTTACCTTCTCTGTGCCTCAGCTATCCCATCTGTAAGACTGTGAGCTCCATATGGGACATGGATCGTGTCCAACCTGATTAGCTTGTATCTGCCCCAGTGCTTAGTACAATGCCTGGCACGTACTAAGCACATTTAAAAAAATTCAACCAAGAATCCTTGCCAGACTCTGAAGCTAAATATTTCATTTACAGCTCATTTCCTCGATTTTCAATTTCAGTAAAATGTATAGGAAGCCCTCTCAATCTGCAAGAATGGTACATTTTTTAGGACCAGAATTCTCTTCTTACAGAACCAAGAAGTTCAACCCATGGATTTTTTGAGGGCGAGTACTTAGATTAATGAGCTCATTATAATTCATTAGAGAGTGGTGTGGGGATGACTGCCTACTTTAATTAGTTTTATTACGGTAGGAAATTGTTTCATATGCCAAACCCATCACCAAGCATGCCTGGAAAACATTAGAGTGGTAATCAGACTTGATTTGAGGAACCTTTCATTAGGCTGAATGACTACAGGCACTTATAATGAACAAGGAGGGTATTAAAAAGATGGACATGACAGTGTCTAGCCTTAAAGAATTTATCATGTCAACTAATTCTGTGATAAAGAGTGCAATGATGATTTTAGCGGAAAAAAAAGAACAACAGCAGTGTCGACGTGGCAGGCGGTGTACTTGCCGATAATTATGGCAAAAGCTGACAGTAATAGATCTGGAAGGTTCAGTAGGTCAAGCTTATCAAGATAATAAATCCTAAAGCAAATTATACGTGACTCAAATATCATAATGGAAATGTTAATTAGTAACTGGAATTGCTACATAAATAGCCCTTAGAAAGGCCTCTATTCCCCACAGAAACAGGATGCGGACTCATTACGGGTGTGAAATTGGGAAGTTTCAAGTCCCAGATAAAAACATGGTCAGAATGAAAGGGGGAGACCCATTTCAAGTGCCAGAGATAAGTAAGCAGCAGGGTGTCCTCCTTCAGTTTACTTTTTTGAATGTGTTTTCTGGGGTGATGACTCTGGAAAATGTAAGCTCATTGTGGGCAGGGAATGTTTCTGTTATACCGTTGTGTTATACTCTCCCAAGCGCTTTGTACAGTGCTCTTCATTCAGAAAGCACTCAATATGATTGATTGATTGACTGAGTTGGTCACTTCCCATTCTTATTTCCTTGTGACATCACCAAGTTTTTTTTTCAAATATTCAAGATCAAAAGTAAAACTCGAGTGCCCCTCATGAAATTATCTGCTAAGTGTACACACTCACACAAACACACTCACGTGTACACCTTAACAAAAATATTTCTTTAAGTATAAAATTTCCTAAAGGTAAAGTCAAAGTCGATTCACCTGTGCTGGGCAGCAGCGGCATGGGAAAGAGTCAAAGGCAGGTGATCAAGTGATCAGAACATTGATCAAAGACTACGGTAGAGACTCAAGTTTTTACTGAGCAGAGGAAGGCAGTCGTAAATCACTTCTGTATCTTTTCCAAGAAAACTCTGTGGATACACATCCCAGAATGACTTTATGACAGAAGACGAGAAATTTTCCGAAGAGGGTGAGTCCACGGAGTCGTTACGGGTCGGAATCGACTCGCCGGCATTGACGATTTAAAGATGAAAGTCATACCAAGCGTTGGGTGTGGGGAGACTCAGGCTGAATTTACCAGCCGGCACCTTGGATTCCTCACCAGCCACCACCCCTGTGGAGCTAACCAGAAAACCTTCCTGCAGTTGGGACCCCACACAAGTCAATACATGGACATGGATCTATATCATCAAAATAGGATTTCATATGAAAATCCTTACAAAAGATTTGTGTGGAAGATTAAAGACGAAATGAATGCCTCCATGTGCAAATGAAATTGGTCTCCATACAGGAGAACCTATCGGCTACAGATCGGCTCTAACTCGGCGCAGAGAGGCTTCACTGGCGTGTGCCTGCAGGGCAGTGGCGGATGCATGGTGCGGGGTGGCGTGCACCCTGGGAATACCTACAACATTGAGTTTACCTTCCCAATGGTGCTAGAAGGCTGAGTATCCCCAGTCTCCAGGACAAAAGCAGCATGGTGTAGTGGATAGAGCACAGGCCTGGGAGTCAGAAAGTCATGGGTTATAATCCTAGATCCACCCCTTGTCTGCTGCCGTGTGACCTTGAGCAAGTCATTTCACCTTTCTGAGTCTCAGTTACCTCATTTGTAAAATGGGGATTAAGGCTGTCAGCCCCATGTGGGACAGGGGTTGTGTCCAGTTGGTTTGTATTCCCCACAGCATTAGTACAATGCCTGGCACATAGTAAGCACTTAACCAATGCCACAATTATTACTATTATTATTATTATTGTTATTGAATTAGCCCAGCATGAGCACCCAGGGCTGATGTGTCTCGTGGGACCCACAGGTGATGCTCTGCATACAGTAAACACTCAGTATATACAATCGAAAGAATGAATGAATTAGATGGTTTTTTTTATGATATTCATTAAGAGCTTCTTATGTACCAGGCACTGTACTAAGCACCGGGGTACATACAAGGTAGTCAGGGTGGATACAGTCCATGTCCCACATGGGGCTCACAGTCTTAATCCCCATCTTACAGGTGAGGTAACTGAGGCACAAAGAAGTGAAGTGACTTCCCCAAGGTCACAGAGCTGACAAGTGGTGGAGCTGGGATTAGAATCCAGGTCTTTTTGAGTCCCAGGTCCAGGCTCTATCCACTAGACCACTGCCTGGAGAGGAACATGCCTCATCTCCATGTTGGCTCCCCAGTGTCACTTGCCCTCAGAAACGCAGGAGAAGTGGTGACCAGATAGAGCTGGATATTTCAATAGACTGTCCACTAGGGATGGGAGAAGCTGGTAAACCTCTTTCAGGACTAATTTTAGAACTATTTTCATCGGTCTGAAAGGCATTTTAATTGTTTAGTTACATAATACGGCAGAGGTACAGAGGTCAGTCAGCTTTAAAAAAAGGGCTTACATTGCTTAGGGAGATGAATACCTCCCCATTTGGACAAATGGTCAGAGTTCTTTATCCATATTCCATAGTGATGGTCAACAAATTTAGGATTTTCACCAGAGCTATGGAGGAGGAATACAACAATTAACTGGGAGAAAGGTAAGGATTAATTAGTTAATACGTCTTTCTATGCATTTGACCAGTGACCACAGTAAGGGACCCAAAGCTCACCATGGCAGTTTGCCAACTGAGCATCGTTGAAGTCATGCCAGAGGACTTGGAGGCCAATGGAGGAATATTAATTCAGTTTTTTCCATAATTAAAGTTGTAGCATTTTAGCTATTGGAACAGCACAACTCAAAGATGGACTCCCTTTTCCACGACGGTACGCGCTAGGGACGGGTCACTGGAACGCATCTCAGCATGGTCCAACACAGAAGAAAGAGGGATGCTGCCCTTAAATAAAGTCCCCTCGGCCTATTAAGTCTTGGTACTTTGTGAAGAACTAACTAAGGACAACTTCATGAAGTGATAAGAAGGTAAGGACTGCCCTCTTCAAATAGTGTTTAACTGCTTATTTTAACATTACCTGCAACCTAGAGTTTGCAATTTGTTACTGCCCTATACATTAGCTTTCCCCAGCATAGACTTTGAGCCCTGTGTGGAGCGGGGCCCACGTCTGAATGATTCACCTTGTTAACAATGGAATTCCTACATCATCTTGCTCACCTCACAATTACCCCAGTGCCTAGCACAGTGCTTGCATATGGTAAGCACCCAATAGATGCCAATAATTGATAACTAGCCCTTAGAGCAAGAGGTTTCTGAGCCAACTGGATGTTCAATAGGTTGGACCTAAACCCAATCCAAGGAATATCCAGGAGGGATCATCTGCTCACTGAAGTCAAGACAACAATCGCCGTGGCATCATATCAATCAATCGTATTTGCTGAGAGCTTACTGTGTGCAGAGCACTCTACTAAGTGTTTGGGAGAGTACAATAAAACAGAATTGGCAGACACGTTCTCTGCCCACAAGGAGTTGACGGTCTAAATGGGGAGACAGCCACAAATACAAATAAATTATAGGTCTAGTATAAGTCAAGGTGAATAATAGGTGAGGCAGAAGGGAGTGGGAGAGGAAGAAATGAGGGTTTAGTTGGGAAGGCCTCTTAAAGCAGATATGATTGTAAGAAGGTTTTGAAGTAGGGGAGAGTGATCGTCTGTCAGGTGTGAAGAAGGGAGTTCCAGGCCAGCGGTAGGATGTGGGTGAGGGGTCTGCAGCAAGATAGATGAGACTGAGGCACAGTGAGTAGGTTGGCATTAGAGGAAAGAAGTGTACGGGTTGGGTCTTGGTAGGAAATCAGGAATGTAAGGTGGGAAGGGGCAAAGTGATTGAGTGCTTTAAAGGCGATGGTGAAGAGTTTCTGCTTGATGCGGAGGTGGACTGGCAACCCCTGGAGGTTCTCGAGGAGTGGGGAAACATGGACTGAACAGTTTTAAATGAAATTAGGATAGGCACCAAGCACAAGGACACCAAACCAGACACAATATTATGTGCTAAATCCCCAAAACTCAAGGGATAGAGAGACAATTACTCGGGCCTTGTAGAAAAAGAAAAAGCAAAACACTGGGGGAGATTTAGTAGAGAGTAGAGTGGGATGGAACAGTGAATGAATAACAAAATAAGGCTGTCCATCTCAATAAAGCCAGGACCGGAAACTGGTGGGAAAGTCTGCCCCAAATTTGTTTCCAGAATAAGGAGGGTCAAGGAAGGATCCAAAATCCGCACCAGCTACCCAACAATAACCCCAAATCACTTTTAATAGAAGTCACTTCCAAGTGATCTCTTGACAATTTCATATTACATCCCACGAATGGGTTGTGAATGTAATTACTGAGGGGATTGTTTATTGGGACACTTGGGAAAGGAAGAAGGTGAGGGGTGGAAGTGTGAAATGGGAAAACCTGAAAGGCACGGTACTTCTTTCCTCTGGCTCAAGATGAGTGAGAGAGCATTCTTCAGTGAGGGTTCCAGTCAGAATTAAGGGACTCTGGTGGCTTCTGATTGAACACTATTTTTTAAATAGGAAATTATGGAAAGTAAAAAAAAAAGGTCATTTTTTAAAATGATGAGATGCTTTTTGCAATCTACTGGAGGGCTTTATATACCTAGTGGTCCTTCATTATCAAAAATAATACTGCTGAGAGTAATATCCTATCCATTGCGTGAAAATGAAACCAAAAAGATGTATATGTAACCCTTCCACATATTCTATACGTAGGAACAGAATTGTTGTTCACCAAATCCTACATCCCGAAGAAAAACCCCTTGAAGTTTAACTTGGAAGATTCTAGGAAAATGAGCAATTCGAAAACAGTAACAATTATGTGTAATTCAAACGAGGCCAGCATTAAAATCTTGCTCCTTAGAGACACCACTGAACAATATTTCCCAATTTATTATTATATCACTACAAGGAATAGCAAAAATCCAATCTAGGTGAGGTCCCTCTCCACTGAAATAGATTAATTCAGTGACAGGCATGTGGCTTAAATTGGATTTGGGATCTAATGTGCAATGGCTGCGTTTTCTTGTCTGATTAGAAATGTGTTTCTAAAACTCATTCGCAGGAATTCAGAGAGGCACAAAGATGGATCTGTCACATTCTTGATTTCTTAAATGTTCCCCCGAGGACCCTACCAGAAGTTCCTGTTGGACAAATTCTGTGATTACCGGATAATGACTGTCATTTCCATTTCTCAGAACTCAAATGAGACACAAAACATCTGAGAGACAGCCCGGGATGGCTTGGTTCTCAACAAGCAGTCATTCACCTTGATGCATCAAACAATCGCAGCCACAGGTAATTCATATTGAACTGAACTGAGCCTTAGAGTGGTGAGACATTTGTGCTGGCTTTTCTAGGCTTCAGAGGAGGGATCACGATCTTAGACAAATCATAAGCACAAAATCCGACCAAAGAGTTCTGTGTCTTTTTGTGGTAGCCATTTCATTGTCAATAGCCTGAAAAGGAAATAAACTAGAAGAGTTACAGCTAGGATTTTTCTAGATGGAAATAGATAGTGCAGACAAAAAAAAAGCTTCCTTTAAATTACACATACATAATGAAATTAGCCACCAGATGGTGTTTATCACATAATGACAAGGTCATTTAGTTTATGATTCATGTAATCATATTCCTTAGTGAGAATTTAATATTGAGCGTATATTTTCATTTTAAGAAAGCAATCATGAAACTATATTTAAAATACTGATTATTATTCTACAGATGCTCTCTTCAGGGTTGCAGTCACGTGGCACTTTCGGCTCAAACATCCTGCGGTTTAGAAAAAAGATCGGCCCAGGTACCGCCACTCTAATGCCTTGCACCATCTTCTCATCCAGCCCAGTCCTTTCTCACTCTTGCCCCCGGCTTTTAACTGTCAGTGATAGGGAAGAGACAGTGGTGGCAGCTGTGCTGAATGAAAGGAAAAACCCAAATTAACCCCAGGGAGAGAAAGGGAAGGAGGGACGAAGGGCTACAACGAGAGACTAACAGAGACAGAAAGACAGAGAAAGAGGGGAGACGAGGGTGGTCCCCAAGTAGGCAGTTTACGGTCCCAGCCGCAATGTGAGAATGAAACAAGAAGTCAGAGGACTTGGGTTTTCATCTGGGCTCTGCCACTTGATGGCTGTGTGATCTTGGACAAGTCATTTGAGTTCTCAGTATCTTGGTTTCCTCTTCTGTAAAATAGGGATTCAATATCCATTCTTCTACTCCAACTGCAAGCCCCATATGAACAGGCACAGTGTCCGATCCGTTAGCTTCTGTCTACTCAGGTGCTTAATATAGTGATTGGTTCATAGTAAGCACTTAGATATAATTGTCATTGTTATTGTTGTTGCTAGATGTAACAGGCAATAGGGAACCTTTGGGACAGGGGAAACCAACAGGAGGGTTAAACATCCCCAGAACCTATAATGGCACGGGGATTCTGGCCCGAAAAATGAAAAACAAGGGAGGGCAGATTTTAAACTGGAAAGTGTGAGAAAGCCAAGGAGTGAGGAAAAGCCTGAGAATCAAACTGACCCAGGAAGGAGTGTGGCTTGAGAGCTGGGGAAAGGAGGAAGCAGCTGAGAAAATGACGAGGGCAGATGGGACTACCCACCAAAGAGAAAAGCTGGGGACTGTGAAAAAGGTGATGCTAAAACACGTAAGCACTCCTACACTAATGCCAGAATCCTAAAAAATTAAAAAAAGAACAGATGAATTGAACTTCTTGATTTTTTTTTTGTTGGTATTTGTTAAGCGCTTACTATGTGCCGAGCACTGTTCTAAGCGCTGGGGTAGACATAGGGGAATCAGGTTGTCCCACGTGGGGCTCACAGTCTTAATCCCCATTTTACAGATGAGGGAACTGAGGCACAGAGAAGTTAAGTGACTTGCCCACAGTCACACACCGACAAGTGGCAGAGCTGGGATTCGAACTCATGAGCCCTGACTCCAAAGCCCGTGCTCTTTCCACTGAGCCACGCTGCTTCTCCAATCAATCAATCAATCAATTGATGGCTACCAATCAATCAGTGGCATTTATTGAGCACTTACTATCTGCAGAGCACTGTTCTAAGCACTTAGGATAGCACTAAACAGTGTGACCTAGTGGATATAGCACAGTCCTGGGAGTCAGAAGGACCTGGGTTATAATCCCAGCTCTGCCATGTCTACTGTGTGACCTTGGGCAAATCACTTCACTTCCCTGGGTCTATATATAGTATATATATGGAATTTGTGAAGTATAAATAGAAACATAAACAAGTATGTATATATATATATATATATATTCCATTTTTGCCTCCAAATTAGAATGTATTTTAGTGCCTGATTCCCCTGCTAGATTGTAAGAAACTTGAAGGTATGTAGCATGTCTTCTAATCTTATCGTACCAACTAAAGCACTGTATGCTCGTCAATCAATATAATCAGTTGGTTGATTGGGTGAGGGACTGTAGCTGTACGTAGGGGTAACACACCTACACATCTGAGGACTCACTGAAGGCAGGGAGGTGCAGAGGAAGTGTGAATCCCACTACCTAAGGTAGATTCATCTCCTATCCTATGTAGGGTAATAACAGAAGTTAATGAGCCCTGTGAGTTCCTGTGTTTCCCCTGACTCCAGTCCAAAGTCTCTTGGCCTCTGGTGATATAGTGACAGAGTCTGCCATGGATGTTGTCAGTGGTCCAACAGGCTGAATGCTATATCATTACAATGTTACAGTACCTAAGAAAACACGTATTTCAACTCTGCCCATTCTCCTTCGGAGTCTGGGCCAATTATCCTGTGGAGGTAAGTACCCCTTTCTCCTTCTCCCAGCATCTCAAATTTACTTCTCTTCTTCTCTACCTCAGTGGCCCTGCCTTCAATGCTCATGACTCCTTCCCGGATATTTTAAGTGTTTCTTTTATTTCATTTTCTCTCAGATCTTGCACAGTTGCTTCCAGCTCTCCCCGCTGCATCTTGAAACAGCTCAAGCCTCCCCACCCTCCTCCAACACCACCATTGCCGCTGCTTCTGCCTGCCTTGCTCCACGTTACCCCTGGCTGGCTCAGTCACCCTAATCCCCCAGCCCCTGACCCAGTTCATGCTGGGGGGGAGGAGGAGGGGTGGCACTAAGCTTAAAAAAAAAATTCAAGTTTAAAAAAGCTGGACTGAATATGGGTGCTGTACCATGTGCGGAGGAGACAAGGGGACTGAACTATGGGGACAAGTTGAGGAGTGAGTTCAGGGTGCAGAACTGGGAGCAGAAAAGCCTCACTGGCCACTCCTCCAAGGCCTGGAAAAGTGGGGCAAATTCAGGGCAGTGGCAGGAATAGGGAGAGGAGGAATTTTCGAGGGAAGAGATCCATGAACACGGAAAGCCAAGTGCAAATCACCAAACTACTTTGGAATCCATTAGGGCTTCAGTGAGGTTGTCACAAAGCACTTTGCAGCTTATTCTGTTTTCAAGGGTTTGATGTTTTGCCTTCTTGACGGTTTCACTGATGCTTTTCAATTCATTACTGGTAATGATGGCCTGACCTTGGGGTATATGGACCTTATGGGTCCAGTTCCTGGACCTCAAATGTTTACTACACATCTTTCAAGTCCCTCTGATGAACAATGACAAATCTATGAAATGCCATTGTTCAGACCTGGAGAAACAGCATGGCCTAGTGGATAGGGCATGGGCCTGGAAGTCAGAAGGACCTGGGTTCTAATCCCGGCTCTGCCACTTGTCTGCTGTGTGAATTTAGGCAAGTCACTTCTCTGTGCTTCAGTTACCTCATCTGTAAAATGTAAGTCTCATGTGGGACATGGACTGTATCTTACCTGAATAACTTCCACCTACTCCAGCCCTTAAAACACTGCCTAGCACATAGTAAGCGCTTAACAAATACCATTTTTTAAAAAATGATTTTCATGAAAATACAGTGCTAAAAGAAGGTCTAAAATGAGAAGAATTTCCCAAAGGAAACAATACCAAGTACATTAATGCCTACCTTTGTGCCAGTTTATAAAATTGTATAAAATCACGCCTGAAACACTAATTGCAGTTTGGATCATTGCAACTGAGAAGGTCACAAATGAGCTGGAATAAAAAGAAGGTCAGCCAAGATGGTCAGGGATGGAATTAGTTTGGAAAGGCTGGGTCTCTCTAGCCTGAAAAGATGAGGAGTGAGAAGGGGCAAGATTACAGTTTACAAGACAAGAAAGAGAGGGGACGAGATTTCAGCCTAAGCTTTGCCCATTTAGTGGGTTGGTCTTCTAAAGCAAATTCACCGTTCTAAACAAGTCATTTGACAAAGTCTAATTTTAGCAAAAGGACAGAAAAGATGCCAATCATGGGTCAGACTAATGATCTATCCGGCCTAGGATTATGTACCCTACAGTGCCAACAAGATGCTCAGAGGAACAGTGGGAGATTGGCCTATTTGATATCAATGAACTTTCTAGCAACCCTCACTTTTCTTTTCATACTCCATTATAAATTTATCCAAACTCCAGTTGAGCATAGACATTTTCTGCCAATATCACTTAGCAAATGTCGTGTTTACCACCCACTGGGAGAAGAATGTTGCTTTTATCTGACTTGAACTTACCAACTTCAGGCTTTGTCTGGGGCCTCTTGCCCTAGTGATGTGAGACTCGGCGAATAAAAAGCCCATGTCCACGCTCTGCATGATTTTACAAATTTCGATCACTGAACTGTCTAAATCTTTTCAGTCTGCCTTCAGGAAGATTATAGGGAAAACAATGTGGCCTAATAGAGTACAGCCCAGGGATTCAGAAGACCTCTTTCTAATCCTAGGTGCACTCCTTGACTAATGTGATATCTTGGGTAGGTCACTTCCCTTCTCTATGCCTCAGTTCCCTCATCTGCAAATTGGGGATTAAATAACTGCTGTTCCTCCTACTTAGACTATGAGCCTCATGTATGATCTAATCATCTTGTATCTACCTCCACACTTAATCAAGGCTTGACATCTAATAAGCAATTACCAATACAACAGTTATTAGTATTATATCTTAGACAAATCTCAACTTCTCTGTGCCTCGGTGCCCTGTCCCAATTAAACTGTGAGCCCCATGTGGGCCGGGAACTGTAATCTGATCTGTTTATTTTGTATCTACCCCAGGTTTAGTACAGTGCTTGGTACAAAGTAAGCATATCACAAAGACCATAGTTATTGTTTCATTTTGCCTGGTCATCGCAATTGTCCCTCCCTACGGCTTCTTCGGATGCAATCTGGTCTTCCCAAGATGCAGTGAATGGAATAGCAGAAGCTCATAATCATGAGATTCACAGCTCCTCCAGACACAGCACTGCATAGTGGTTAGAGCCTGGGCCTGGAAGTCAGAAGGTCATGGGTTCTAATCCCAGCTTTGCTACTTGTCTGCTGGGTGTCCTTGGGCAAGTCACTTCACTTCTCTGTGCCTCAGTTACATCATCTGTAAAATGGGAATTGAGACTGTGAACCCCAGGTGGGGCAGGGACTGTATCCTACCTGATTACCTCAGATCTTCCCCAGTGCTTAGTACAGTGCCTGGCACATAGTAAGCATTTAACAAATACCACAATTATTATTATTATTATTAGGGATACAGAGACCACGGAGAGGCACAAGATAACTTGGACATCTTCTCGGTATATGTGCTTTCCTTTTTGTGATTGCTATTATTGTGGTTGAATTTTTGTTTTTCCTTAATTTACCTTACTATGTTTCCCTGAATTGTTTTTTTATATATAAGGGAGATCCAGAAATGGCCATTAATATATGGTATTTGTTAAGTGCTTACTATGTGCCAGGCACTGTACTAACTGCTGGGGTGGTTACAAGCACAACAGGTTGGACACAGTTCCTGTCCCACATGGGGTTTACAGTCTTAATCCCATTTTCCAGATGAGGCAACTGAGACACAGGGAAGTGCAGTGACTTGCTCAAGGTCACATAGCAGCCACGTGGCAGAGCAGGGCTTAGAAGCAAAGTCCTTCTGACTCTCAGGCCCATGCTCTTTCCACTAGGCCATGAGGCTTCTCTTCCATAAGTCTCCCCGGAAACACTAATAATGGTTTACATAGGATACAAATAGAGCAGCGCACATAAAACAAAACTAAAAAAATGAAGGGAAATAAATGAGTGTTAATGAATATGTAAAGATGGTAATAGGAGCTCATTTTTGGAGTAGCTCCCTGTCTTTCCATTCCACACTGAAATTTTCTAATACATATGAGCAGAATTTACCAAACTCTCCTCATTTGTGAATTTCTTTGGCAAATTTCAAAATGTTTGCTTTTTTTTCCAATTAAATTAATCTACTCAAAGGTCCCTTGGGTTTGAGTGCTACCATGTGTCTTAACACAGATCAAACAAAATCAGCACTGGCTCTAATTTATGGCCAGATAATTTCATTTGGCTTGTCATATTGAGGAATTACCATTTTTCCTAGTGCATTTGCAGTCATTCTACATTAGTGATGATGTTTAGAAAGGTTAAATGAAAGACTCTGGGTTCATCTTAAAATTGCCGTGAGAGAACCATGAGAGTGCCAGAGAGAAGAAAGGTGATACCTATAACATGAGGATGCTACAGAGTGCATAAATTTCACAGAATAAATTATACACCAAAATGGAGTGTGAAAATCACAAAAACATGAGCCTGACAGTAACACAGATTAATTAAAGCCCTTCTAGTGATTCTTAGGGACACCACCATTTTCATGGAAATTACAACTACTTATAGGCAACAAAAGAAAAGAAAAACAACTACTGAAAGAGATTAAAATGATGGAAAATTTCTTCCCTGAAAGGAAACTGAATCCATTTGGTTGGAATGCCAGCCCCATGGAGACCAGGATGAATAAAAGCACTTGGTTGAACTCTCAAAAAATAAATGATAATAAACTTCAGCAATAATAATAATGAAAACAATTGAAACACGGTATTACCCAAGATTGAAACCTCTGCCCCTTATGCTGCCCTGATTACAGTAGGCAGTTCTGAGTATGCTCTAATTTTAATTCTTCCTTAAAAAAAATGTCAAATCTGAAAAAGCTATTCCTATTTCTTTTGTATCCTATCAGAGCGGCTCTCCCTCAGTGAACAAAGAACTAGTGCATCTTCAGGCCTGGGTCAGGTTTTTGTTGATAAAAACGAAATGGTCCTGGACCACCCATTTGTGTGGCCATTTCTGGTTGGATGAGATCCACCATAGGGCAAGATTTGTCATCGGCTTTTACTTGGTTGCTTGGAGAGGTTGAGGGGAAAAGCAAATTCCTCAGAAACTTCAATCACTCCATCAACAACAGGTACTGAGCCAAGTTCTTGGGAAAGCACAACAGAGTTAGTAGATACGGTTCCTGCCCTCAAGGAGGTTACCATCTTGTGAAGACAGACACTAAAGCCAATTACAGGTCTGGGGAAGCAATGTATTTTTTAAGATTTGTACATATGTGCTCCCGGGAGGTTGGGTGAGAATCCAAGCGCACAGGTGATGCGGAAGTCCTGAACTGGCAGTAGAAGGGGGGTTAAAGTAGGGAATTGAGAGAATAATCAGGGAAGGTCTCCTGCACGAGATGTGATTTCAGAAGAGCTTTGAAGATGAAGAGCAGTGATCTGACAGAGGTGAAGGGGGAGGGAGTTTCAGGCAGAAGGGAGGGCTTGAGTTGAGTGCAATATATGAAATGGAGTGTAGTGGTGGAGGAGCAAAGATAGGGAGTGGGGAGAGAGCTGAATGCCTAAAAGCCAAAAATCGGGAGTTTCTAATTGTTGTAGAGAGAAAAGAGCAACCACCTGAGTTATTTGAGATGTAGGGAGATGTGGGCCAAACCATGTTTTAGATAAATGATGCAGCCAGCACAGTTAACTATTAGTATAGTTCGAATACTATAATAGTATAGTACTTGAACAGTATACAAATACAAGTATTTGAATAGTATACAAATAGTATAAATACTATTGAATGAATGAACTATGGACTGGGGAGAAAAGACGGCTGTCTGTAAGGAGACTGATGCAGTAGTCGAGTCAGGAAACAACAAGAGCTAGGAACAGTAGCATGGTAGTTTGGATGGAGAGGTAGGGGTAGATTGTGGAGATAGGATTTGGTGACTGATATGAGGTGACTAAGAGTTAAAAGAGAGAAAGGAGTCAAAGAGAAGGCCAAGGTCACAGGTTTGAGAGTGTGGTAGGGTGGTGGAGGATTTGGGACAGGAGTTGTGGTTTTTCAGTTTCAAACATCTTGGGCCTCATCCAGGGCCCTGTACCCATTGTCCTGAATAAAAGATGAATATCGATGATGATGAAGGAGTATGGCATAATGGAAGTAAGAGCCCAGGCCTGGGAGTCAGACAGCAAGGGTTCTGATCTTAGCTCTGTCACTTGTCTGCTGTGAGACCTTGAGCGAGTCACTTTACTTCTCTCTGCCTTAGTTTCCTCATCTATACAATGGGAATGAAAATATCTGTCCACCCTTCCTCTTAGATTGGGAGCCCCATGTGGGACAGGGACTCTCTCTGACCTAATTATCTAGTTTTTGCCCAAGAGGTTAGTCACATTAGTAAAGCATTTAACAAATCCCACAATTACTATTATTGTTGTTATTATGAATAGGATGTTGATGATGATGATGATGATGATGGAGATCCAGCACAGATACTGCTTATGTACCCAGTAGAGCAGTAATTGCATAATATTAGGAAAAGCACCGAGTCTTTCAGATATTTTTCTTTTTTTTTTTGTTTGGTGGTGTTTTTTGTTTATTTTTTTTTTTTTACCTTGAAAGGCACTGGCTCTTCAGTTAGTGGACCAACAGGAAGGGAAGTATTGCTGCTGGCTGGACTCATAGCTGCACTCTATAGGGAAGCACACCAACAGTGAAAGATAAATTATTCTTCTCAAATAATTGGAATTGTTTCTATTTGTTTTTCTTCTATGAAAATTAGGAAAAATGAAACATATTCAGTTGGGGGGGGGCGGTGGGAGGCGTGTTTGTGTGTGTGTGTTGGGGGGGGGGGGTTGGGGGAACTACAGGGAGGGAGAAGAGAAAATAATGATAATCGTGCTATTTGTTAGACATTTACTAGGGTCAAACACGCTACTAAATTTCAGGAAAGATATAAGATAATCAGGTTGGATGCAGTCACTGTCCCATAAGGAGTCCACAGTCTATGAGGGGAGAGAGAACAGGGATTGAATCCCCATTTTATGGATGAGAAAATCCTACAGATCTCAGGAGGCAGTGTCTTCCCCATTTCAAAAGGAAGGAAAATCCAAACCAACAGGGCATGGGATTTCAGTTTCCAAACAGTCAGCTGTCATGTGAGCCTGAAACTTTCCAAAGCCTTCATTTACGTCATCTAGAGTTTGAGCTGGCATGAAGTAAGCCCGTCAAATGGCAGGGACTGTCTCTATCTGTTGCCTACTTGTTCATTCCAAGCGTTTAGTACAGTGCTCTGCACATAGTAAGCGCTCAATAAATACTATTGAATGAATGAATGAATGAAGTTTGGATTTTTCGTCATCTTTTCATCCTGAAACAAGTTAGTAGCTGTACTTCGATACAGGCATATTTATCACTGCTGTTGTTGCTTCTTACCTACATCACAACACACGCGGGCCCTACTGTTGCCTCTAGGCACTAGCCTAAGCATGGAGCTTGATCCAGGAATTTCAGGATTCAAATTCTATAGAATTCTAGTTCCTCACCTGGCTCCCTGTTATGTTTAGAGGTTTTGGATAGAGCACGGGCCTGAGAGTCAGAAGCTTAGCCACTTTCTGAATTAGCTATCGGAGCATGGCAAGACTTCAAAAACATTAAACTTTGGTGCAAATACAAAGCCTGGCTCTTGGCCACCCAAACCCACGGTATTCCTCTCCAGATTCCACTGGAGTCCTCGGAAAATCTGTGGCCTTGGGCAAATCAATTCACTTTTCTGTGCCTCAGTTACTTCATCTGTAAAAAATGGTGATTAAGACTGAGGCCCATGTGGGAGAGGGACTCTTTCCAACCCTATAAATTGTATCTACCCCCGTGCCTAGCGCAATACCTGGCACATAGTAAACACTTAACAAACCATAAAAAAGGGTTCAAATCCTGGGTCACAGTGGTGATTGGTGAGTTTTTTTCTGTCCCCCCCCAGTCTCACAGAGTGGAATGTACAAGCTCATCCACATGTGAGTGAAACAAATCCATCATTTTAATGCTCTGGAAACTGACTCACTGTTCCTGTAGAAAGGAGAAATGGGAGAGGTGACCCATAACTCCATAAACACCTGCATGTTCATTCCTTCATGGAAATGCTAAGTGAATTCCAACTGAAAAACATAAAGCAAACATCAAGAGGCAAACTATTTGTATGGCATCTAATATGGGACAAGTCACTAAAACTGTTAACGCTGCAGTTTCTCCATTTGTGAAATGGGAATGGCAGTGCTTGGATTTAACAATTGCTAGGGTACAAAAGATGGCAAGGGGAGCAAGGCGAGGTTAGAAACTGGGAACAAGCTGCTAATAAAGGAGTTCACGGTTTTCAAGGAGGAAGTGCAAATGACTAAAAAAAAAGCCTCATTATAATAATCGATAATGATGTTAATTTTGGTATTTGTTGAGCACTTGCTATGTGCCAGGCAATGTAATAAGTGCTGGCAGTGGGAGAGATGGGGGGGAAGGAAGGGGGTAATACAAGTATATCAGATTGGACACAGTCCCTTGTCCCACACTGGGCTCACAGTCTTTGTCCCCATTTTACAGATGAGGTAAGAGGCAAAGAGAAATCAAGTGACTTGCTCAAGGTCAACAGCAGACAAGTGAGCGCTGGGATAGATGCAAGATGATCAGGTCCTACACGGGGCTCACAGTCTAAATAAGAGGAAGAACAGGTATTGAATCTCCATTTCACAGAAAGAGATAATTCAAGGTCTGCAACTGGGGTAGAAACAGTGGGAAACAGTGAATAAATTTCTTTTAATAATAACACAAATACTAAAGTTGATCTCATCTCCCCATTCTACTTCTCTCCCTATTGCTTAATCTATGCACTTGAGTCCTATGCCCTAAGCACTTAGGTACTCACCCTTCCCCTCCCTTATGTCTTATTTTATGCTGTCAAGTCATCTCCGACCCATAGCGACACCATGGACGCATCTCTCCCCAGAACACCCCACTTCCATCTGCAATTGTTCTGGTGATGGATCCATAACGTTTTCTTGGTAAAAATCTGTAAGTGGTTCACCACTGCCTCCTTCCGGGCCATAAACTTGAGTCTCCACCCCCAACTCTCTCGCATGGTGCTGCTGCCCAGCACAGGTGAGTTTTGACTTGTAGCAGATTGCCTTCCACTCGCTAGCCACTGCCTCAGATAGGAATAGGAATGGAACGGATATGCCTCTCCTTGACTTTCCCTCTCACAGCCGAGACTGGTAGAGTACCTGAAACTCTCCAGGTGCAACCCTGAGAGGTTTCCCTTATGTACCTACCATTAAACTCAATTGCCTCCTCTACCTGTACTTTATCTTAATGTCCGTCATCCCACCAGATTGCAAGATCCTTAAGGGCCGGGATCCTCTCTACTTTACCGTACTCTGTACTATACTCTACCAAGCGCTTAAATCAGTGCTCTGCATACAGTAAAGGCTCAACAAATATCATTGATTGATGGATTGAACATCTGGGGTAAATGGGCCATATGGGGAAGAAAGCTGCCCGATTCAAAAATCATAAAGACACCACGGACACATCTCCCCCAGAATAACCCGCTCTCCATCTGCAATCGTGCTGGTGGTGGATCCATAGAGTTTTCATGGTAAAAATATGGAAGTGGCTTACCACTGCCGCCTTCCGGGCCGTAAACCCGAGTCTCCGCCCTCGACTCGCTCCCACCCCGCTCTGCCCACTGGCCATATGATCATATCCTTTGCTCTCTACCACCCGTCTGTCTGACGAATCAGCTACATCAGTCGATGCCGACAATCAGGTGTCATCTGCTATAGTCAAGTCTGCCTCTTGGTCTCCCTCCCAAGCTCCCAAAATCACTTTTCAAGGAGAGTGTCCACTTTCCGGATTCCTACATGCTAGATCGGTTTATCTGCTGCAGACATCTCCCCAAAGCCCACTGCTAAACTATGTTCTGTTCTCTCTGCTTGAAGGTGCCAGATTCAACTCATCAAACAGCAGCTGCTAGGGCATTCTGTTATTATCCATTTTCCTCCCATGTCTCTCCCACTGAAGCTGCTCTGTGACAAGCATTTACTCAGTGCTGGAATATCTGGACTTAATAATAATTCTGATACTCGTTAAGTGCTTACTATGTGCCAAGCACTGTTCCAAGCACTGGAGTAGCTACAAGTCAATCAGCTTGGACACAGTCTCTGTCCCACATGGGGCTCACAGTCAGAGGAAGAACAGGTATTAAATCCCCATTTTACAGATGAGGAAACTGAAGCACAGAGAGGAAAAGCAACTTGCCCCAGGCCACACCGAATGCAAATGGAAGAGGCAGGATCAGAACCCAGGTCTTCTGACTCCGGCCCTTACATTTTCCACCAGGCCAAATTGCTTCCCAGCGTTAGTGGTTTATGCAGTGTAACTCTGGGGTTATTTGAAAGATAACCCATTTGGGGTTACTTGAAAAGAAGCCCACTTGGGGTGTACTGAAGGGTAGCCCAAGGAGACAACCCATGAATCTCTCTCCCAGATTAATCAGCTGCTAGAAGTTGGGTACCAGGCTGACCAGTGTGCTTACTGCTAATTAGTCTAGGAATAGTTTTGCCCTCTGTAGAATCTCTCTTGAAATTCCTTGTGATAATTGTGGCATTTGTTAAGCGCTTACTGTGTGCCAGGCACTGTACTAAGCACTGGGGCAGATACAGACAAATTGGGTTGGACACAGTCCCTGACTCTCAGGGGGCTTGCAGTCTCAATCCCCATTTTACAGTTGAGGTAACTGAAGAACAGAGAAATGAAGTGACTTGCCAAGGTCACAAAGCAGACAAGTGGCATAGCTGGGATCAGAACCCATGACCTTCTGACTCCTAGGCCTGTGCACTATCAACTATGCCACGTTGCTTCCTTGTACTATAATCTTAATAAACCTGCTTCTATTACCCATAACCTTCGGGTCTGTGAATTCATTTCCAACCTTCCAATCCACGAGCTCATGAATTGCCCTGTGGTTGGTTGTGCCCGGTGACCAACTCACGCCCTCTCGCCCCTGGCAGCCACGATCCCCGTCGGGCAGTGGGTGAGACACGGGAGGAGGCCGGCAGGGGTGTAGCCGTGCAGCGTGGAGAGAGGCTCACTAGAATTTAAGACACAAAACCCACTTACACCCAAGGTGACCACAGCTCAGTGACCTTTCCATAAATCAGCAGGGGTTTCCTGAGAATCTTTCAATACACAATACAGTGCACCGCTTACAATATATATCCAGTACGGGGCTCTACTACAGTGGGCTCCCAGCACAGAACTCTGCAGTCGGTGGGGACGCAATATATTCTACTGTGCTTTTGTGATGGCATTTGTGAAGCGCTTACTATGTTCCAGGCACTAGATACTAAGTTCTGGGATAGATACAAGCTAATCAGGTTGAACCCGGCCCGTGTCCCACCTGAGGCTCACAGTCTTAATCCCCATTTTAATGATGATGTTGGTATTTATTAAGCGCTTACTATGTGCAGAGCACTGTTCTAAGCGCTGGGGTAGATACAGGCTAACAGGTTGTCCCACGTGAGGCTCACAGTCAATCCCCATTTTACAGATGAGGGAACTGAGGCACAGAGAAGTTAAGTGACCTGCCCACAAGTGGCAGAGCCGGGATTCGAACCCATGGCAAATCTGGGATTAGAACCCAGGTCTGTCTGACTCTCAGGCCCATGCTCTTTCCAGTAGGCCACGCTGGGTGATGACAGTGATGATCCAAGCCGCTGACTTCTTACTTATGTGCAGCCCGTTGTGAAGGACTGTTGAGAGGTGGTGTCACCGGGCAGATCGGTGTAGTTTATGGTCATACTGGGGGGCCCCCCTTGAGAAGAAGCTTCAAGAAAAACTGGGCAGCCAAGAGGCAGATTTGAAAACTATGGCAGGGTCTGCAAAAGGGTAGACTGACTGACAGGGTCAGAATACGACAGAGCAACAATATGAAATCGATTTTCCCTCTGAACTGTAAACTCACTGTGGGTGGAGAATATGTCTTGGGACACTGTAGTCTCTCAAGCTTTTAGTACAGTGCTCTGCACACAGTAAGCCCTCAATAAATATGACTGACTGATTTTCATTATGCACTAGCCTTTTCAGCTATACTCCCATGCATGGATAAGATCTCCCCTCAATCTTCAAAACTATGAGCAAAGAAAATTTTTTCGTCAAAAACATTAATAATAACATATTACTGTTTGATGGGGTCTACTTTGGCATCTCAACCTGAATATATGCTAAATGCAGTGAGGCATTTTTCTTAATAATCTTTGAACTTTCAGGTGTTTGATATGAGCTAATCAGTCAATATGAGTGTAAAAGAGTTCAGCCATAAAACACAGGTGCACAAAACTACCAGAGCACTTTATTTTCAATTAAACTGAACCAAAACGACGGAAAAAACATCAGCTTGCTGCTACTCAGACTCTAATTTCCATTGTCTAAAAATTAAAATTGATAGTTCAATATTAGATTTACCATTTGGGAGAGGTAACTGATGAGTTTTTAATAAGAACAATCATTTATCCCAAAATCCCCACAGGATTCTATCAAGAAATATTTACAATCCTTGCAAGTCAACTGATGCTAAGAGATAACAGGAAATCCATTAATTTCCCTAAGTTGCCCAGACAATACTTTGTCCCAAACTTTAGTGTTTTGAAAGCTCCTTTCGATTTTTTAGAGCAGGTTTTCAAACTGCAGGGTTTTCTTAAAGGGAAATATTCATGTAAGACCCGCAAGAACCGTGTACAGAGAAAAGTTCCACGAGTTTTCTGGAAACTCTAAGTGAATTATGAGGACATTCACTGACTACTGTTTTCTGCTTTTTCATAATGAATGTGTGCTTTCTACAGATGTGATTCAGCTAAATAAATAGCTCTTGGCTGTTTTAATAGGTAATTATCTAAGTAATACAATAGTTTCTGGCTAAGTGAACCACAGAAAATGCAAAACATTCAATCTTATTTACTCTGATAACACGTAATAAACTATAAATTATTTAAAAAACTACAGACTCATCAGCTGTGCCAGTAATTAACATTAATAAGGTAGGAGTCTCAAACATGGTACAAAAGTCATACATGGGCATTTGTTAGCCCTGTTTCATAGAAATAGAAGATGGAAAAATTTCCCTGGACTCTTTGCTCTACACGATCAACTAGAGTCATTAGTCTTATAAAATATTTCAGGAGTGGAGGGTTGGATGCCCTTTGTAATCTGTCATTTCCCAAGGATGAAATCTAATTTAGATCATCACATTTTCTTTTCTCCTACAAATAGAAAATCCACTGTAGAAAAACAACTGGAAAATGACATTACAATCAGCCGATTGGAAGAAAGACTTCAAGTGTGATAATAATAATAATGATAGTATTTGTTAAGCGCTTAACTATGTGGTAGGCACTGTACTAAGTGCTGGGATATCCATGCAAGTGGATCGGGTTGGACACAGTCCCGTCCCACGTGGGGCTCACGGTCTCAATCCCCATTTTACAGATGAGGTAACTGAAGCACAGCGAAGTGAAGTGACTTGCCCAAGGGGACACAGCAGACAAATGGCGGAGCTGGGATTAGAACCCATGACCTCTGATGCACAGTCCTGTGCTCTGTCCTCTACGCCATGCTGCTAATATTTATATAGTGTTTGCTACGTGCCAAGCATTGTACTAAGCCCTGGGAAAGATACCAGATAATCAGGTCCCACATGGGGCTCACAGTGTGAACAGGAGGGATAACAGGTATTCAATCCCCATTTTGCAGATGAGGGAACTGAGGCATGGAGAAGTTAAATGAATAATAATAATAATAATGTTGGTATTTGTTAAGTGCTTACTGTGTGCAGAGCACTGTTCTAAGTGCTGGGGTAGACACAGGGGAATCAGGTTGTCCCACGTGGGGCTCACAGTCTTAATCCCCATTTTACAGACGAGGGAACTGAGGCCCAGAGAAGTGAAGTGACTTGCCCACAGTCACACAGCTGACAAGTGGCAGAGCTGGGATTCAAACTCATGACCTCTGACTCCAAAGCCAGTGCTCTTTCCACTGAGCCACGCTGAGAAGTTAAGACTCACAGCAGACGAGTGGCAGAGCCAGAATGAGAACTCAGGTCCTTGGACTCCCAGGCCTGTGTTGTTGTTACCCAGGAAGAGTGGGATTTTAGATCAAAATAACTGATTCTTGAGCGGTACCACTGGAGGATGTCTCAGCACATGCTGGATGCTAGCGTGGGAAGAGGGTAAGGTCTACCTTTCCGAAAGCTCTCCTTGGACCAGGATGACTGTAAGCTCACTGTGGGCAGGGAATGTCTCTCCCAACTCTGTTATTTTGAACTCTCCCAAGGGTTTAGTACAGTGCTCTGTTCATAGTAAGGACTCTATGAATACCATCCATCCATCGATTGACCCTAGTTTCCTAGTCAGTAACAGCCTCTGCAGCTGCTTCCTCCACATCTCCCTTAGGGGGTCTCAAGGAGCTCCTGTCATGGAGCAAAACAATTCCCGTCACCTTAGTGCCCTAAGCCATCAGGAATACACTCCAAATGGCAAATCTGGGAAGCAGCATGGCCTTGTAGCAAGAACACAGGCCTGGATAAATACGACTCTCTGGATAAATCATGTCTACTCAGGTAATAGACTGCTGCTGAACACCATTTTGCCCCTTATAAATTCAGGAATTTAGGAAGCAATCCACAGACACAGAATTGAAATCAGTGTCCTAAATTTTAAAAAAAAAAACACAAGAATTCACTCACCATACAGCAAGAAAATTCCAAACGAATTGACTCTTCATGGTAAAAGAAGCATTTGCCCAAACTGCACGATGAAAAAGTGGCTATGACTCTATAATTAAGAAAGAATCTTAAAGCCATTCATAGAAAGTTTTTCTTTTTCTTCAGAAAAACCTAAAGTTGATTTCATGTACCCAGAAGTTAGAATATTTAAGAATAACCGTGTTCACCTCGGCAGAACTCATCTTGGTATCATTAAACACTCACTGAGCTCCAGAGAAGGGTCTGGAGCCTCCTCTGCATGTGTTTAGTGATCCCATCCTTACCGTTACACAGTAAAAGCTACCACAGGCCAGGAATCTGCAAATCATGATTCTTGGACACTTACTTGCCTGGTGAGACTTGGTGCAATAGAGCTTCTCATGAATAGCATTTCCCCAGTCTGAAATAATGAATTTTATGTTTCCATCACAAAACATGGCGGAGCCTAGCAGAGCAACTTTATTTTTTAGACTGAAACACAGCCCCATCTGAAATTTAACAGGACTCTGAGGCTACCAGGAGCCAGGGCGGACTTTTCCGGGGACTGATTTATTTTCGACGAGACGATGTCCGGAAGCAAAACAAATCTCTAATGCCCAACAGATAACTGCAGGGATCGCTCCAGGAAGAAACATCTACTGATTATGGAATCATTCCATACTTGACCAGCCATCGAGCTCCCTACAGAGTCTTAACATCGGGAAGCCTGCCTCTCTAAACTGTAAGATCCTTGTGGGCAGGGATCAGGTCTACCAATTCTATTGTACTCTCCCCAGACCTTAGTACAGAGTTCTATTTACAGTAAGGGCTCAATAAATACCACTGATTGAATGATGGACTCTGTATTTTCCAAGCATCTAGAATACAGCACACTCCACCTAAAAAGTGCTTAATAAATGTTGCTCCTGTTATTATTACAATAAGGACTATTATTCCTACTTCACCTACGTCTACTATGAGGACTATTACTATGACTCTGTCATGTCCTACAGTTCCGCCTAGCTTCAGTCACGTTACCTCAACCCACAACCACCTTTGGAAGCTCTGATCCCAAACTGGCCCCAGCATGAACGAAAGGAGATGGTGAAAGTCGAGTCGTTCAGATCGCTCTTTGCTTGCAACCCACTGTCATTTGAGCCTAGTGACTCTGTGCTCGCTAATGCAGCTGGAAGCCATCGTAAAAGTCGTAGGCAAAAAAACCCAAGAAATATGCAGCCTCTCTCCCTGTACATAACGGTCAGCTGATAAGACTCCCTAAACCACAGTGGACAGAGAATCTCTCAAGTAATTGACTTCTCTAGACTGTGAGTACTAGACTAGACTGTACAAGCACTTAGTACAGCGCTCTGCACACAGTAAGTGTTCAGTAAATACCATTGATGAAGATGATGAGGACGTGTGACTTTGGGCGAGTCACTTAACTTCTCTGTGCCTCAATTGCCTAATCTGCAAAATGGGGATTAAGACTGGGAACCCCACATGAGGTAACCCGATTACCTGGTATCTATCCCAGTGCTTCGAACAGTGCTTGGCACATAGTAAGCGTTTAACACGTACTATTATTATCATTAACCCTGACCTCTTTTAAACTGGGTTCCAGCTGACTAGTGAAGTAGGAGATCTGTGGAGTTGAGGAGGGAGAGGATGAAGGACCATCAGGAACATAGGGTCAGTGAAGTCACCAAAGATCAACTGGGGGAGGAAAAGGAAAACAGGAAAGTGAAAAGGATGTCAAAATAACTCAAATCTTAGAGATGGGCCCATAGGCGGGAAGTAATAACTATAACTTAGTAGGCGTTAAAGGGGGGTGACGAACTTTACAGGAAGAGAAGGTGAAGGATGGAGGCAGGAAGAGGGGGTGAAAGTGGTATTGGGGAACATGGAGCAGGCTGACTCATTCCTCTTTCCCTGTGAATTGGGGTGGGCATGGGGGACCGAAAGTGAGGCCCCCTTGGGAGAGAGCAGTAGGGGAGACAGTGTCATCTGAAGTGAGCCAGGATTCGGTAATGTCGAGGAAATGGTCAAATACCTACAGACATAAAATGCTCACACACAGATACAGAATGCTTACATTCAGAAAGGAATGCACACACACGCACACCTTGAAAAAACGCATATGCTCACATAGACACATACAAACATGCTCCTGCACTTACAGACGCGTGAAACGAGTGAGGTCAAGGACAGGGAAGGGTCAAGAGCAGTTGAGAGTGCACTGCCTATACTGCCATAGGAGGAGGGGGAATAGAGGACAACTGGAGAGTGAGGAGGAAAGGGACAACCAGACAGGAATGGCCCTCATCACGGCCGTTTGGATTTCCACTGCTATTCCTTCTCCTTCTCTTGATCTTGCCCAGGGGATCAGTACAGAAACCAAGTGGGGGTCCCACATGCACACCCTAAAGCGGGTGCAGGGGACTGGCAGGTTGGAGGCAACATCCCCAGACAAGCAGGGAGGACAGTGAAAGCAATACACACCACACTCTGGTCTGATCGAGGTGAAACAGGCATTCCTCTGGAGACACAGGCCTGGGAGCCTCAAACAAGAGGCAGGATGTTTACTAGGACAATAGACAGTGTGACAATACGCACAGCCTCGGCTCTAACGATAGACAGGCTGAGAGTACTGGGTAATCATAAGACTTTTCATTTTGTGCTGTTTGGAATAAACTGTGGATTTCCTTTATTTCGCTTTGTTTTCTTTCTCTTTCTGTAAATCTTTAGGGATATGTCCCACCGGACTGAGATGTTAGGGAACGCTGTTTGAAGAACCCACAGTTTGGCCACGGCTAAATCTCGGAAAGACCAATCCTAACCTTGCCCCAGAGGGGGTAGATCCTGCAAACCGCGTGCCGGTGAGCGAACCACTTTCCACACGAAAAGGACGTTTTTCAGGACCGGGTCTTTCGGCTTTTGTGATGTTAGATCTAAAATGCATATGATGTGAGATCTGAAGGGAGCTGTTAGAGATTTCTGGAGTTCCCTGAAGAACATTTAATGGAATGCTATGGCCTAAGGGTATTTGCTCTCCTTCCCGTTTCCATGGCAGCACTACTAGCAGAAAAATCCTATACTTGGATGCAAGTGTGGCTAAAAAGATACATAATAACAATAATAATAATAATAATGGTATTTGTTAAGAACTTTCTAGGTGTCAAGCATTGTTCTAAGCCTTAGGGTAGAGACAAAGTACAGTCCCTGTCCCACATGGGGCTCATAGTCTCAATCCCCATCTTACAGATGAGGCCCAGAGAAGTGCAGAGAAAGAAGCAGCGTGGCTCAGTGGAAAGAGCACGGGCTTTGGAGTCAGAGGTCATGGGTTCAAATCCCGGCTCGGCCATTTGTCAGCTGTGTGACTTTGGGCAAGTCACTTCACCTCTTGGTGCCTCAGTTCCCTCATCTGTAAAATGGGGATTAAGACTGTGAGCCCCACGTGGGACAACCTGATTCCCTTGTGTCTACCCCAGCGCTTAGAACAGTGCTCGGCACATAGTAATTAACAAATACCAACATTATTATTAAGTGAAGTGACTTGCCCAAGGTCACCCAGCAGAGTGGCGGAGCCAGGATTAGAACCCAGGTCCTTCCGACTCCCAGGTCCGTGTTCTATCCATCCGGCCGTGCCGCTTCTCTTCGGATATCCTGCTCTCATCCCTCTTCTCACATCTTCTACCGACAGAGTCGCACTGCAGTATCGTTAAAATGCTGGTGAACTGACAGTGTTCTTGCTGTTGCTAATCTTGTCCTGTCTTTTGATGTTGAGTATAGCAATTATGGCATTTGTTGAGCGCTTCCAACGTATCAAGCACTGTTCTAAGCGCTGGGGCAGATACAAGATCATCAGGTCCACCGTGGGGCTCACGGTCTAAGTAGGAGGGGGAACAGTTATTGAATCCCCATTTTACAGGTGAGGAAATTGAGTCATCCAGAAGTTAAGTGACTTGCCCCAGGTCACACAGCAGGCAAGTGATGGAGCAGGGCCAGAACTTCAGTCATCCCACTCCCACACTCATGTTCTTTTCAGTAGGCCACACTGCTATTTGTCAAAACACTGAAGGGATTGCTCCAGGAGCTGAATGTATCTTCTCGAATAAATTCAGGTCTCACAGCAATAGAGGAGGTTGGATGACACCACAGTGGCCTTGTTGACCTTCACCTCGGTAGGGAGTATAATGGGACTGTTGTTGCCACGTTTTGCCTTGCAGTCTGCAGAAAGCTAAGGTGGCCTGTCATTCTGGTTTCCATCCTTTGTCTAACCTTGCCTCAGGCAGCTTTCCTCAGACTTCCAGCTATCTGAGCTCCTTAAGAGAATTCTTCAATTTTTTTTTTTCCTCAGAGTCCTGGCTGGCCTACTTTGATTAGTGCAGCCTTTGTTTTTTTGCTAATGTGACAGCAAACACTTTCTCCCCCCTATGAACAGCTTCACTAAACTACTTTTGGTCAGTTATAATAATCTGAACATAAGCATCCTGGATTCATCCACATTTCTGAGGGATTATTCAAATCAATCAATGGCATTTATTACCATTTATTCATTACTATTTATGAATTGTAAGCATTTATTTATTACCATTTACAAATGGTATTGAGAAGCACCATGGCCTAGGGGATAGAGCACGGGCATGGGAGATAGAAGGACTTGCCACTTGTCTGCTGCCACTTGTCTGCTGTGTGACCTTCGTCAAGTCACTTAAGTTTTTCGTGCCTCAGTTACCTCATCTATAAAATAGGGAGTAAGTCTGTGAGCCCCATATGAAATATGGATTGTGTCCAACCTCATTTGCTTGTATCTACCTCAGTGCCTAATATAGTTCCTGGAACATTGTAAATGCTTAACAAATACCATTAAAAACATTTTTGGGTGCTTACTGAGTGCACAGCACTGTATAAAGTGTTTGGGAGAGTTGGATATCCCCTTGACTACTAGTTACTGGAAGTCTGACTAACTGCTACTTCCCCAACCCCGAGTCTACTGGTTCACAAATGTTTTAAATAATTAATTTTACGCTAAGCTATGCAGCTAGGAAACCTTCACTAAATTTCTGATTGTCTAATGAAAATAAAATGCGTTTCTTTTTTTTAAAAGCAGGTCTGTCCTAACACCTATAGGTAGGCTTTTTTTATCAGTTAAGTAAATTGTTACTAACCAGAATGTATTGCCTCAGTAAATTCAATTAAAAAACCTCCACGCCCAGAGTTTATCATTTGTGGTGAATTTTTTTTCCAGCCAGAAAGGTTTCTTGGAGGCTTTCTTTTAGACTATCTTCCATTAGTGTTCTGAAATGTCAATTGAGAAGCATATTTTGATAAGATTGTTGACATTCTAAAAGTGCACTTGGGCTGCCAAAGCCTTTCTGTTGACCTTCTCTTATTTTACATAGCATAGTTCTTGTGGGAAAATTAATCACTGAATAAATATCATGTCACTATTGGGAAGAATTGCAGGCCTAAATAGGAAGACTTAAGCAACCTTACTATTTTCTTTTTTTTCCTCAAAAATATGGAGATCCAAAAGGTAATGCAAGTTTTTCCTTGTACTATTTGGGACTGGGTAGATAGTTTTGAATATTTTTATTTAGGAAAATTGCCGGTGCTGTATCTTTTCCTCCTCCAGTCAATCAACTAATGGTTTTAAGTACTTACAGGGCACACGGGACTGTATGAAGCACTTGGGAGAGTACAATAAAATAGAGTTAGTAGGTAAGATCCCTGCCCACAGCAAGGCTAAAGATTAACTCAAGGGAGTACTGTCCATGAAGGTGCCTAACAGCATTTACCAGACATCCTATTTTAAAAGAAATAGCCTGCAGTTGGCTAAAGCAAGGAAAGTTACAAGGAGAACGTCAAGGTGCGCAAGTATTACACCACTCCTTCAGCTGGCAAGATAGGCAAGATCACGGTACAGCGAGAAGGTAGGTGAACTCTGTGTCACTTCAGCATCTCCCAAAACCCAGATGGGGAAATTCCATTCGAAAATAAATCACCCTGTCATCTCCTCAATTGTGATTTACCTCGGAGGTATAATTGTCCAACATGTAATCACTCTCAATTTCATTCCATAGCAAGCACGTTTACTTGTCTGAACATATTCTAGGGTTGATGACATAATTCAACAATACCGTTCTGTACAATATTCAATTATCATATCCTCCTCAATTTGCTCTGCCATCGAATAGTTCAATATTTGCAGTATAGATAAATGTGCCTTTGGAGCTGAATTTACAACTAAAACAAAGCAGGGTCAGGAGATACATGTAGCTCGGTGGACAAACTACTGCAGGCCGTAAGCAGTGTGAGAGCTTTTTTTTTTTTTTTTACTATTTTCTCTTGCTCACTGCAGAAATTGGAGAGCAACTAGGATGTCACCTGCTGAGAGGTTCTTGGGCTGCAGTTTGTGGTGCTGGTTCTAGTTGTTTTTTTCACACAATTGAATGGGAGTGCCTGCATTATATCGCATCTGAATTTAGACTAGACCGATGAAGAAAAGTGAAAGTTAGACACGCATAACAAACCATATTTGCAATTATTCTGTTAATTACTGAATATTATTGCAAAACAAAGAAAGATGCAGCGTGGTCTAGGGGCTAAAGCACAGGTCTGCGGATCAGACGGACCTGTGTACTAATGAGAAGCAGCATGGCCTAGTTGCTAGAGCAACGGGCTTGGGAGTCAGAAGAACCTGGGTTCTAATCCCTGCTTTGCCACTTTTCCGTGGTACGTCCTTGGGCAAGTCACTTAACTTCTCTGGGTCTCAGTTCCCTCATCTGTAAAATGGGGCTTAAGATGGTGAACCTTAGATAGGACAGGGACTGTATCCAACCCGATCTACCCCAGAACTTAGATCAGTCCCTGGCACATAGTAAGTGTTTAATGAATATCACTAATATCATTATTATTATTATTATTCTGCTTCAGCCGCTTGTATTCTGTTTGACCATGGACAAGTCACTAAAACCTCTCTGTGCCTCTGGAGATGAAGACTGTGAGCCCCATGTGGAACAGTGACAGTGTCCAACCTGATTTGCTTGTTTCTACCACAGTGGTTAGTGCAGTGTTTGGCACATAGTAAGGGCTTAACAAATGCTATTATTATTATACAAAGACAGCATTCCATCTGCAATTAACTACCATGAATGAGATCATTGTTGGGTTTAAAAAACGGTGATTTTCATTGTGTTTTGTTCAACAATCAAGAGTGGTATAGTACCTGGTGGTGGTACAGCTCACGATGTTTGGCAGAGAAATTCATCATGCATATTTGCTGAGCATCTAAAATATACAGAACGCTGTAGTAAGTGCTTCGGAGACTATATTAGAGGTAAAATAAGCTCAGTCCACAGGGAGCTAATCAATCAGGAGTATTGCTGAGCATCTAATGAGTGCAGAACCCTCTCTGTGGTACTTGGCAAGGCATAGAGCTAATCAATCAATCAGTAATATTTGTTGAGCATCTAATGGGTGCAAAATCCTCTTTGTGGTGGTTGGCAGCGTACAGTACAGAAAATAGATATGATCTCTGCTCTTAAGAAATTTACCATTTAGGAGAGTAGTCAAATACTAAAATCTTGTACAGAAAGAAGGAAGATGGAAAAGGGGTTTTGCATGTGCTTAAATAATCAGGTACCTAAGTATTAAGGTATCTGAGATAAAACTTTACATGCTTCAGGTGTTTGAGAACACCAGGGCTTAACAGGTGCAGAAGGGCTGAAGTGGCATTTGGGAGATTATAACCTGAAGATATTAAAGATTATTCGGGGAAATCCTGCTGGAGGAGATGTGACTTCAAACATGAAAAGGTCTGATAGGGAGAGCTGTGGGCTGCTGGATTTACAGTGGGAGGGTGTTTTATGCAGGAGGAAAGATGTGAGCAAGAGCTTGGTGGTGGGAGAGATGAGACTGAGGCCCTGTAGGCGGGATAACTTGAGGAGTGAAAAATGCTGGGATACAGAGGAGGAGACAGTGGATAAGTAGGAGAAAGAGAACTGGCTGAGTGGCTTAAATCAATCAATCAGTTAATGTTATTTATTATTTACTGTATGCAAAGGATTGTACTACATGCTTGGAAGAGAACAGTAGAGTTAGCAGACGTGTTCTCTGCTCTAAAGGAGTTTTCAAGCCAGTGGGGGAGACTGACATTAGAATAAATAGGCAGGGGAAGCAGGAGAGTGTAAGGATATGTACATAGGAGGTGTGGGGTTGGAAGTGGGGTAGCAACATGCTTAAGGGGTTACAGAATCAACTGAACCGGCAACACAGAAGGTAGGGTGGATAGCATGGGGAAACAGGCTAAACAGGGAAGGCTTCCTGGAGGAAATGAGGTTTTAGTATGGCTTTGAAGATGAGAAAATGCTGGTTGGTTAGATATGTATATATCCTGAAATTAAATACTATAAATTATTCATATTAATTTCTGTCTCCTCATGACTGTAAGATCAATGTGGGCAGCAAATATGCTCTCAAGTTCTTACTACAGTGCTCTGCACACGGTGAGCACTCAGAAATACGACTGACTGTATTAAGCATTTGGGACGGCACAGTTCAACAGAGTTGGTTGACTCATTCCTTGTCCATAGGGAGCTTACTCTGATGGTTAGATTAGGTAAGAGGGAGGATCTGGGAGGGACGATGAGAGGTTAAATATAGGACAGGTTGATCTTGAGGTGTCGGCAATGTACCGGAGACAGAAGGAAATGTAAAACTGCACTTAGACACAGAGGTAGCGAAGTAGATATGGAAGCCGTTTTGCTCCCACCTTCTGTGGGAAGTCAGGACACGTGAATTCACCCTGAGAGAAATTTCGTTGTTCTTCACTAAACCTCTAGACTGTAAGCTCATAGTGGGCAGGGAATGTATCTATCAACTCTGTTGTTTCGTACTCTCCCAAGTGCTTAGTACAGGGCTTGGCACACAGTAGGAGTTCAATAAATATCATTCACTAAGGTGTGACGCCTGGGGGCCTAGACAGGTTTTGCAGGAGCAAGTCAGCAGCTCCTATTCATTCCAGCCCATTTCCCGAATACAGAAGCTCCAGATGTGATCGTCTCCAAGATGATCTGATATTGAAGCTCTACACTTTCCAGTCTATAAATTAGTTCCCCTCTGGGAATCGCTATATAGTCCCACCACCAGCCTCATGTGACTGCTAGACTGTAAGCTTTTTGTGGGCAGGGAATGTCTATTATGGTACTGTATTCTCCCAAGTGCTTAGTACAGTGCTCTGCACACAGTAAGCGCTCAAGAAATACGACTGAATGAGTGAATGATTTGCACCGTTCTCTCTGACAATGTTTTTAATCTAAACTTTGTATATGTTAAAAGGATATTTTCAAACCTGGACTTCAGCTGCTTTGACTGCTCTATGTGGCTTGGAATAAAGAGGCAAGTGTTACTGAAGAGCTTAAGCTCAATTATCCTAATGGATTCCATTTGATTCTAAACCATTTCAACCTAGAAATGAATCAGCCAAATGTAGCTCACAGTAATTTTTTTTCCAAATGGCAGAACTTTTTACTGGTAAACAAATTTTTTTTTCTTGACCACCTCTCTTGACACAATTCAGAACCAAATCAATTGCAAACTTCGAGTCCCAAGTACTGATTTCATCTCACGATGCCGTTAAGAATAAAGTCTTCTCACTACATCATGTCAGAGGAATTTACATGCCAAGGAGATGAGTCCAAACTATCCAATTTAGCTGAGAAAAGAGTGCAGTGGATATGAGAGGCATTTTTAAAAGCCAATTTACCTAGGAGGGAAATAGTAATTGCCTTAAAGTGAATATTTGACATTGATCATTGGAATATGTAATTTAAATGTTACTGAAAGTCAAACTAGTTATATTAGTTCTGTGTTTGAAGGTAGAGGGTTGAAACTACTTGTCAGTTTGTCAGAATCAATCAATGATATTTACTGACCACTTACTGTGTGCAGAGCACTGTAGTAAGTGCTTGGGAGAGTACAATATAGAGAAGCAGTGTGGCTCAGTGGAAAGAGCCCGGGCTTTGGAGTCAGAGGTCATGGGTTCGAATCCCAGCTCTGCCACTTGTCAGCTGTGTGACTGTGGGCAAGTCACTTCACTTCTCTGTGCCTCAGTTACCTCATCTGTAAAATGGGGATTAAGACTGTGAGCCCCACGTGGGACAACCTGATTCCCTTGTGTCTACCCCAGCGCTTAGAACAGTGCTCTGCACATGGTAAGCGCTTAACAAATGCCAACATTATTACAATATAACAGACTTGGTAGACATATTCCCTGCCCAAAAGGAGCTGACTCCACTTCACTCTTCCATAAGTTTATATTTTTCCATTCCTTTTCCCCTCTTCATTCTCCCCCTTCCCTTTTCTTCTCTCCCTCCCTCCCTCCCTCCTCCTCTTGTTGCCACCAGAATCTTGCCTGCAATGGAAAGCTAGAGGGAGAAATTTCCTCCTCCTCCTCCTCCTCCTCCTCCTCCTCCTCCTCCTCCTCCTCCTCCTCCTCCTCCCTAATCTAACCATCAGAGTAAGCTCCCTATGGACAAGGAATGGGTCAACCAACTCTGTTGTACTGTACTCTCCCAAATGCTTAATACAGTCAATCAGTCATATTTCTGAGTGCTCACTGTGTGCAGACCACTCAAGTAGTAAGTACTTGAGAGCATAGGAAAGCTAGGGGAATCCTTGATAATTTCCAGTTAGTTCACTCCCTTTCTTCCTGGAAATAATAATTATGATGACACCATAGAAAATTTGTGGCATTTCCTCAATCTTCCATATATTGAAGGGTTTGTAGTGATATCTGAGGATTATGTCCCCTCCTTGTTTGTAAATGTATCCAGGAATTCCAGGGACATTTTTTTTTTCCTGTTTTTTTCAGCTTTTGACTGGGAATGTTGCTTCCTTCAAGAAAAGAAGCAGTATGGCTTACTTCTTAGATTGATTCATGAGGGGCGGTTGCTGTCCCTGGCCTGATTATCTTGTATTTACCTCAGCGCTTAGGACAGTATGTGGCACATAGTAAGTGCTTAATAAATAATTTTCTAATTATTACCTTTAGCTAAAGTCAAATTAGCACAATAGTTTGTTGAACAAGACTGGATTATTATTATTATCAAATTTGTTAAACACTTCCTGTGGGTCAAGCCCTATCCTATTCACTGGGGTAGATACAAGTTAATCAGATTGGACCCAGTCTCTGTTTCACGTGGGGTTCACGGTCTAAACAGCAGGGAGTAGGATTTAATCCCCATTTCACAATTGAGGAAACTGAGGCATACAGACTAGCCCAAGCTCACACAGCAAGCAATTGGCAAAGCTGGGATTGTAGAACCCAGGTCCTCTGACTCACAGGCCAGGGCTATTTCCACTGGGTGACGTTGCTCCTTACACTTAACCTCATATATTTAGCTCCAAGTACTGCTTATGATTATTGAGTCCAAAATACACACTACATGTCATTTGATGGAGAAGATCCAGAGAGTGCCTGGCAGGTCAGAGGGAGGGAGGAAAGAGGGACAGAATGGTGATTATTTGATTTAGTTGAGAAGTGAAGGGGAAGCAATCCATAAGAATATTCCAGTCTTCTTCCATCTCTAGTGAGGACAGAGCAGAGGAATAGCATAGAATTAGCTATATCACAGAAATGTGTGTCTGTTATACTCTCCCAAGAGTTCAGTACAGTGCTCTAAACACAGTAAACACTCAATTAATATGAGCCTTAATCTGCAGCCCTCTTCAGCTTGCCCAACTATCCCCTCTAACTAGAGAGGCTAAGATTCTCCTTGGACCAGGCCTGGAAGGAGCAGCACAGCAGGCAGAAGAACATTTCATTAATGTCTGTCTCCAACTCTAGACTCTAAGCTCCTTCTGGGCAGGGAATGTGTCTGCCAACTCTGTTGTACTGTACTTTCCCAATAGGTCAGTACAGTGCTCTGCACACAGTAAGCACTCAGGAAATACAATCGATGATGATAATGACGATGACGATGGGAGTAGACTTCACAATTCTTTTATTTGACATTCCCAAGATAATGATGCTCAGGTTCCCAGAGCAAAAATGAATGAGGCTATGAAGAAAGTCTTCTTAATCTCCAACATACTTTATGCCCCAGTTTGGAAGGGAAGTTTTTCCAACAATTTCCTTGGAGATTTTACATAACATTTCCTAACAAGTTCTGTGAAATTCCACCGAAAATAATGGAATTGTTTTGATTATATGCATATTTCTCCATAAACACTACCTTAATCCCACTATCTTAATCTTCAACTTGCTTTCTAACAAGAAAATAGGCCAGTGCGTGTCAGGTGCTGTCATTTCTCACTGCTCAATTGAACTAGAGCATTACACAAAAAAAATTGTAGATCACATCAAGTGTGATTTTTCATTTTATCTTTTTTAATTCTATAAAGAGGTATTAAAAGTACGTCTTACTCTCTTCTCGCTCTCAAATACCATCTTGATAAATTTGAACCCTTAATACAGATTAGATGACTTGTTATTATATAAGTGTGTAAATGTAAACTTATCAGCTATGCATGGTAAGAAACCATGAAATGAAGGAATTACTAATTTCCAGCATGCACTACTTGATAAAAGTATCAGAATGGAATGAAAGGTTGCTAGAATAAATCAGCAATGCTACACTGATCAATTACAATGTTATTTAAAAAACAAAAATCTGCAATGTGTTTTGTCAGTTTAACCATTGACACTCTCCTTAAATCATTAGCTAGCAACATGAATGTAGTTTCCAATAGAGGAAACCTTCTTAAAAAATGTTTTTGTTAAGTGCTTACTATGTGGCAGTCATTGTTCTAAGTGCTGGGGTAGATACAAGCTAATTAGATTGGTCACGGTCCATGTCCCACATGGGGCTCACAGACTTAATTCTCGTTTCTCAGAAGAGGGAACTGAGGCAAACGGAAGTTGAGTGACTTGCCCAAGGTCCCAAAGCAGACGAGCAACAGAGCCAGGATTAGAATGTAGGTATTTCTGACTTTCAGGCCTATACTTTAACCTCTAGGCCATGCTGCTTCTTATACCCAGCTGTGTCAAAAAATACACTTCCCCCATGATTTTCCCAATGGCTATTTCCCCTTCATGGAAAAGTGTGGAAAGAGGTTAGTCCCCCGGGTCCCGGGATCCTGTGTCTGATGGAAAAGTTGCTGCATCCTGGCTTTGACCTGAATCCAACTAGCTTAGGAGAGACTTGGCCGGTGACCTATTTTCAGTGGCCATTTGTGACCAGCTGCTAAGCAGCCAGGGGAGTGGACAGAGAGGAGAAGGTTAATAAGCACAGGTAGGAGTGCTTTGTTTCGGTTGTATCTCCTACCGAATGGAGATAGGATTGGGCTTTCTGCTCCTGTTGAGTGTTGCTGCAGCCAGATCCTTGAGTGAGCTAGGGGCCCACACTGTGTATGTGGCTGGACCCCTGGAATAATAATAATAATAATAATGTTGGTATTTGTTCAGCGCTTACTATGTGCAGAGCACTGTTCTAAGCGTTGGGGTAGACACAAGGGAATCAGGTTGTCCCACATGGGGCTCACAGTCTTAATCCCCATATTACAGATGAGGTAACTGAGGCACAGAGAAGTTAAGTGACTTGCCCAAAGTCACACAGTGACAAGTGGCAGAGCTGGGATTCGAACCCATGATCTCTGAGTCCAAAGCCCGTGCTCGTTCCACTGAGTCACGCTGCTTCTCTAGTCATTCTGGGGTCACCATTCTTTTACTAGCCAGTCCAGTTATCCTGCAAAACTGTGATAACGTCAGGGCTTGAGCACACTGTAACAAGACACTCTAGTGCCTGCTGCTGGATTTAATGTCTGGACTGGGACTGAACCTTATAATAATAATAGTAATTCTAATAATACTTGCGATATTTGTTAAATGTTTACTTTGTGCCTAGCACTGTTCTAAGCACTGGGGTAAATATGACCAAATCGGATGGAACACAGTCCCTGTCCCATACGGGGCCCCCCAATCTTAGTCCCCATTTTACCCATGAGGTAACCTGGGCATAGAAAAGTGAAGTGACTTGCCTAAGGTCACACAGTGGACACATGGAGGAGCTGGGATTAGAACCCAGATCCTTCTGACTCTCCGGCCCGGGCTCTATCCACTAGGCCTTGCTGCTTCTTTTACTCTGGTGTTCTCTCCCAAGTGCTTATTATAATGTCTTGTACTCAGTAATAATGGGAATCATAATAATAAGTACCATAAAACAGAGGAACAGTAACGTTAACTGTGGCATTTGCTAAGTGCTTACTATGTACCAAGCACTGTGCTAAGCACTAGGAGAGGTGCGAGATCCTCAGGCAAAACACAGTCCCTGTCCCACATGGGTTCACAGTATAAGCAGATGAGGGAACAGGTAATAATAATGTAATAATGTTGGTATTTGTTAAGCGCTTACTATGTGCAGAGCACTGTTCTAAGTGCTGGGGTAGACACAGGGGAATCAAGTTGTCCCACGTGGGGCTCACAGTCTTAATCTCCATTTTACAGATGAGGGAACTGAGGCACAGAGAAGTGAAGTGACTTGCCCACAGTCACACAGCTGACAAGTGGCAGAGCTGAGATTCGAACTCATGACCTCCAACTCCAAAGCCCAGGCTCTTTCCACTGAGGTACTGAATCCCCAGCTTCAGATGAGGAAACTGAGGCACTGAGAAATGAAATGACTTGCCCAAGGTCACACAACAGGCTCTCTGACTCCTAGGCCCGTGCTCTTTCCACTAGGCAACACTGCTTCCCTTCAGTAGGTGCTCAATAGAGGCCAATGATTGACTGTTGAACTTTGGCATTCCCTTCTTGTTCCCCCAGGACAATGAAATATTGTCACCCAAATCAACAGGATAAATAGCAAATTCCAGAATAAAGTCAGTCCCTTAAAACTGAAACTACGCTCACTTCAGCACAGCTTTTCTAGGTGTAGTACGGGAAGAAAATGGATGATGATAGAATACCCAAACAGCTGCCGTCTGATAAGCTAAAATTAAGCCACCAAGAACCAGAGAATCAGAGGAAATGCTTCAAGATGCAGCAAACATAGGCCTCCGACAATGCTTTACTGCAGCTGAAAACCAGAGGATAACTGTAAAGAGCAGCTCTTATAGAACAGAGAGAATTTTTAAGAGAATTGTAAGGGAAAGGGGGAAAGTGAAAGATTTACAGCAAATTGGGGCAATAATGCCAGATATCACAAGTAGTGTCAGAAGCACTTAAATGTCTCTGTCTCCCCTATATATAAAATCTTAATAATAATTAATAATTATAATAGTTATGGCATCTGTTAAGCACTTACTAGGTGCCAAGCACTACTCTAAGCATTGAGGCAGATTGGGACATCAGGTTGGACACAATCCCTGACCCACAAGGGGTTCCCAATCTAGGAAGGAGGAAGTGTAGGATTTAATCCCCATTGTACAGATGAGGGAAATGAGGCACAGAGAAGTGACTTGTCCTAGGTCACGCAGTCAACACGTGGCAGAGCCGGGAGTAGAACCCGGGTCCTCTGACTCCCAAATTTGAAACATTTTTCAAAGCTCTGCTTCCATACATTCTCTTGTCTCTGTTGGGTAATTTTATAAATACGTCAACTGAGGGCTCAGTACAGTGCTCTGCACACATTAAGCACTCAAGAAATACGACTGAATAAATGAATGGATCAACCATCTCTGAAAGATTCCATCTCACAGGGGAGCCAACCGTTACCTCTTGAAGAACCCTCTTCATTTTCAGGAGGAGGGTCTTGACAGCCGTACAGTCCTGCATCATCAGTCTGAAGGGAAAAGAATCGACGACTCCGCCTTCCTCCAGACCCGCTGATGGCCATCCCAGGGATGGACTACTGAGGTCTCTGGGGACGGGGGGACCCCTGGAGTCTCTCCCGTTGGCCTCTTTCGGAAACTTCAGGGAAAGGTTCCTAGTGAAAGAAAACAGAGGTCAAGTGAAAGTGTGGCCGAGTTAGAACATGGTTTTCACGTTAACACATTCCTTCAGGCAATCATATTTATTAAGCGCTTACCGGGTGCGCAACACCATACTAAGCACTTGGGAGAATACAACAATAAACACATTCCTTGCCCACAATGAGCTTAAAGTCTAGAGGCAAGGAGACAGAAATCAATACAAATAAATAAATTATAGATATGTACATAAGTGTTGTGGGGCTAGGACAGGGGAAGAACAAAGGGAGCAAGTCACACAGAGAAGCAACATAGCCTACTGGACAGAGCACGGGCTTGGGAGTCAGAAAGACCTGGCTACTAGTCTCGACTTCACGCTTCTCTGCTGTGTGACCTTGGGCAAGTCACTTCACGTCTCTTTACCGCAGTTACTTCACCTGTAAAATAGGGATCAAGACTGTGAGGCCCCCATGGCACATGGACTGTACCCAATCTGATTGGCTTGTATCTACCCCAGTGCTTAGTACAGGGCCTGGCATATAATAATAATAATAATAATAATAATGTTGGTATTTGTTAAGCGCTTGCTATGTGCAGAGCACTGTTCTAAGCGCTGGGGTAGACACAGGGGAATCAGGTTGTCCCATGTGGAGCTCACAGTCTTAATCCCCATTTTACAGATGAGGTAACTGAGGCACAGAGGAAGTGAAGTGACTTGCCCACAGTCACACAGCTGACAAGTGGCAGAGCTGGTATTCGAACCCATGACCTCTGACTCCAAAGCCCGTGCTCTTTCCACCGAGCCACGCTGCTTATAGTAAACGCTTAACAAATACCATAAATAAAAGTTTCCCAACCCTAACCTGAAACCAAAGTCAGAGACTTCTCCATTATGCTGAACCTCAGATCATGCTTTTCTCCCTGGAGTGGAGCTGCCTTGTGGAGAGAAACACAGGCTCTTTTGGATGATAAGTTGTTGCTGTTAATGGTACTTGTTAAAGGCTTACTATGTGCCAAGCACTGTACTAAGCAATGGGGAAGGTACAAGATAATCGGGTTGGACACCAGTCCCTGTCCTGCACGGGGCTCAGGGTCTTAAACTGAAACAATGCTTTGTGATTGCTTTGGGCCGTTATTCTAATTTATCCTCTGGGGATTTCAGGACTGTGCCCAGAGGTCTCTGGCTCCAGCCCAGTTCTCAGGTTTTTTCCACAGGTTTTTGGCTGAGTCAGGACTAATAAGAATTTAAGCTTTTTGCTCTATCTTAAATTCTACCCTGAGAACCCATAAACAAGATCCTTCAGATTTAAGTAAAGTTCTATGCACAGGTGCCAACTTTTTATTTGGAACATGGGGTGAGAAGAGAGCAAGGATTTTAGGGGGTGGAGATGAGTACTTGAAGGGGACAACCTTCAATTAGCTAAGAGGCCAGAAAGCCACTCTTGTGTATCTTTTCAACCCTGATTGGAAACCCTCAGACTTTGACAGATGAGAAGTCTGGAAATCTAGTTCCAAAAGCTCTTGGAGGAATATCACCCTTATTGTACTTACGAAATGGGTTAATAAAAACATAGATCTGAATTTTTGAAGAAAAAAAAAATTCAAGCCTCTGAATAAAGTTAGTTTCTGAAACCCACGATCATTCTGACTTCCCAGCTCCTCCATGTCCCTCCTGTGTGAACTTGGGCAAGTCACTTAACTTCTCTGTGCCTCAGTCCTCTCATCTGCCAAATGGGAATTCAATACCTGTTCTCTCTCCTGTTCAGACTGTGAGCCCCACGAATGACCTGATTACCTTATATTTACTCCAGCACTTAGTACAACATTTGGTACATAGTAAGTGCTTAGCAAAAATCACAAATATTATCAAGTTAATATAGCTACCTGTAACTGCTCTAAGAGGAATTACAAAGAGCAGATGGATTCGAGAGCACGTGGTTTGCTTATTTAAAATGTGCTTCAACCTGAGGAGTTTCCTTTACATCAGTCATTCAATTGGTAGTATTTGAGCACTGTACTAAACGCTTGGAAAAGTACGAGGTAACACATTTGGTAGATACATTCTCTGCCCACAGTGAGCTTACAGTCTAGGACACTTTGCAGTCTAGAAGACTTTACATGAAATCACCAAGATGCAAGGAGCTCATTTAACAGAAGTACACTATGATCTTGGAAACACTTTTATTCCAGTATTTCTTCCAGTCGACATTAGAATAATGAGCCTCACAATACTATTACCTAAGCTCCAATACTTCATGTCTATATTGTGTAGAGAATTTGATTAATCAGTCAAGAGGAAACTGTGACTGTGAAATCATTCTCTTTCATTATCACATAAAAGAGTTAGAATCTAATGTTATTGTTAAAAGTGCTTTTATATTAAATCCTCTTCCATAGACAGTTAAGAACAGCATGTAATGGGATTTTTAGACATAATTTATAAGAAAATTCCCAAAATGTGTATTTCTATCTATTCCTTTCTGATAGCTTGGATTTATCAGAACTTCTTAGAAAGAAATGAATGACTATCTCTGACTCTGGATATCACAGTAACTACTATGAAATTAATTGTTTTGAAATGCTTAACCCCTACACAAGCATGCAAAGTCACTGAGTGTTAGTGAAATTTTGCAAATGTATATACTTATCAGCATGCTACGTGGAGAATATATTCCATCACAGGAAACTATGGAGCACATGGTCACCTCGTTATTTTAAAAAGTATGCTTTACTTTCCCTCCACACAGGGGCTATTGGTAATTGTCCCCCCAAAATTACAGAGGAAGCAATATTCAGGAACATCAAGTCCTGCCCTAGAGATGGTACATAGGCAGTTCTTGAATTTGTCGACAGGATAAATAGCTATTAGAAAATTTAAAATATACACTGTGCAAAAATTGAAAGATCTATTCTTTATTTGATCTTTTATCTTGAAAATACGTTGGGAAAATATTCAGACTCACAAAGATATTATCAAGCTCTTAAACCAAATAAGACATCCCTTCATCACTCTCCCTGCCCATAAAATCACACAAATAAACACTATACTCACATTTAGTCCATAAAATCCAATGCGTGATTCAATTGTCAGGGCCCCACAATATCACAGTCAATTATTCAATCAATGGCATTGGGGAGCGGGGGCAGACATTAAAACAAATTACAGGAAAAAACTTTTATTCCAGCATTTCTTCCAGTCGACATTAGAATAATGAGCCTCCCAATACTATTACCTAAGCTCCAATAGTCTCCCCCTCTAGACTGTAAGCTTTTTGTGGGCAGGGAAAGTATCTGCCTACTCTGTTCCACTGTACTCTCCAACTGTTTAATACAGTGCTCTTAAGACAGTGCACACAGTAAGTGCTCAATAAATATGACTCATTGATTGATAGATAGGGGAAATACATTACAGATCTTATGAGACTTGAGGTCGTTTCTTGCTGAGGACTGTTTTCCTGGATGATCAAGGTGCCCTGAAGATGGTTCATTTACATATTGTTTTACAGATATTTGGGATTATGAATTTTTTATCTGCTCTCATTGCTCACTGAAGCACAGTTCTATTGTTCTACTTACGTGTTCTCTCCCTCTTAGGCTGTGAACCTCTTGTGAGCCAGGCATTGGGTCTAAATTGAATTTTGGTTAACTAACTCATTTTAGGTACTTGCTAATCTTGGCAACAATAATGGGAACAGTGATGATGCTAGTGGTGAAAATGGAGCCTAATAAGGCAACTGAACAACCCAGGACTTCCACCATATCTCAAAGCTTTGCCTCTTTTCAAGTTCAAAAGGCAATAGTGACTTCATTTAGTGTTGGAGTTAAAGCCCCATCTGTCTACAGACACTTGCAGATTTTCTATCCAGGTGCACTGGGTAATACAGACAGTCCACCTTTCTACCTGGACTGTAAACTTGTCTCTAGACTATAAGGTCGTTTTGGGCAGGAAGCATATCTGCTAATTCTATTTTATTTTACTCTCCCAAATACCATTGATAAGACTTGCCCCAAATTGGACAAAATAAACTCCGGTTTGATACCACTCTCATCATCTGGCCACTCTCACTTCCTACAGGATGGAGATGATCGGTGCTAATCAATGACTAGATGAGATGCCACCAACTCCATCACATTGGATTCACTAGACCTGACCCCCCAGGAATGCCGGGGAGGAAAGAGAATAAAAGGAAAGTACATGATGGGAAGGGCTTTTGAAATCTTTTTTTTTTTAATCTCCTCGGATAAATGTGCAGAAACAATGCAGGCTCAAATTGTTAAAATTTCTTTATAAGTGTTGCCAGCTTTATGGGACAACAAGAGGCTATAGTCATATACAGTTCTGACACTGTATGAGTCCAAGGCAGATGCCGATAAAGTCTGAAATGTTTTCTTGCTTCAGTTGATGGATTCTTTCCAAAATCTAGCCCGTATTCTAGTGCGCTGCTTTGGGTTCCTGTTTAGCCTTCATTGAATGTTATCGTATTTTCTTTTTTTTTTCCCCATGCCAAAGAGTACTTGACATTTAAAACCAGATAGCTAGAACAGACTGTTGGTGATTCAGGGAATGGTTCCTATTCAACTCAGCAGTACAAACATAGATTGGTATCTCTGCTCAATTGTGTTGGAGACAAAGCTCTAGGATGAAGAAGACACGCAAAAAAGTATCCTGCACCCAAAGAGAGAATCGGTAAAGAAGTCTCGCTTTTCATAGTTGCCTCCCGAGAGGCAACCACCTTGTGTGAGGAAAAAAGTTCCGCCCCGAGACTGGCTTTCCCTGAGTTACAGTGCCAAGTCATTATTGATTTACCTTTTGGTGAAGTGATAAAGCATCTTGATAGGAAGGGTATCAAATTGACTTATCACTATAATCCTTAGGTTTCTATGGAAACCCTATAGAACATGAAGAGTACTCATGATTAAAGACACAATATCTTGTCTCAGAATACTGATATGTATCATTTCACAACCTGTGCTTCACTGCTAGATCATGGAAACTGTTACCTTCTATCTATCTGAAAGTTCCTAGACATGCTTTCGTCCTTTATTTTTTAATTTTCTTTCATTTTAGAGACCTATAAGATTGAGGGGAAGGGAATTTTGCTGAAGTGCCATGATTTAGTAAATTGAAACACTGATTTCTAGTGTTAACTAGAAAGCCGTGGTCCTTAGTCATGGCTAAAGTCAGAGAATCTAAACTGGGTTACCGTGCTACTGACAGGTTTGGGTCAGTTGTATCAACTGCAGATTCAACTTTCATGGTTTTCTATACAGTTAAACAGAGAGTGACTGGGACAGCTGAATGCCATATTGTTTCACAGACACTAAAACAGCATGGGAAGCAGCAAGGCCTTGCAAAAAGAGCACAGGCCTGGGAGTCAGAGGATCTGGGTGTTAATCCCCCCCGCCACTTATCTGCTATGTGACTTGGGAAAATCACTTCTCTATGCCTAAATTATCTCATTTTAAAAGTAGAGATTAAAACCTATTCCCTCCCATTTAGACTGGGAGCAAAACTGTCCAACTTGATCATCTTGTATCTACCCAAGTACCGAGAACAGTGCTTGGCATGTAGAAAGCACCACTACCTAGCATCGTTGTATCTACCCCAGCATTTAGTACAGTGCTTTGTAGATAGTCCGTGCTTAACAAGTACCATAATTACTATTAATTTTTAATGATATCATGGCAACTAACTGAATTTCTTGGAGCAGCCTGGATCATTAGAGGGCCACATTATCAATCTGCATCAATGCCCAATGCTCCTAAGAGCTGTTCAATCTATTCTTTCCCAGAAAGCAACAAGGTATCTGGAAATAATATAATTCTGAACTAATCAACGATATTTTTTGTGTGCTAACAATGTGCTGAGCATGGAACATAGTGTTTTGCAGAGTATGATAGAGTAAGTAGGCACGATCCCAACCCTCAAGGGGCTTACAATCGAGAAAACTACTGAGAAAGGGAATTTCTAAACTCAGTCGATCATATTTACTGAGCACTTACTGTGTGCAGAGAACCACACTAAGTGCATGGGAGAGTACAACAGAACAATAAGCAGACACATTCCCTGCCCCCCATGAGCTTACAGTCTAGAGGTTGAGAAAACCCTCAAAAATCCTCTAATCACTCTTACAGAAGTTTCTATTTGTTGATACTCTAAGTTTAAAGATTATACTTTGTAGATTTTTCTGATATGTACCTGGTAAAACCAATGTGTGACCAACAATCTCTTACACACCATGTGTCTATAGAGATTCCTCCTTAACTGTGGCATGTAGGACAATCTGATTACCTTGAATTTACCCTAGCGATTAGAACAGTGCTTGGCACATAGTAAGTGCTTAACAAATACCATAATTATTATGTTAAGTGATTACTATGTGCCAGGCACTGTACTAAGCACTGGGATGGACAGGAGCAAATAGGGTTGGGTGCGGTCCTTGTCCTACATGGGGCTCACAGTCTCAACTCCCATTTTACAGATGAGGTAACTGAGGCACAGAGAAGTGAAATGACTTGCCTAAAATCACACAGCAGAAAACTCAGAGCCGGAAAAGAACCCAAGACCTTCTGATGCCCAGGCCCCTGCTCTATCCACTACGCCACACTCCTTACTGCATTTCTCCATTTGCTACCTACACAGTACATGGCACCGTTTTAATTTCTCACTCTTGATTATGTCACATGCAGTAGTGAAATGAAACATTTCCTTTTTTTTTTGGATGCGGGTTTTAGAAGTGTTTTACACTTTCCTTTTTTATCTTTTGCTGACATACTGTTATATCATCTATTCCTTTGATACATAATCTAAAATAACTAAATTTCTAAGAAAAATACTTCTGGATCAGGTCCTTCTTGGAAATAGAAATATGAAATCAAATTGCATTGTGCTTTCCCACTTTAAAATCAGTTCTTTTTTTTAAGAATAGAGGGTCTTGGATGGTTTATATTCATTTCTCAAACCAAAAAGATGAAGATAGAAATTATACTGTTACTGTAGCTTCTATAATTATGTCATTTACAAAATGGGTAAACACATTCCATGAAGAGTGCCTTACAGTTTGATAGTGCTTCAATTTAAAAGTGTGAAATAAATCTGAATGAGGCATGACTTTTATAGAAGATGACTACAGTTGGTTTTGTTTTTTTTTCAGTTAATATTCTACATTGCTCTTGGGCCTACTGTGTTCTGAGCATCGAGACTGCATTATTGAACTTTTCAATGAGTGGTTTTGTTTCCAGTTTGAATTGGAGGATATGGGGATTGAAAGCACCTCTCTGATTTCCTACTACAACCAGCCTGCACACTTCATTCCCTGGATGCCAACCTACTCACTGTACTTTGATCTCATCTTATCTAGCCACGGACCCCTCACCCACATCTGGTCTCTGGCCTGGAATCCGCCCTCCCACTTCATATCCCACAGAAGATCACTTTCCCCAGGTTCAAAGCCTTATTTAAAGCACATCTCTTCCAAGAGGCCTTCCTTGACTAAACCCTGATTTTCTCTTCTCCCACTCCCTTCTGCATCACCCTTACACTTGGATTTATATCTTCAGCCCCACAGCTGAATATATAAATAATAATATCCCTAATTTATTTATATCAATGTCTGTCTCCCCCTTTAGACTTTCAGCTACTCGTGGGCTGGGAATGTGTCTACCAATCTGTCATATTTACTCTTTCAAGTGTTTAATACAATACTCTACACAGAAAACACTCCATAAATATGACCGACTGATCAATGGATTGATTGATATGGGGCTACAGGAAGCATACCATGTGCCTTCTCTGCAGGGATTCTGGGCTCTCGGGTTGTCTTAGTGGCCAATATTGAAGCATTACTTGTCCCTTCACACTCTGGTTGGGCAGAAAACATGAAGGAAATGGATGACACAAGATATCCTAACAGGTGCTCCTTTGTGAACTCAAATGGGGAAACTATACACAAGAAAGACATAGTGAACATTTAATTGATTCAATGAAGCAAAACCCTGAACACTGCAAGCTCGCCACGGACTCTTGGAAAAAAAACAACAGAAGTCGGAAGAGCGTGACGTGGAGTAATTGGAAATGTGGGACTGTCTTAGAAAAGAGGTCTCAGGAAGATTCTGACACCAAAAGGAGAAAACAGTGTAAGGCACTGTGGGTATCCAATGAAAGGGCCATATTCTGGGGAAAGAGTAGGGCCTAAAGGAAAAGCACTTAACCAATTGGAAAGACCTAGAAATTAACATTGTACAATCAGCTATACATGCTTCGCTTCTCACTGTGCCTCAATCTCAACTATCTTGCCGCTGACCCCTTGCCCAAGTCCTATGTCTGGCCCAGAACACCCTCCCTCTTGCTGACAGAACAATCGCTCTCCCCACTTTCAGAGCACAGCTTCCAGAATCCTTCCTTAAGTCCTCATTTCCTCTTCTCCCACTCCCTTCTGCATCACTCTGACTTGCTCCCTTTGTTCATCCCCACCCCCAACCCCACAGCACTCATGTACATATCTGTAATTCATTGATTTATATTAATGCATGCTTCCCCCACTCTACACTGCAAGTTCGTTGCATCTGTTTATTGTTATATGTACTCTCGCAAGCAGTTAGTACGGTGATCTGGACACAGTAAACACTCAATCAATATGATTAAATGAATGAATGAATGATGATCTTGAAGAAGCATTTCACCCACCAGAAGCATTTGCAATCAGGGGAAAGAGCACGGGCTTAGGAGCCAGAGGTCAAGAGTTCTAATCACGGCCTCGCCACTTGTCAACTGTATGACTTTGGGCAAGTCGCTTACCTTCTCTGAGCCTCAGTCACTTCATCTGTAAAATGGGGATTAAGACGGTGGGTCCCACATGGGAAAACCTCATTACCTTGTATCTCCCCCGCAGCACTTAGAATAGTGCTTGGCACGTAGTAAGCGCTTAACAAACACCATCTTTACTATTATAAGGAGATTTTTGAGTTCTCCTCAGTGATAGGGAGTGGCCCCGTAGAGTTCAGTTATATTTAGTTGCACTGGGGGTTTCTGCATAAGTTCTTCCAGGTAGTCCTGGCAGGGTCAATAAGGATAGCGAAAATTGAGAATGCCACATTCTCCTAGAAAAGCTCAATGGTTGGTCCTCTTCTTCATCTTCATTAAATGCATCCAGTTGTTCCTAACCCATAGCGAATCCATGGACACACACTCTTCCGAACAACCCATCTTCTGTCAAAGTCATTCTGGTATGTGTATCCATAGAGTTTTCTTGGTAAAGATACGGAAGTGGTTTTCTTCTCCTACACAGTAAAAACTTGAGCTTCTGCCGTTGTCTTTATTCAATGTTTTGATCACTTGATCATCCACCTTTGACTCTTTCCCATGCTGCTCCTGCCCTGTGGAGGTGAATCAACTTGGTCTGACACTTCAGCTTAGAACTTTCCATTATGGGTAGCCCTATATGGCATAAATCTTAGCTTCATCAACGTACGCAAAATCTCCTGCCATGATAAGGCACTGATTCGTAGGTTGGTTGATGAGCAAATTCCAGGGATTGCACTACTCTCTCCAGTAGATGAACTAAGTTTGCTGTAAGCAACCAACTGGAGTATTGAAGTGTCTGATGTTCGATGGCCCAAATTCTTACCTGGACAGTGAATGCCATCTTTAATATAACACACATGACTGAATTTATATATTTAGATTCATGTTAACCATCCCATTTGGTAATGCCCCTTGCCTTATTTCTGAGTAGAGCAATTCACTGACCAGTGATCGTTATTACTTCCAAGAGACATAATTTCAGGAAATGAACCATCAAATTAGAAATGTTTTACCAACTTTTCTACAATATATCCATGCAGTTGGTTTGAGGTGAAATGATGTGTAGTGCTCTAAGAACAAAAGTAATGAGAAGTTATTTATATTCCATATGGGGAAGGGTCATTTTTGCAAATTCTTAACAATCATAAAAGCAAATGTGAGATATTTGCTCTTCTCTGGTACGCTGATAATCCGCATCAAAATCTGTCCATACAAAGAGGAAATATAAAAAATGTTGGCAGTCCCCTTTCTCGAGCCAGGACTATATATAGGTTTTTGTCCATGCAGAATTAAGGCTACTAGAATGGACAAGCAGGTCAGGATGACACAGATCCCTGGTCTTCCTGCCTTTGACACATCTACCATGGGAGGGTACAATATAACAGAGTTGGCAGACATATTCCCGGACCCCCAGGAGCTGACAGTCTAGAGGGGGAGATAGATATTAGAAGAAATTACAGATATAGATGTAAGTGCTGTGGGCTGAGGATGGGATGAATAAAGAATAAAAATCCAAGGGCAAGGGCAACACAGAAGGGAAGAGGAGTAGGGGGAAATAAGGGCTTAGTTTGAAAAGACCTCTTAGAGGAGATATCATTTTAATAAGGCTTTGAAGGTGGGGTGAGTGATGGTCTGTCAGATACGTAGGAGGAGGGAGTTTCTAGGACAGAAGCAGGATATGGGTGAGGGGTTGACAGTGAGATAAATGAGATCAAGGTAAGGTAAAGTAAAGTAAGTAAGTTACAGAAGTAAAGTAGCTGGGTTGTAGTAGGCAAATGGCAAGGTTGAGTGCTAAAAGGCTGATTGTAAGGAGTTTCTGTTTGATATGGAGGGAGGTGGGCAACCACTGGAGGTTCTTGAGGAGTGGGGAAACATGGACTGAATGATTTTACAGAGAAATGATCCAGGCAGCAGAGTGAAGTATGGACTGGAATGGGGAAAGACAGAAGGAAGGAAGGTCACCAAGGAGACTGATGCAGTAGGCAAGGTGGGATACGATAAAGTGCTTTGATCATCATAGTAGCACTTTGGGTGGAGAGTAAAGGGTAAATTTTAGTAACGTTGTGAAGGTAGAATCGACCGGATTTGATGACAGATTGAATATGTGGGTTGAATAACCACGATGAGTTAAGGATGATGCCAAGGCTTCAGACTTGTGAGACAGGGAGAATGCTGGTGCTGTCTACAGTGACTAAAAAAAACAACTCATGGGGGGGGGCCGGATTTGTGTGGGAAGATGAGGAGATCTGTTTTGGACATGTAAAGTTTGAGGTGTCAGTGGGACATCCAAGTAGCGGTGTTCTGAAAGCAGGAGGAAATAGACTACAGAGGAGAGAGATCTGGGCTGGAGCTGTAGATTTGAGAATCACCCAAAAAGAGATGGTAGTTGAAGCCTTTGGAGTGAATGAATTCTCCAAGGGACTGGGTATAGATGGAGAATAGGTGACCCAGACCTGAGCCTTGAGTGACTCCCACAGTTAGGAGGAGTCTGCAAAAGAGTCTGAGAATGAGCGGCCACAGAGGTAGGAGGACAAATCAAGAGAGAGCAGTCAGTAATGCCAAAGTTAGATAATGCCTCTAGGAGAAGGGGGTGAACCACGATTTCAAGGGCACCTGAGAGGTTGAGGAGGATTAGGATGGAGTAGAAGCCCTGGGATTTGGAAAGAAGGTGATCACTGGTGAAGTTCGAAGACGGGTTCCGTGAACTGCACGGAGTGGAATCCAGATTGGAGGAGGACAAGTCGATAATTGGAGTAGAGGAAGCAGAGGCAGGAGTTGTAGGCAATTCACTCATGGATTTTGGAGGGAAATGGTAGGAGGGAGATGGGCGATAACTAGAGGGAGCTACAGGGTCAAAGATAGGTTTTTTGTTACGTATATGTTTGAAAGCAGTGGGAAAGAAGCCATTGGAGAGTGAACAACTGAAGAAGGTGGTCAGGGAAGAGGTAAGTGATTTGATAAAACCCGAAAGGATGGGGTTAGAGGCACGAGTGGAGGGGGTAATTATTGAGAAGAGGTGAGAGATCTGCATTTGAGATACTGCTTGGAAAGATGGGGGAGTCACAGAAGGAGCAAGAGGAGGGAGGGACTGGAGAGGAGAAGGGGAGATTTTAGGGCGATAACAGCTGATGATTTTAATGTTCTCAAAAATAGTACATGGCCATGTCATTAGCATCAAAAGATGAGAGGTGTGGTGGGGTGGGTGAACAGGGGATTTGAGGTCAATCCTGAAAGACTAAGATTATGCCATGATAATGTTACTGACTGTGTCAGGGTCAGAGGGTTCCTGCCTGATCCTAATTGAGTCCTGTCATGGTCATGTTTTCTGTAAAGAATGGGATGTTCTGGATTTCCTTGGATTTTGGGTTGGTAGCAGAAGATATCACAGAGCCAATCCTCCAGGGTTGCCTGGTCACTTTAAATGCTAGTGACCAGGGGAAATGAAGATGGTTAGTCTGTTCTCTAAGAGGCCAATGGGGAAGGTTTAGCTTCACTTCAAAGAGATTGTTCTCCAGTTTTAGTTAAGCAGCAGCATGCCCTAATGGAGAGAGCATGAGTCTGGGAATCAGAAGGACCTGGGTTTTAATCCTGACTCTGCCACGTCTTTTCTGTGTGACCTTGGTCAAGTCACTTAACTTCTTTGTTCCTCCGTTACCTCATCCGTAAAATGAGGATTAAGACTATGAGCCCCATGTCGGACAGGGACTGTGTCCAATCTGATTAGCTTCTAGCAACTCCAGTGCTTAGTACAGTGCCTGGCACATAGTAAGCACTTTTCAAATACCATTGGAAAAAAAGTGGCTACAGCTCCACTCTTGATTTTAATGCTATACTCTGGTTACCATTTAATGCTATACCCTAGACCGTACACTCGTAATGGACAGGGAAGGTATTTGCTAATTCTGTTGTATTATACTCTTCCAAGTGCTCAGTTCAGTGCTCTGTACATAGTAACTGCTCAATAAATACAATTGATTGATTGATACCTAGTTTCCTGAAAATAGAGTATGAAGCAGAAGAGCTACATAAGACATGATTTTTCACAGAAAATAATGTACAATGTATTGATGCATTCCCAAGGCCTCCAAAATTTACCAAAGCAATATAATTAGATTTTTTTAAATGTTGGAAAATTCCCTTGACCATATTGCAATGCAAATAAGTTCCAGTAAGTCCCAATAAAGAAAATTTTGATTTTGTGTGTACATGCATAATGTACATAATTTTCGCATGCTTTTTCATATCCTATTCCACAGAAAGGTACCTTGTGCTAATAACCAGAGAAGTCATTATCTGTACTTAATACATATCCCTATCTACTGTGCCCTTTGAGTCGGTCAGTATACTTCAGAGAGGGCAAAGGAAGAGCTTAAACCAAAATAAACTTCACGGCATTGCCTCAAAGAACGAGAGTAGCGCACACAGCACTGTCCTTAAAGTGAAATAGCACTATCAAGAAAAGAGCAGCTCAAAGAAGAGCACAATAAATAGGGACTGCTAGACTGCAAACCTTCTAAAGGTCTTTGCAGGTGAGGGAAGGCACTTTTTCCACGCTGTTAAAAACAAAAAAGATGTTTTTCTTTACCTTGCATATGCACTTGCTTCTCAGTTTTGATTTGCTTTATAGGGTTAGCACAAACTCTCCCTCAACTGGGAGACCAAAGCAACTGTGCCTTATTTGCATCCTAACAGCAGAGTGCATAAAGCTTAACTCGACATCTTTCCTATTATTGATGCAAATGTGTTGCAGCACCAAACAGAAAAAGAATAACAACTCTGAGCTTGATAGGAAAAATGCCCTTTTCACTTTCCTCCTGCTGAGTGAAGACTCAGTTTTCATCTATACTACGCAGCATTTTAGGGAATCTAACACATTCTGATTGTCCATCTTTAATAGTGTCATTAGGTAACGAATGGAAAACTGCAGCAATATTACTGGTGGGTCTTTTGATGAGTGTTTCTTTTCTTCTCAGATCAACCAGATAACCAAAACATTTACTGGAGAGGATGCTTAATCATTTTCTACTTTTGAATCTTGTTTTTATCCCCAGATCTACCGTTTCCAACAAAATAGCATATTTTCCGGCGCATGGATGTTGCAAATCATAAATACAGGGATTCTACGTCAAGAGTGGGCATTGTTTGAGACAGGACAAAGGCTCTTAACCACAGGGTGCGATACCAGCAGGAAGTCATCCTTCCCATTATCATATAGTCTATGAAAACCTGAAAAAAAATCAACAAACAGAAAAAAATACACTTAGCACCATCTGGTTCTATTCTAACTTCTTCTCATTTCCTTTAAATAAGCAAAGAGAAGGAGAATAAGGTTATTATGTGATGAAATTCAAATCACGCATTCAGACCAATAGCATAAAAAAATCCCATTTATTTCAGCTACTTAAAAGGAGCCATCTTTAGTCAGAATTTCCAAAGCCTATAAAATGAGGAGAAATGATGGCGAGGAGGGGAAAAGGTGCTGCTGATTAATAACATTGTTTTGTACTCAAATGCAGTTTCATAATACATCATTATTTCCCCTAACAAAACACTGTTACAATCCTTAACAGCTAAGTACAGGTGCAGTTATTTAATATCTATTGAGCCCCAGAAGAAAAGTAAATGACATGTGGTATCCATTTTACACAGAAGTAAATGGAGCCATGGAAAGGGTAAGCCACTTCTTGGCAATCCTGATGTTTCCATGAAAAAACCAGAAAGCAAATATAGCACCTATGCTTAAAACCAGCCTGACCCTAATCTTCCTGTTGAAAATTGAGTGATTGGGACCTCACTCCAAACTTTTAAGGGTCTTCCTCATCCCTTACAGCACTTGAGAGGAATCATGATAATAATAATAATGATAATTATGGAACTTGCTAAGCACTTACTATGTGCCAAGCATCGGGGAAGATGCAGTTAGATCGGACCCTTTCCCTGAACCACATGGGGTTCACAGTCTAAGTAGGAGGCAATAGGATTCAATAATAATAACTCTGCTATTTATTTAGCACTTACTATGTGCCAAACACTGTTCTAAGCACTTGGGTAGATACAAGGTAATCTGTTTGGACACAGTCCCTGTCCCACAAGGGGCTCACATTCTTAATTCTCATTTTACAGATGAGGTAACTGAGACACAGAGAAGTGAAGTGACTTGCCCAAGGTCACACATAAGACATAAGGTAGAACTGGAATTCGCAGATGACCCCCAAATCTACATCTCACCCCCTGTTCTCCCTCCCTCCAGACTCGTATCTCCTCCTGCCTCCAGGACATCTCCACCTGGATGTCTGCCCGCCACCTAAAACTCAACATGTCTCTGACCTCCTTATCTTCCCACCCAAACCCTGTCCTCTCCCTGACTTTCCCGTCACTGTGGTCGGCACTACCATCCTTTTCGTCTCACAAGCCCGCAACCTCGGTATCATCCTTGACTTGGCTCTCTCATTCACCCCACACATCTAATCCGTCACCAAAACCTGCCAGTCTCACCTTCACAACATTGCCAAGATCCGCCCTTTCCTCTCCATCCAAACCGCTACCTTGTTGCTACAATCTCTCGTCATATCCCAACTGAATTACTGTGTCAGCCCCCTTTCTGATCTCCCATCCTCCTGTCTCTCCCCGCTTCGGTCTATACTTCACTCTGCTGCCCAGATTATCTTTCTACAGAAACACTCTGGGCATACTAAATAAGCAGCTGGAAGAGTACAACACAGTAATATAGCAGACAGCTCATTCCCTGTCCACAATGAGCTTACAGCCTAGAGGAATCTTTTTTTGCCTAAATCCACTCATTCAATAAACAAAAAACAGACACATTTGCCTAAAGCACAAGGTGTTGCGAGGTACAAATGCTTGTTTTGCTGCACATTGCATTTTTATTTTTGAGTAGTTTGCATTACTAGACTGTGAGCTCACTGTGGGCAGGGGCTGTGTCTACCAACTCTATTATATTATACTCTCTCACAGCTTAGTGCAGGGCTCTGCACACAGTCAGCACTCAATAAATGTGATTGATTGACCTGCATCAAACCAATTCGGTGACTTTGGTGACAGCCTCCTGACATACAGCATGATGAAGAAATGTCCACATGCAGTACATGTTGGTAATCATGGTAAGGGACTTTCATTCCAACAAGGCTGTCGGGATTTTTCTGCAGAACTCTTTGCAGACATCTTTGTTTTCCACTTAATCAGAAGTGGACTTGGAGGTCACTTTGGATCTGCGTCTGGGGTTTTCGAAACCTTGGTCCAGCCATCACCTGACACTATGCATGGAAGATATGATGCATATATACTTAAAGACTCAGAACTCTTTGCAGACATCTTTGTTTTCCACTTAATCAGAAGTGGACTTGGAGGTCACTTTGGATCTGCGTCTGGGGTTTTCGAAACCTTGGTCCAGCCATCACTTGACACTATGCATGGAAGATATGATGCATATATACTTAAAGACTACTGTGTGTTGAAACCAACCAAGATGATCAATTTGACTAATGCCAAATCTTGGTAGAACAATTCTATTTTCATCAAGGTTCTTCACTGTAGGCCATAGATGAATAATGATGGTGGCAAAAAGCTTTTTTTAATGGTATTTGTTCAGCGCCTAGTACGTGCCAGGCATGTACTTAATCCCTATTTTACAGATGAGGTAACTGGGGCACAGATAAGTTAAGAGACTTGTCCAAGTCATTCAGCACTAGCCCAAGGCAAGTGGCAGAGGTGGGATTAGAACCCAGGTCCTTCTGATGCTCAGGCCCATGTTCGATCCACTAGGCCATGCTGCTTCTCAGAAAGCAAAAATTCTTGGTTTCAGGGAAACCAGACAGTTCCTTATATCTCTGGACTGAGGATTCCTCTGATATTGATCAAATCTTATTATGAACATTAAATCTTGGAACTCAAAAGTACATTCAAGTTTTCTTACAACAAGGGGATTGTCTTCTTATAGAACCTTGTATTACAAAAGCTTGTGATGAAGTACACAACCTATATCCAATGCTGCACATGTGCACACAATGTGCTTTGATTAGGGCTTTATGGGGGAGGGGAAGTGCTTGGTTTATTGTTAATTGACTCATCTGAGGTTCCCAAATAGGAGCCAGTATGCCCCCAAATGACCTCGGTGGCCTTGCCATCATGAATGCCGCTTCTCAAAATGGCTGGGGCATTTTAAACCTCCTTGGGCTCGGGCTATGATTTTTTTTTTTTTAACTCCACAGTCATCCTTCTTTGTTCTTGGCCTGAGAATTCTCCATTCATATGCTTTAGGAAACAGTATTTTTTGCCATGCAGGGGAGTAATGAAAGATGCAGGGGAATAATGAAAGAAGGAGTGAAAACCACAACAACATTTTCATTTAAGATTTCGGGCCATTTATGAATTACAAAATGCGATGATAAATGTTCCCTTGTGATGGAAACTTGAATTGTTTTCCATTTCACTGTTCTTATTTCAAACCTAGCATTCAGGGTCTTTATCTGATTGTTCAGAAAATTGATGCATTACAGAATATCTAGCCCAAAACATAGATCTCTATTAGAAGTAAACTCTGGGTATTTTCCCAAAAAGATAAGCTTCAATAGATGTTGTCAAATATAATCTGAAAAACAGTCTACAATGAAACAGACATTATTTATGGGAAAAGGCATTCACTAATCTTGCTAAAATTGACATTTTTTTTAACGATGGGGCTGTATTTAGAAATGCCTACAGTGAAGCCAAGGGGATTGTTGCACCGTTAATCTAGCCAAGATAAGAAAGAAAGTGATAGTCCTCAGCTAAACAACGCGGCATTAGGCATGAGCCCAAGAAAGCTCAGCCGTAAAATAGCATTTGCTCCTTCTATACAGCAGAGAATCCTCAACTGAACACCTCTCCTGGAATCCAGGGCAGGGAAACGGAGCATGGCTATCCTACAAGTCTTCTACTATCATTTGGTGCTCCCGGGGGGTCTGGTACAGTCGTCTGCACACAACACACGCCTATTACAGTGCTCTGGACATAGGAGGTATTTAATAAATGCTGCTAGTGAGCATAACGATGAGAAGGAAGAAAAGGGAAAAGTGGACCTGGTCATCATAGGCCACAGGGGGAGTTGGGGGGAGTTGTACAGAAGAAAACAATGGTAATAGTAATATTTACGGTATATTCATTCAATAGTATTTATTGAGCGCTTACTATGTGCAGAGCACTGTACTAAGCGCTTGGAATGTACAAATCGGTAACAGAGACAGTCCCTACCTTTTGACGGGCTTACAGTCTAATCAGGGGAGACGGACAGACAAGAACCATGGCAATAAATAGAATCAAGGGGAAGAACATCTCATTAAAACAATAGCAGATAAATAGAATCAAGGTGATGTACATCTCATTAACAAAATAAATAGGGTAATGAAGATATACACAGTTGAGTGGACAAGTACAGTGCTGAGGGGATGGGACGGGAGAGGGGGAGGAGCAGAGGGAAAGGGGGGATATGCTAAGCATTTACTATGTGCCAAACACTGTTACAAGCACTGGGGTAGATACGAGATATAATAATTACGATGCTTGTTGACTATTTACTATGTACCGAAGACTGTTCTAAGTGCTGGGATAGATACAAGGGAATCAGGTTGGACACAGTCCCTGTCCACATGGGACTCACAATTTTATTCCCCATTTTACAGATGAGGTCACTTAGGCAAAGAGAAGTTAAGTGACTTGCCCAAGTTCACACAGCAGACAACTGGTGGAGCTGGGATTAAAGAACCGACGTCCTCTGACTCCCAAGCCTGTGCTTTTGCCACCAGGCCATGCTGTTTCTCTAATATATTTAGTTTGGATATAGTCCCTGTCCCACATTGGGCTCACAGTCTAAATAATAATAATAATAATGATGTTGGTATTTGTTAAGCGCTTACTATGTGCAGAGCACTGTTCTAAGCGCTGGGGTAGACACAGGGGAATCAGGTTGTCCCACGTGGGGCTCACAGTCTTAATCCCCATTTTACAGATGAGGTAACCGAGGTACAGAGAAGATAAGTGACTTGCCCACAGTCACACAGCTGACAAGTGACAGAGCCGGGATTCAAACCCATGACCTCTGACTCCCAAGCCCGGGCTCTTTCCACTTAGCCATGCTGCTCCTCTGTGGGAAGCACAGAGGGAGTAGGATTTAATCCTCATTTTACAGATGAGAAAACTGAGGCACAGATAAATTAAGGCCGAGGTCACACAGCAGACAAGTGGCGGAGCTGGGACTAGAACCTAGTTCTTCTTCTTATTAACAATAATAATAATAATAATAATGGTATTTGTTAAGCACTTAACCATGTGTCAGGCACTGTACTAAATCCTGGGGTGGATACAAGCAGATCAGGTTGGACACAATCCCTATCCCACGTGGGGCCCAAGGTCTCAATGGGGCCCACAGTCTCAATATTCCAATATTTCCTTCTTCCCAAAGACATGCTAACATATCTCTATCACTTTCACCAAATTTCTAAGCTTGGTCCTGTCCTCTGATTTTCAGTCCCTTCTCTGAGCAAGTTGCCATGGTCTGCTCAGAACAGCACTTAATCAAATAATCGTATTTACTGAACGTTATGTGAAGAGCACCGTATTAAGTGCTGGGAGGGTACAATACAACAGAATTAACAGACATGTTTCCTGCCTATATAGGGTGCCCACTTGCTGTTCCAGTTAAGGAATTTTTGTTTAAAATAGATGGCTTTTGGCTTTGGCACTTCATGAGGCTTGGTCATCCCTGACTTGGACTATTAGATAATAATAATAATAATAGTAACGTCGGTATTTGTTAAGCGCTTACTATGTGCCGAGCACTGTTCTAGGCACTGGGATAGATACGGGGTAATCAGGTTGTCCCACGTGAGGCTCACAGTCTTACTACCCATTTTACAGATGAGGTAACTGAAGCACCGAGAAATTAAGTGACTTGCCCAAAGTCATACAGTTGACAGGTGGCAGATGACTCCTAAGCCCGTGCTCTTTCTACTGAGCGACGCTGCTTCTCTAGATGTGGACACTAAGCTATACCATGAATAATGATGCTTGCAGGGGAAAATTACTTTATTCAATTTTCTTGTTTTGGGAGAGGATTGTTGTTATAATCACTGGTATTTACGGACAGTCTACTTTGTGCGGATGACTGTACAAACACTTGGGAAAGAACAACGGAGTAATAGACACACACCTTGCCTTCTAGGAGACTGATTCTCTAGTACTCTATTTTGGGGGACAGGCTGACAAACCATTCATGGTCACTATGGCTGTTGATAGCACAAAAGTGTGGTCTAGTGGAAAGAGTACATGTCTGGTAGTCAGAGGACCTGGGTTCTAATCCTGACTCCACCACATAACAACAACTGGTAATTGTTAAGCATTTACTACCTGCCAGGCATTGAATTAAGCAAGTTGGGTTGGAAAACAGTCCCTGTCCCAAGTGGGCCTCACAGTCTCAAGCCTCATTTTACAGACGAGGTAACTGAGGCCCAGAGAATTGAAGTGGCTTGCTCGAGGTCACACAGCAGACAAGTGGCAGAGCTAGGATTAGAACCCATGGCTTTCTGACTCTCAGGCCCATCATCTATTCACTAGACCATGCTGCTTGAGCTGTGATCTTGGACATGTCCCTTAACTTCCCTGGGTCTCAGTTACTTCATCCGTAAAACTAGGTATTCAAAACTTGTTCCCCCTCCTATTTAGATTGTAAATCCTATGTGGGACAGAGGTTGTGACTCACTTATCTTGTATCTTCCCCAGTGTTCAGAAAAGTGCTTGAGACATAGTAAGCTTTAAACCAATACTATTATTATTATCATTATCATTAAAAGTTCAGCAGACTAGTATGAATCCAAGTCTAAATTGTGCAAAAATCCTAAGGTGTATAAATGCTTAGAGCAGCTATTGGATAAATGCAGCCTGGAAAGCTGGGGGTTAATCAGGGAATGCTTCCTGGAGAAGGTGAGTTTTCAGGAAGAGTTTGAAAATGGGGAGAGCTGTGGTCTGGAGGAGCTGAGTGGAAAGGCAGGAGGAAGTGCATGAGCAAGAATCTTTTAGGGGAAATAATTTCATGACAAAATTTGGTAAAGTTAATGAAAATACCAAGTTACAGGATGTCTCTGACCTAATTCTGTCTTAATCTAAATGCTACACCAAAGTATGTTTAAATTTTAATCCTGATATATTGCCTGATTAAATGAACATATAAAATAGCAGAATGTCTAATATGAATAATTAGGGAGCTTCTAAGGTTTTGATTGACCCACATTTGGGATGATCCCATTGCTGAGTTATGGAATTTCCATTCAATTATGGAGACTTTTACACCAAGTAGCACTGAAAACTTAATAGCTTTCTGCTACCCCATTCTTTCCACTTTTTCCCCTTCTTGTATTGTCCTCCACTTTCTACTTAAGCACAACTGTTACCATGGAAACACTGTCATTTCAGTGACAGATATTACTTTATGCCTGTCATACGGAGAAAATAAAGTCAACTTCCATTCCCATTTGACATTTATGAGATGATTTGCAAAAACAAGATAAAATCAGAAGGAAAGTTTCCCGTTATTGCCGGCAAATCCATCTAGTTCTCCAATGGTACCTGCCTATATTTACAAGATCATTCTGCTCTGAAGGTTGTTCTAGAGGAGAAAAGCATTCAGCTCGATCGTCCCTCGATCCCCTGGGTGGATATGTGGCCTCCAAGAGAGAACTCCTTAACCTTTTCCCCCTTCTGGGAAGTAAAGCAAAGCTAGGACACCCAGTACCTCTTTAGTTCCTTTTTGTTACGTTTACAGAAACGACAAGATCGACTCTACCATTATTCAGAAAGCACGGGTGATCTGGTAAATATTGCTGAGGAGAGAAGGTTTCTCAGCGGAATGGAGTCAGGATTTGTAGCTGTTTCCTAACCAGCCGGTCCCTCAGGTGTGAATTTATTCACACTGACAAATAGGGGAGAATCAAATTCAATTATTAGCTATTCTTGTTAAGGAGATTAAACACTCTCCTGTTTATTTAGCAAAATAAATCATGTAACTAAATTATTTTCCATTCAGCCCCAGAGAAAGGAGCCTAAGAGGAATTAGATCATGGCTGATTTTCAGTTTAGTTTTTCTACTGTCTTTAGGTGTGGTAGATTCATTCATGTCTGCTTAATTCAAAAGACATAAACATAATATATTTAAAGATGGTAAGGAACTCTTAATACCTTTCCAGAAGTTTGTCTAACTCCTGAGTAGATGCCAAAACAAGACTTTGCCCAAAGCAATGCTGGGTGTTGATGGTCACCTATGTGGTTTATTTATTTTAACAAATGTAATCTGGGACCCTTGCATTTGTTATGGCATTTGTTAAAAAACTTACCATGTTCCACTGTACTAAGTGCTGGGATAGATAAAAGCTAATCAAGTTGGACACAGTCCCTGTTCCACCTGGGACTCACAGTCTTAATCCCCATTTTACAGATGAAAATAACTGAGGCACAGAGAAATGAATTGACTTGTCCAAGGTCACACAGCAGGCAAATAGTGGAGCCAGGATTTAAACCCAGGGCCTTCTGACTCCCAGGCCCGTGCTCTATCCATTAGGCCCCGCTGCTTCTCTTGGTTGCATTTCTGAGCTCCGATCCCAATTTGATCCTAAAGAACTTTACGGCAATCCCCGAGGCCCAACCTCGTTTCCAGAGTTGGGAGAAGGGAAAAATACACAACATGAATGGCAACTCTTACCACTGTGCTGCAATAATAATAATCGAGGTAATTGTTCATTCATCCATCCATTCAATCGTATTTATTGAGGGCTTACTGCGTGCAGGGCACTGTACTAAGAGCTCGGAAAATACAATTCGGCAACAGATAGAGACAATCCCTTCCCAACAGCGCTTATTATGTGGCAGGCACTGTACTAAGTGCTGGGTGGATACAGCCGAATCAGGTTGGACACAGTCCTTGTCCTTCGTGGGACTCACAGTCTCAATCCCCATTTTACAGATGAGGTATCGGGCACAGAGAAGTGACGTGACTTGCCCAAGGCCGAACAGCGGACAAGTGGCAGAACCTTCTGACACCCAAGCCTGTGCTCTACCCCACTTCTTCCCACGTGGGGAAAATCTATTCTAATCCATCAAAAGAGAGTATTTATCGAGGGGTTACTCTGTACCAAGCAGTGGACTGAATGCTTGGGGGAGGACAATGGAAAAGGGAGATGTGAATCCTATCCGCAAAGTTAGTTCTACATTAAAGCTTAGAAATCTGAATTGCTATACATGAAAGAACCATGGCATAGCTCTCAACTGTCTGTAGCTTCAGGCACCACATGGGAACTTTCCTCCATTAACTTAAATTCGGAAAGATTGGGTGTATTAACTAAGGTTTTGTGCTTTTTGAAAAAAGTACATCCTTGCAGTGAGGATAATTATTTAGAAAATTCTCCAAAGGGGGAGAATTCTATTCTTGGATTCATCCAAAATGATCTGGGGGAACTACCCATACTGTCTGTGATGAAGTGCATTAAAATAACTAAAGGAGATTCTGGCAACCTGTTAGAAAGCAATTGTTTCTCAGTAGAAGAGCCTTACTAAAGAGAAACCCAAAAGTAATGATTCCTGTAGAGAAGCAGCGTGGCCTAGGGGATACAGCTCGGGGCTCGGAATCAGAAGAACCTGGGTTCTAATGCCAGGACTGCCAATTCCTTGCTGTGTGACCTTGAGCAAGTCCTTTAACTTCTCTGTGCCTCCGTTTACTCAACTGTAAAATGGGGCTTAAACACATTCTCCCTGTTACTTAGACTATGAGCTCCGGGTGAGACAGGGACTGTGTCCGATCCTCATTAACGTGTACATATCCCAACGATTAGAACAGTGCTTGACCCATAGTAAGCACTTAAATCCATTAATTAAAGCAATAATAATAATATGAATTGTTCTCACAGATGCCACTAAATGGAAATAGATTTTCATTCACTCTACGTCGAAAGGAGGTTCATTCATTCAATCATATTTATTGAGAGCTTACTGTGTGCAAAGCACTGTACAGTTCGAAGTATTTCTACAGAGAATGGGAAAACGCTTTTAATTTAGATCATCAGTTTAGTCCTTTTGATCATATTTCCAGTTGTTTTTTCAAGGATGGTTAAATAGTAGACATACAAGGTTAGTACGCACAATTCGGTAAATGATATACAGCCAATGGAAATGAACAGTTTCACAGATTCAGAATTTAGACAATTTTTTTATGGTATATGCTCAGCGTGCTATGGGCCAGGCATCATACTAAGTGGTGGGATAGATACAAGCTAATCAAGTTGGACCCAGTCCCCGTCCCACTTTGGACTCACAGTCTTAATCTCCATTTTACAGATGATGTAACTGAGGCACACAGAAGTGAAGCGACTTGCTCAAGGTCACACAGAGAGACAAGTGGCAGAGCTGGGATTAGAACCCAGGTCCTTCTGATGTCCACACTTACGCTCTATCCATTAGTCCACACAGCTTTATTCTCCTGCTCTCCTGAATACACCCTTGGAGAGATTTACTTCACTTACGCATCACATAGCAATGAACAAAAGAATACCAAGTGGAAAAAGTTAACTTTCCGGCACATGGTGAGATTAATAAACCATGAAAATCTGACAATGCTGCAGATGCAATGCATTAATTGTCTTCCGACATTGATTTAAAGGCCATGTTCCAGTAAAATGAGGTCCGGATATTGATAGAATAAAATAATCAACTGTTTTATTTAATATTTTTTCTCTATTTGGGATACATTGAAATGGACTAATACTATCATTAAGAATCAGCTGTGATTTCTAGTAACAAGAATTACACGATACTGCCAAAAGGAGTTAGCTTAGGCACAATGGCCACCACAGAGGCTGCTCTGTCACCGACCTCCTTTGTATCTCTTCCTCCTCACCTCTGGTCGGCATCAGCTATCAGCTACCATAAGGGTCCCTGTATCAGTCAGTCAACTGCAGGAATTGAGTGCTTACTGTGTGCAGAGCACTGTACTAAGCACTTGGGCGTGTACAATATAACAGACATTCGCTGCACACAACAAGCTTACAGTCTAGAGGGGTAGACGGACATTAATGTGCATAATTGAATTACAGATAAAATAAGTAAAGTTCAACTCCACTGAGGCAATCCTCACTGCAACACAACTTTGCTGGGATGAAAATGGATGATAGCAGAATATCCAAAGACCTGCTGCACAATAACCTTTTCGAGTAGAGGTTTCAGGAACAACACTCCGGGACTGTCAGCTCACTGGTACTGAAGGAATATTCACAGCAATGTTCTTGGAAAAAAATAAGATGGAAGTACGATGTTCAATCCCCTGCTGCGTGGTAAACTGAAAGGAAGCACGGGCAAGCCAGGAGGACAAAATAAAAGGGAGGTACAATCTCAAACCATGTGGCAGAAGAGTGGGTTGAGAAGTAGCATGGCCTAGTGGATATAGCATGGGCCTGGGAGTCAGAAGGACTGGGGTTCTAATCCTGGCTCCACCACTAGTCTGTTGCACGACCTTGGGCAGGTCACTTAACTTCTCTGGGCCTCAGTTACCTCATCTAAAAAATGGGGATTAAGAATGCAAGCCCCATGTGGAACATGGACTGTGTTCAACCTGATTAACTTACAGTGCTTAGAACACTGCCTGGAACTAAGTAAGCACTTAACTATCGTACCAAAAAAAAAACAACAAAAAGACCAGAGTGGAGAATGAGGAACTTTGAGAAGATGTGCTTGGGAGAAGTAACAGAAGCAGGTCTAGTTTCTGAGTTTCCTTCCGCCTGTAGCTCAGCAGCAGGACAACAACAGGTGCAGAGGAAGCATGCTATGGAGGTGACCCAAGGCTAGGGATTGCAGGAACAAAGTTGAAGAAGGGATAGTGGGTGAGAGGGTTGAGTTCGGTGGAGATGTCAGTGTTGAGGGTGTGCATTTATGCAACAAGATGTACAGTAAGGGAACAGAGGAGAGGTAGGGTGTCCAGGCAAGGTGTGATGGCTTGGGATAAGTGTAGGGGGTAGCCTCTAAGGGGACAGAACAATTTTGCGGGGAAGAAAGGATGTGGGGGTTAAATAACAGGTCAGAAGGTTATGATAGGAAAGTGATATTTCAGAATTGGCATGGTGACAAATTATAAAATGACTAGTGACGATGACATCCACTGTATATTCATTCCATCATATTTATCGTGGGCAAAGCATTGTACTAAGTGCTTGGGAGAGTATAATATAACAAAAAACAGACACAGGTCCTACCCACAACGAGTTTACAGTCTACAGTCTAGTCTACAGTATATCCAAGTTTGGTGTGTGGCTGAGGTGGGATGCAGCAAATTGTTTGCAGAGTTAATCAACCAATCAACCGCTATTTACTGAGCACTTACTGTGCACAGAGCACTGTACTAATTACTAGGGAGAGTGCAATATAACAGAGTGGATAGATATTTTCCCAACTCACAACAACCTTACAGTAGAGGAGGAGTCAGAGATTAATATAAAGAAATTATGGATATGTACTAAAGTGTTGTGTAGCTGAGGGGAGGGTACAAATCTTAGAGCAAGGGCGACCTAGAAGGGAATGGGAGAAGAGGAAATGAGGGCTTCGTCAGAGAATGCCTCTTGGCGAAGATGTGCTTTTAATAAGATTTAAGGTGGGGAGAGTGATCACCTGTCAGATATGAAGAGACGGGCTCTGGATGAGAGGTTGGCAGTGAAATAGATAAGACCAAGGTAAAGTGAGCAGGTTGGCATTAGAGGAGGGAATTGTGTGGGCTGGACTGCAGTAGGAAAGCAGCAAAGTACGATAGGAAGGGGCAAGGTGACTGAGTGCTTTAAAGTTTCTGTTTGATAATGTTTTTGTAGAAAAATGATGCAGGCAGTAGAGTGAAGTACGGACTGGAGTGAGGAAAGACGGGAGGCAGGGAGAGAAGCAAGGAGGCTGACGCAGCAGGCAAGGTGGAATACGATAAAATGGCTTGGATCAACGTGGTAACAGTTTGGATGGAGGGGAATGCGTGGATTTTAACGGTGTCGGGCAGGTTGAACAGACAGGATTTGGTGACAGATTGAATGTGTGTCCTAAATAAGAGAGATGAGTCGAGGACAATGCCAAGGTTACAGGCTTGTGAGACAGGGAGGATGGTAGAGCTGTCTACAGTCATGGGAAAGTCACGGGGAGGACAGGGTTTGTATGTAAAGATAAGAAGTTCTGTTTTGGACATGTTACGCATGAGCTTTTGGTGGGACATCCAAGTAGGGATATCATGAAGGCAGGTAGAAATGTGAGACTTCAGAAAAGTCAGAGAGCTCAGGACTGGAGTTGAGGATTTGGGAATGACAGTCAAAGAGTGGAAGCAAGTGCCTGGGGGGTTATCGGGAACATTCACGTGTATTGTGAAGTGGCTGAAACCCCCTCTAACCTCCCCCAGCACAGCAAGTCTCTTGTGTAGGAGAGAAGGAAGGAGAGTAAGACATAAGAGTTACTGAGTAAAGCAAAGGCATGTCTCAGTGTGGTAGGGAATGTGTCTACCAATTTTCTTGTAATGTGCTTTCCCAAACCCTTAGTACAGTGTTCTGCACATACTGAGCATTGAATAAATACCATTGATTGACTGATGTCTGTGGGGCAATGGATAATAATAATATTAATTATAAGAGAGAAGCAGCGTGGCTTAGTGAAAAGAGCTCGGGCTTGGGAGTCAGAGGACATGGGTTCTAATCCCTGCTCTGCCACATGCCTGCTTGTGTGACCTTGGGCAAGCCACTTAACTTTTCTGAGCTTTTCTAACTTTTCTCAGTTACCTCATCTGCAAAATGGGGATGAAGACTATGAGCCCCACAGAGGATAACCTGATTACCTTGTATCTCTCCCAGCGCTTAGAACAGTGTTTGGCACACAGTAAGCTCTTCACAAATACCATAACTATTACTATTATTATTGTAGAATTTAAGTGCTTACTATGTACCAGATACTGTACAAAGCACCGGGGTGGATAAGAGTAAATCAAGTTGGACACAGTACCTGTCCCACATTGGGCTCAGAGTCTTTATCCCCAATTTAGAGTTGAGGTACCTGAGGCACAGAAAAGTTAAGTAACTTGCTCAAGGTCACACAGCAGACAAGCGACAGAGCCGGAATTAGAACCCGGACCGTGAAGGAGCGATAGTGGCAGACGATGTGGGCTTCAAAGGGAGAGAAGGTGAGGGTTGAAGCAGATGGGATAGAGAATAGTTGACTCGTGGGGAGGAAGGGAGAGAACCAGGTTGGCTCTTTCCCTTTTCCCCTTAAATTGGGGGGAGTGGAAAAAGGTAAAGCCCTCTTGGGAAAGAGCGGCTAAGGAGTCAGCATCCCTGGGCAAGAACCAGTTCTCATTACTGGCAAGGAGGAAGAGTTAGGAGGTTAGGAAGAGGTGGAGGATGAAGGCGAGTTTGGGCACAAAGGAGTGGATGTTCCACAAGCTGCATTTAGGTGGGGATCTGGGGTAAGGGAGAGGGGAAGGTGCGAGGGATGGGGGAGTTTAGATGAGAGCGAGCTAATGGGATGAGATGTGCTGGGGTTCTGTGTGTTATTGGCGGCAGTGAGAGAGGAGAATAGGGACGCATGAATACCACCGTTGATGTTAAAATTGTTTTTCCTTTTCCATACCTCTTAAATATTTAAATGAGGAACTGGTCTTAGAGTCAAAGTCACACGAACATCGCATATTCCCTCAAATTATCCACAATTTTGTTTAACTCCCTGAAAAATACTAGATTTTCACGCTATACGTATTATGCCTGGAGTCCAATGGAAGAGCCAAATCAATGATGGGATGCTAATAGAGTGTTTCTGAAAACAAAAGAAGCTCTGCAGTCTGCCAAAGCCTCAGTAGTGGCCCGGTTATTCGCACCCTGCCCATTTCAAATGCCTTCTTGAGCCGGCAACAGGAGACCCTCAAGGGGAATGAAATGACGACAGATGCCCCTGTTTCCATGAGTTTGCTCCCCACTCAGATATTTACTTCAGTGGGGCTTTTGGGGTTTTTTTTTGGTGGGGGGGAGAGGGTAGTACACAGGGGGAGGCTGGGAGTGCTTTTCAACTCCATGCTGGCTCTTTGATTCAGAAAGCCTTGAGCCCCCAGTGTTACTGGCAGTGTTGACTATGCACGATCAGACGCCATTTGATCATGGAAAGCCTGGTATGATTTTATTTTTCTTTACGAGTGACATTTGAGTAAATGACTGCAAAATCCTAGCAGAGGCTTCAAATAGACCATCTTAAGGGGAACATTTCAAAAGAAAATTAGTCCACCATCTGCAAGCATGTGAAGTACAATTTTACATCCAATCTGTAACTACTAGTTTCCAGTGATAATAAAGAGTGAAAAAAATGCCTTCTTTTCTCCCGTGGACTATATAAATCCCTTTTCACAATTTTGTAATCCTTGTCGACAGCAAGACATTTTTAATATCACCTAAGTATTAAAGTGCCTTTCTTTTCCATTTACATGGCAGCCGAGATGCATAGACAGTATTTGGACAGAAGCACTCTTGGCATTCAAAGACAACTCCCATAGATATTCGCTTATATGATGACACTAACTCAACTAGGAAAGAATAGCTGTCTGGTTCATCTGAAATTCTAAATTGTTTAATTCTTCCCTCAGACAATACTAAGCAATTCAAAAGTTTCCTAACTGTTTTGATTATGTTTCTTCGTTGCTTTTTTGATACCATTTCTTTTTCAAGGATGTAAAGCGGGGAGCGAAGCAAAATGGATCGGGGTTGTAATCTGCCAAGATTTTCAGTTCTTCTCTGGGACATTATATATTTTACTGCTCTGGGATACAGGAAACAGACTGTTATTGCTGTTGTACCAAAAAGTGATCAGCAGTAGGAACAAAAATGTTATTTTCCTTTATGCCTTGTTCCATTTCTATATCCAATCCCTTGTTCTCTATAAAGCTTCATTTAATCCTGGAATTTTCTGTGCTAAATGTCAAAGCTTTCTATAAAAGATAGGTAGTAAAATCGGGAAACAACTAGTCAAAAGTTTTATTTAAGGCAAGACAATAGAAGAGCTGGAAAGAGAATAATAGAAAGTCAAATAATCAGATTCGACCAACTGTTAAAAATACTTAATCATAGTTATAGGGCACAGAAAAGGATAATTGATGAACAACAGAAAAGACATAATACAGATAAATGCAGTATAAAATGTAAACACCTGCTCTCAAGATGGCTAAGGTATTCCATTTCTTAAAGAATAAGAAAACACCCCCAGGAAAGAAGTACTATTGTTACATTATATTCCTTAAAACTATTTATGGATATACCCCCTTTATAAGGGCTGAGGGCACATTATATAATAATAATAGTTGCGGTACTTGTTAAGCACTTACTATGTGTCAGGCATTGTACTAAGTGCTGGGGTGGATACAAGCAAATCGGGTTGGACACAGTCCCTGTCCTCACGGGGCTCAGTCTTAATCCCCATTTTACAGATGAGTTAACTGATGCACAGAGAAGTGAAATGACGCCCAAAGTCACATGGCAGACACATGGCAGGCACATGGCAGGCGGAATGTTGATTAGAACCCATGTCTTTCTGATTCTCAGGACTGTGCTCTATCCACTCGGCAACATATACAGTTTAGGACTCTTTATATGGTCCTGAAATAACTCTGCTGGGAATAGAGGAAATATGCAAGAAGTCTCTTGGTTTTGAGTTAGACATCTATCCTGGAATCACCTGATTTAGCCTGCTCTGCATTACAGTTAGTATTAGGGTTGTAGCCCATGGCAATAATAACAATGATGGTAAAACCAATTAAGGTATTTGTTAAAGCACTTACTATGTGCCAAGCCCTGTTCTAAGGGCTGGGGTAGATACAGTGCAATCAGGTTGGACACAGACCCTGGCCCATGTGGGACTCTCAGTCTTAATCCCCATTTTATAGAGGAGGGAACTGAGGCACAGAGAAGTTAAGTGGCTTGCCCAAGGTCAAACAGCAGACCTCATCTGTAAAATGGGGGTAAAGACTGTGAGCGCTATGTGGGACAGGGACTGTGTATAACCTGATTACCTTGTTTTTACCCCAGCCCTTAGAACAGTGGTTAACATTTAGTAAGTGCTTAAGAAATACCATTAGCATTACTATGAATAGTACTCATTGAGTGGTTGCTTGAGCTAAGCCCTCTTTTCCCCCCTTTCCCTCTGCTCCTCCCCCTCTCCCTTCCCCTCCCCTCAGCACTGTACTCGTCCACTCAACTGTATATATCTTCATTACCCTATTAATTTTGTTAATGAGATGTACATCACCTCGATTCTATTTATTTGCTGTTGTTTTAATGAGATGTTCATCCCCTCGATTCTATTTTATTGCTATTGTTCTTGTCTGTCCGTCTCCACCGATTAGACTGTGCGCCCGTCAAAGGGCAGGGACTGTCTCTATCTGTTACCGATTTGTACATTCCAAGCGCTTAGTACAGTGCTCTGCACATAGTAAGCGCTCAATACTCTTGAATGAATGCTTGGTTAAAGGAGGAATACAGGTAAGTGGGAACCAATTTACATCAACTGGGCATTCTAGAAAACCAAAGCAATGTATACGTGTTTGCACAGGAGAAATGTGCCCACATCCAAAGACCCCCATCAGCAACATAGAGTAGAATGATATCCCATTCATTCAATAGTAGTTATTGAGCGCTTACTATGCGCAGGCACTGTACTAAGTGCTTGGAATGTACAAATCGGGAACAGATAGAGACAGTCCCTGCCCTTTGACGGGCTAACAGTCTGTACGTAAGCAGAATACCATGTCATGGCAGTCGGCAAGATAGTAGCAATCCGAATCAAGAGGACCGGCATGTCTCTGAAAGACTGACAGTGTGTGTAAGCAACAAGACAGAAAGCGGATACACAAATGATTGTGATCGGGTTAGCTGTGTCGGCATCCAGCTCAAGATGAACAATAAGCCTGATATTTTTTTGGATGATGAGATCAGATGGCCACAACAGGCGAGAAGCCACGGTCTAGCTGAAAGAGCAAGGGCCTGGGTAGTCAGAGGCCTTGGGTTAATCCTGACTCTGCCACCTGTCTGCTGTGGGACCTTGAGCAAGTCACTTAACCTCTCTGTGATTCGGTTACCTCCTCTGTAAAACAGGTTCAAATCTGAAGCTCTACGAGAGACGGGGACCATGTCCAATCCGATTATCTCGCTTCTACCCCAGCACTTAGTATGGTGCCTGGCTCATAGTAAGCATTTCACAGACATCATACAAAAATAAAAAGAAACCTCATCAACAAGAAGCAAGATTAAATCACAGAAGACGGATTTGACTACAACAAAACAAGTAGGGGAGCACTGAGTCTTGAGCCCCCAGTGTTACTGGCAGTGTTGACTATGCACGATCAGACATCATTTGATCACACCATCAACACTGAAATAGGACCAAGGAAGCTTGAAAGTTCTTAATTGCATTGGGCCGGTAAGTATCCCTTGCTTCGTTTTTCAGAAAATATGTACTTTTCTGAACTGTGAACAGAGGCAACAGAACCACTGCAAAAAGTCACAACTGTGTTCTACAACAGATGGGTTCTGTAAGTGGAAGAAAACGGCAGAAAGAGCAGCTAAGGAGTCAGCATCCCTGGGCAAGAACCAGATCTCATTACTGGCAAGGAGGATGAGTTAGGAGGTTAGGAAGAGGTGGAGGATGAAGGCGAGTTTGGGCACAAAGGAGTGGATGTTCCACAAGCTGCATTTAGGTGGGGATCTGGGTAAGGGAGAGGGGAAGGTGCGAGGGTCGGGGGAGTTTAGATGAGAGCGAGCTAATGGGATGAGATGTGCAGAAAGACTTCAAATCTGTGAAAACTCAGAAGTTCATCCTAAGTGGGATAAAGTATACCATTAAATTCCCTGCAAAATATGGATTGAGTTCCTGAAGAATCTCACATTTGGGAGAAATCATGTTAAAGTACTTCTGATTTGGACTAATGCTGCACCAATGAGCACAACTCTTTCTTTTAACACTGTAGAGCATTCAAGAGAGATGCATGATGTTAGAAGAATTTTCCCTGATTACTCCACAGTATCAGCAGTGGAGGTTTCTTACTGAAGAACCACCTTGAGCGATTCCTGTGACTCGCTGATATGAGTGGCAAGGATTGCCGCTAAGGCAATTTCCTGCTGTGTTTTGGCACGAGGCAGGGCATCGCTGCTGTCGCTGCTGCTGCTTCCACTTTGGCAATAAACGAATCCTGCATCTCCTGCATCCCTTGCATGCATTTCACATTGTGCTATACTTCCCATTGCCCTCTGTGCTCCAACAGGAAGACAGCTGTCAGGGTCCAGGGAAGAGCACGGGACCGGGATTCAGACGACCTGTGCTAACTCCAGTTGCACCGCTTGCCTGCTGGGTGACCTTGGGCATATTACTTTATTTCTATGTGCCTCCATTTCCTCATTTGTAATATGGAGATTAAATACCTGTTCTCCTGCTCTCTAATTGTGAGCCCTATGTGGGGCAGAGACCGTGTCCAATCTGATTGTCTCAGACTTAACCCAGTACTTACTAATAATCTCCCCCATTAGACTGTAAGCCCGTCAAAGGGCAGGGACTGCATGTGTTACCGATTTGTACATCCCAAGTGCTTAGGACAGTGCTCTGCACATAGTAAGTGCTCAATAAATACTATTGAATGAATTGAATGAACTACTGAATAATAGTAATTGTGGTATTAAGTACTAACTGGGTGTCAAGCACTGTTCTAAGCCCTGGCAAAGACACAAAATAATCTAGACAGACACAGTCGCTGACCCACACAGGGCTCACAGTCTAAGCAGAAGGGAGAATGGGTATTAAATCCCCATTTTACAGATGAAGTAAAAGACGCACAGACAAATGAAATAACTTGCCAAGGTCACACAGCAGGGGCATGGTAACTTTTCTGTTACTCTATGAAAAGTTCAGTTTTATGTTAGCTCAGCTCATTTTTTTCCCCCACTAGGTTCTTCTATATTGTCTGTAAAATGTCATTCTTACATTCAGGGCTCAATAGTTCCTTCATTCAACAGATTACAAACATAGCAACTGAAATTCAGGGATTGACAGGCTGACTGCATCCAGGCTTGAATTTAATATCACCATTGAGAAGCAATAAGATACAGCACATTTCAGAATTAGTTCTGTCCTTCTAGGAGAAAGTTGCTCTCCGGTGCCTTTTTTTTCCTTCTGAATACCTAAACTCATCAATATGAGGGGGGAAATTACAAGTCTGTTATAGATGGAGCTAACTGACCTGTAGAAAAAAAAAAAATGTGTGACTCTTCCAAGCACCTCACTGTTGTCATCAGATAGACATACAACTGGGTTGGATGTATGATGGATCTAACCCATTAGCGGCATTGTTTTTGGTCTGATATTCTAAGGAAGCTATGATTTCCAGTTGGATCCTACTGCAAATACAAAACAGTAAGCCTCTTTAAGATGATTCTTTAAAAACATGACTGAAGAGTTGAGGAAACACCGTGGATCTGGGAGCCAGAGGATTGAAGTTCTACTCCTGGCTCCACCACTTATCTTGCTGTGTGACCTTGGGAAAGTCACATAAATTGTGGTATTTGTGGCATTTGTTAAGCGCTTACTAGGTGCAAAGCACTGTTCTAAGCGCTGGGTGATACAAGGGGATCAGGCTGTCCCACGTGGGGCTCACAGCTTTAATCCGCATTTGACAGATGAGGCAACTGAGGCACAGAGAAGTTAAGTGACTTGCCCAAGGTCACACAGCTGACTAGTGGCGGAGCTGGGATTAGAACCCATGACCTCTGACTCCCAAGCCCACGCTCTTTCCACTGAGCCACAATGCTTCACTTAACTAGTCTGTGTCTCAGTTCCCTCCTCTGTCAAACGGGGATTCAATTCTTATTTCTCCTCCTACTTAGACTGCGGGACCCATGTGGGACCCGATTATCTTGTATCTACCACAGTGTTTAGAACAATACTTGGCATTCCTACCAGAATTACAAAACTAAAAATAACACTTTAATCGAAGCACCTATCCTATCCAGCCTTGATTAACGAATCAGCCTCCTCGCTGACCTCCGTTTCCTGACTCTCTCCACTCCAGGCCATATTGACTCTGGTGCCTGGATCAGTTTTCTACAGAAACATTCAGTCCATGTTTCCCCACTCCTCGAGAATCTCCAGTGTTTGCCCATCCTCCTCTGCATCAAACAGAAACTCCTTACAATTGGCTTTAAAGAACTCAATCACCTTGCCCCTCCTATCTTATTAATTCATTCCTCCAATCGTATTTATAGAGAGCTTACTGTGTGCAGAGCACTGTACTAAGCGCTTGGAAAAGTACAGTTCGGCAACAGATAGAGACAATCCCTACCCACAATGGGCTCACGGTCTAGAAGGGGGAGACGGACAACAAAGCAAAATAAAACAAGTAGACAGGCACCGATACCATCAAAATGGTTAAAAAGAATCATAGATATATATATATCATTAATAAAATAGAATAATAAATATGTACAAATATGTACAAGTGCTGTAGGGAGGGGAAGGGGGGAGAGCAGAGGGAGGGAGTAGGGGCAAGGGGGAGGGGAGGAGAGGGAAAGGGAGGGCTCAGTCTGGGAAGACCTCCCGGAGGAGGTGAGCTCTCAGTAGACCTTTGAAGAGGGGAAGAGAGTTAGTTTGGCGGATGTGAGGAGGGAGGGCAGCATTCCAGGTCAGAGATAGGATGTGGGCTGGGGGTCGACAGCGGGACGGGAGAGAACGAGGCGAAGTGAGGAAGCTAGCGGTGGCGGAGGAGCGGAGTGTGCGGACCGGGCTGCAGAAGGAGAGAAGGGAGGTGAGGTAGGAGGGGGCAAGGTGATGATTTCCAAATACAACCCAGCCCTCACACTTCGCTCTTCTAATTCTAACTTACTCACTGTGCCTTGATCTCATCTATCTCTCCAACACCGAGCTCTCGTCCACATCCTGCTTCTGCCCTGGAACACCATCCTTCTTTTATATCCACCAGACTATCACTCTCCTCACTTTAAAGCCTTACTGAAAGCACTTCAACTCCAAGAGGCCTTCCCCGACTAATCCCTCATTTCCTCTTCTCCCACTCCCTTCTGCATCACTTTTGCACTTGCATTAACCCCACAGCACTTATATAGATATCTTTAATTCATTTATATTTATGGCTGTCTCTTACTCTATACTGTAAGCTTGTTATGGGCAGGGGACAAGTCTACTAACTCTGCTATAGCGTACTCTCCCAGGCTCTTTGTACAGTGTTCTATGCACAGCAAGTGCTGAATATATCTGATTGATTGGCAGATAGTAAGTACTGAATACCACAATTATCATTATTTAATCCATATTTAGTAACAAAAGGAGGAAGAAATTCTTTCAACTATGTATTTAGTTGTTGGGTCATAGCAAGTAAAGCACTTGTTGTCCTTTTTGCATTGAAAATAAGTTAGAAAAAGTAGCAGAAGTAGCAGTCTGAAAAAATATATATATTCAAAACATTGCATAGAAGGTCACTGAGGAAAACCCCTCAATACTGATATGAGTTTCCCTGAGTTCTGCCAAATTTGGATTTTCTTTTTCCCTCTTTGAGCTCTCCATATGCTTCCACCGTCCTCAAATTAATTTCTCTGAACTTGTTTTCCTAGATTCTGTCTTCATCCCAGGTAAGCCTCATTGTGGATAATAATTGACATTTGTTAAGTGCTTACTATAATGGTTAATAATAATAATCCTGGTATTCGTTAAGCACTTACTGTGTTCCAGGCAATATACTAAATGCCGAGATGGTTACAAGCAAATCGTGTTGGACTCGGTCCCTGTCCCACGTGGGGCTCGCAATCTCAATCCCCGTTTTACAGATGAGGAAACTGAGGCACAGGTAAATGAAGGTCACACAGCAGACTAGTGGCAGAACTGGGATTAGCACCCATTATCCTTTGACTCCCAGGCCCATGCTCAGGCCACTACACCTTGCTGCTTCTCTCATTAGTTTGATGTCACTATGTGGCTCAGTAAACATTGGAAGTAGGACAAGAGGATGTGGCCTAATGGATAGAATACAGGCCTAGAGTCAGAACTGTGAAGTCACCCTGCAAAGTGATTCCTTTTGCTTGTTTAGAATCAGAGCTGCAGGAGTTGGAGAGACTTCTATCGGGACAGGGGAATGATTGTGGGTGAGGAAGGGAGGGAGAAGTGTGCTCCTCATGGCTGTCCTTGAAGGCTACTTTTGGCCGAGTGAGGTCAGATAAGTGGGCTCCCAGCTCCTCTTAGTTGGGGGGGCCCTACCCTTCCTGTTCCATAGGGGACTCGAAATCTAAGAGTTAGGGAAAAACGGTATATTAACTCCATTGGACAGTTGAGAAAACTGAGACGCAAAAAGGTTAAGGGACTTGCCCAAGTTCATACAGTTAAGCCAGTAGCAGAGTTGCAACTAACACTCTGGGCCCAGTCCCAAGTTCTTTCCGCTAGGCAATCCTATTTCATTGTGTAGGGGGTGGGGAAGGGCAGTTCAGTGCAGGGTCAGATGAGCCAGAATTCTAAATCCCGTGAATCTAACCCAGGGCACATATCCCTAGTATTAAAGGAAGACCAGGGGTAGGGAATCAAATTTCTGTTCATTATAGAAACAGCAGAACCTGGAGCATGATGACACAGAGAACTATGAGTTCAGATCTGTGATCTTTGGACATTAGATATTCATCCCACTGCCAACCTTGCAGCATTTATGTACAGAGATTTAAATTATATACTATAAATTATTTATTCATTCATATTAACATCTGTCTCCTCCTCTAGAGTGTAAGTTTGTTATGGGAAGAGAACATGTCCCCTAATTCGGTTGTATTGTATTCTGCCAAGCAATTATTATGTGCTCTGCACATAAGAAGTGCTCAATAAATGCCAATGATTGATTGATTCATTCAACAGCCTATTAAGTTCCTTGCTGATAAATTCATTCAATCAAACTTCACTACACCCAGTCAAGGTAAAGCATTCCTGTTAATTAAAAATCCATCAAAGCCTTCTGTCTTCTCAACTTCTGCCCCAAGAGCCACAACTGAGCTATTTTGAAAAAGAAGGAACATTCTTAATGATTGGATGATTTCTGAAGCCTTTTCATACTCTCTTCCTTCTCATGTCATCTTTTTATGCTCTCACGGGTAATGTTTGTTTGCCTTACAAAGTGTCTTATTTGCTTTTAAGCCTTAACTGCAATATGTGTTTCCCAAAGAGGAAACAACCTATATGGGTGAAAGAGGTACAAAACACAGTCAGACTCCTGTATACCTTAAGTACACAATCCTTTCTGCTTGGTGAGAATGGTAAGGATTAAAATTCCTCCACCTTCACTTTAACCGTCTCAATGAATGCCCGTCAGTTCCTGTGGGAAAACTGTCAATGTTTTGTTCTGCTTGAATTATCAATCCATCAATCATATTTATTAAGTGCTTATGGTGTGCACAGCACTGTACTAAGCACTTGGGCGAGTACTGCTGATTGACCTTGGGCAAATCACTTCATTTCTCTGTGTCTCAGTTACCTCATCTGTAGAACGGGGATTATGAGCCCCATGTGGGACAGGGACCGTGACCAAACTGATTAGCTTGTATCTACCCCGGCACTTAGTACAGTGCCTGGTACATACTAAGAGTTTAACAAATACCACAGTAGTACTAGGATTTATTAAGCACTTACTCTGTGCAGAGAGAATATACAGAGGAGAATTTAGACATGGTCCCTGTCCTTTGGGGAGCTCAAAATCTAAGAGTACAAGTGAGTACAATAAACGGGCAGCCAGATGGACAGCAGTATCAATCACTGTTTAAGAATGTAACCCGACGCTATCTGTGCGGTCAATGGTAGCGTAACCCAGGGGTCCTGCTTTTTTGGCTGATATCTGGGATCTAATCCATAATAATGTTGGTATTTGTTAAGTGTTTACTATGTGCAGAGCACTGTTCTAAGCACTGGGGTAGATACAGGGGAATCAGGTTGTCCCACATGAGGCTCACAGTCTTAATCCCCATTTTGCAGATGAGGGAACTGAGGCACAGAGAAGTTAAGTGACCTGCCCACAGTCACACAGCTGACAAGTGGCAGAGCCGGGATTGGAACCCATGACCTCTGACTGCCAAGCCCATGCTCCTTCTACTGAGCCACGCTGCTAATCCATGCAAGTTAAGGAGCCCCACCAAATACCAAGCTCTAGGAAAACCAGGAAAAATCCACATAATTAGTTCTGACAGCAGGGTATTTCCTCTGGGTATTTTGCTGCTTGGGCCTGACATTAGGAATTGCATGAGATCAATCAATCAATAAGTGGTATTTATTGAGTGCTTATTGTGTGCGGAGCACTGTACTAAGGGTTTGGGAGAGCACAATACAACAGACCTGGTGAGGCTCGTTCCCTGTCCATAATGAATTTACAGTCTAGAGGAGGAGACAGACAGCATGAATAAATAATAATAACAATGTTGGTATTTGTTAAGCGCTTACTTCGTGCAGAGCACTGTTCTAAGCGCTGGGGTAGATACAGGGGAATGAGGTTGTCCCACGTGAGGCTCACAGTCTTCATCCCCATTTTACAGATGAGGGAACTGAGGCACAGAGAGGTGAAGTGACTTGCCCACAGTCACACAGCTGAGAAGGGGCAGAGTCGGGATTCGAACCCATGACCTCTGATTGCCAAGTCCGGGCTCTTTCTACCGAGCCACGCTGCTTCTCTAATACATTCCGCATACGTACATAAGTGCTGCCGGGCTGAGGGAGGGGTGAATGAAGGGTGTAAATCCAAGTGCCAGAGCAGCACAGAAGAGAGTAAGAGAAGAGGAAATGAGGGCGTAAAGATCCGAGTAATTCGGGATCCTAAAACCCTACCCATGCCCAAAGGACAACCCAGGCTGCACACCCATTTACAGATGATGGCAGTCGTTGAGAAACGTCACGGTTTTCGATCCATTTACCTCATCCAGGTCGTGAGAGATGTACTGGCATGATTTGAACGCCTTGAAAAAAAGGGTTTTATATGATCACTATTGAGGTTGCCCGATAAAAGGGCTGGGATCCAGAGTTCAATTTAATTTGATGGTTCTGTAAGTGCCTTGATGAAAGCCCTGGAAATGTTGCATGAACTGTCTCCGTCTCACATATCTCAAAAGAAAAATGAACACTAAATGATTGGAGGCATGGAGAGAAACCTATTTTTCTGTTATAGGAGCAAAGTGTAATACTCCTTGAATTCTTTCATGACCTTTACTATTCAAATCAATTTCATTTTGGTAGTATAACGGAAAAATTACATTTAAAACTTTAAAAAACAAATTAAGGTGCTTAGTCCATCGTGCAGAGAATGTCAGTGAGACAAGTAGTGCGATAACTATTGAGGATAAGGCCGGGATGAAATTGATAGATTGGAAATAACAACGGTGACTGTAACTCAAAACACGGTGACTATAACTCAGAACTGAAGCCAAAGGATGGCTGCTATAAAAATCTCCAATTCAGATGGCGAGTCAAACATTTTACAGAAACTATTTGGGGCACATAGGGGCTCGGGCAAGAATGCCAGGTACAAACTGGAAGCTAGATGTGAATCCCTGAAAAGTGACAGTTGTCAATTCCTTTGATAACCAAACTTTTTGCAAAAGAAACAGTAAAGGCAACATCTCAAAACACAAGATCCTGGAAACATGTATCTGTGGTCTCAGGGATCAAGCTGATGGTATCTGCATTTAGCAACACCGAGTCCTGAATGGTTTATTCAAGCCCTCCTAGAATTACATCTCCAAGAGGCCTTCCCCAACTAATCCCTCTTTTCCCTTATTCCCTTTCCCCTCTCGTTCACCTGTACACCCAGATCTGGACCCCTTAAGCACTTGACACACACCTTACCCTCAGCCCCACAGAATTTACGAACATGTCCTTACAGTTTACCATTTTCTCTTTCTGTAATCCATGGCATTTCCTCAAGTCTTCGGTCATGTTCTCAAAGAATCATCTTAAAAAGGCTTACTGTTTTGTATTTGCAGTAGGATCCAACTGGAAATCATAGCTTCCTTAGAATATCAGACCACTAACAATACCGTTAATGGGTTAGATCCACCATACATCCAACCCAGTTGTATGTCTGTCTGATGACAACAGCGAGGTGCTTGGAAGGGTCGCTAATTTTTTTTTCTACAGGTCAGTTAGCTCCATCTATAACAAACTTGTAATTTTCCCCCTCATACTGATGAGTTTAGGTATTCAGAAGGAAAAAAAAGTCACCAGAGAGCAACTTTCTCCTAGAAGGACAGAACTAATTCTGAAATGTGCTTTCTCCCCGTCTACAGTGTAAATTTGTGGTGGGCAGGTATCACTCAATCAGTGGCATTTACTGAACACTTGCTATGTGCAGGGTACTGGGTACTTGGGAGAATACAAGAGAAATTTAACAGACATGATCCCTGCCCATAATGAGCTTGCCGTCTAGAGGGATCAATTATATTTATTGAGAGCTTACCTGTGTGCAGAGAACTATACTAAGTGCTTAAAATAGTAGAAATGTAACAGAGTTCATTCATTCACCCAATCACATTTATTGAGTACTTACTGTGTGCAAAGCACTGTACTAAGCTCTTGGGAGAGTACAACATAACAATAAACAGACGTATTTCCTGTTCACAACAAGCTTACAGTCTGTCAACTCTATTCAGCTCATTGCGGGCAGTGAATGTGTCTAACCACTCTGTTACATTATAATAATAATAATAGTAATAATGGTATTTTTTAAGCGCTTACTATGTGCTGAGCACTGTTCTAAGCGCTGGGGTAGATACAGGGTAATCAGATTGTCCCACGTGAGGCTCACAGTTAATCCCCATTTTACAGATGAGGGAACTGAGGCACAGAGAAGTGAAGTGACTTGCCCACAGTCACACATGACAGATGGAAGAGCCGGGATTCGAACTCATGACCTCTGACTCCCAAGCCCGTGCTCTTTCCACTGAGCCACGCTCACCCAAGTGCTTATTACAGTGCTCTACACACAGAAAATGTTCAATAAATAACATTGATTGATGGATTGATTTTCTGCCCTCACCCAGGGGTTTGTATTTTGGTCCTGTGAGCTAGAATCTGGATTTGGGGAGGGCCAGGAGTTTCTCTCAATCCAAGGATGGGAGATTCACTCTGGATTCCTCTAGGAACATTAATGCTGTCCTCTGTGAGACTGAGATGTCAGAATAAGTCATGAGGAGCTTTAGGGGTAGCTGTTGGGAGCCTGAGGCAAGGAGGATTAAGATCCAGGAGACCAAAGAGAATAATGGAATAATCAAGACAGTCCTGGATGGAATTTTGAAGAAGACTTTGTAAAGAAGTGTGGCCTAATAGAGAATGGACCTGAGAATCAGAAGGATGTGGGTTCTAATTCCGGTTCTGTCACTCGTCTGCTCTGTGACCTTGGCCAAGTCACTTAAAATCTCTGTGCCTCAGTTACCTCATCTTTAAAATGGAGATTAAGTGTGCACAGCCCACATGGGACATGGACTTTGTCCAACCTGATTAGCTTGCATCTACTTCTGTGCTTAGTACAGTGACTGGCACATAGTAAACACTTAATACCATTAAAAGAAACAAAAACTTGCTTTGGTGGGTAGCAGGGATATAGACACTGTGGGAACCACTTTTGTTTCTGAACCTGAGAAGATCTTTCTCCATCTCATCATCTCATCTACACACTGGCAACGTCTAAACACCAGCACCTTAAGAAATATTCTCTCCCCATATGGGATCATAGGAAATAACACTGGCACAAAATGACTCTGAGGTTGAAAACATCCCTGGAGCAATTTGTGATTCACTTTCAATAGTGCATTACCTTTAGCATGTGATCACATTAAATGCTAGTCTGTCTTCCCACCATTTCTTTCCAAACTGATTACACTGCTTAAATCTCTCCTCTTGTTTCTTTATTCCTCTTTTACTCCCCTATCCTTTCCTCTCTAGTCTCCTTTCTCTTTTGCAATTCTGCAGGGAGACAACCAATATTACCAAGCTTTCAAATGGCAAATCATCCTGTTGTATCTACTGACCCATTCAATTCCCGTTACAACACTTAAAGTCTACATCCCTAAAATCTCTGGAAAAAATTCAGAATTTATTGTACAACTAGTTGACATGAAAAGAAACATCCCCCACAAAGGAAAGATATAAGGCATAGCTAAATTGTAAGATCCTTGAGGGAACGTCTAGTTATTCTATTATACTCTCCCAAGCTCTTAGGACGGTGTTCTGAACATAGAAAGCCCTCAAATACCACTGATTAACTGAGTAGCTGTTTCCTGAAATACACTTCACCTATTCTGTGTAATCCTTCCAAACTCCCTTGGCTTGTGAGTCATGATTTAAAACTGCAGTTGAGGATTGTTCCTGAAAAGTTTTACGGCTTTTCCAGTTTTCCCCATTCTATATGAGTTCAGTTTTGAAGAAACAATCAACTCAACTGGATTTCTAAAAAATAAAAGTGTGTTGATTCACTTGCAATGACTGATTTTCAATCACATCTCCTCTAAGAGGCCTTCCCTGAGAAGTCTCAGTTCCTCTTCTCCCACTCCCTCGTGTCACCCTTGCACTGGGATTGGCACCCTTTATTCATCCCCCCTCAGCCCTTTATGTACATATCCATCATTTGTGTTTTTTTTTAAATTATTATCTGGCTCCCCCGTCTAGACCGTAAGCTTTGGTCAAGGTGGTAAATCTTATGGAAATCTCAACACCACACTGCAAAAGCTGACCAATTCTCTTCGGTAAATGAATCATTATCAACGATATTGATTGAGAACCCACTGTGAAATAGGGAAGGAATTTTTAACCAGGTATTATTCTGCCTCAGAGGGGGATAATGAACTATTTAAGGACACAGTGAAGGAAAGTCTTAAACAAGGCAGGATAGCAGTGGACTGTTGGGAGACACCCTTCGCTGGCAAGGCAACCATGGGAGAGGCTTTGCTCTCTTTGAGAAAAAAGTAGGCAAAGACTAAAATGCTTAAAGGCAGGCTAAGAAACAGAGACAGGACCCCTAGATGGGACAGACCCATTAATGTGGCAAGGATATAAATGTAAGCAAATATACTAGGATGTCTTCTTTATATCACGGTCATTACACACACACACACACACACACACACACAGAGGATCTTATTCATTCAATTGTATTTACGGAGCGCTTACTGTGTGCAGATCACTGTACTAAGCACTTGGGCGAATACAGTATAACAATAAACAGACACATTCCCTGCCCACAGCAGGCTAACAGTCTAGAGGGGGAGACAGACATTAAAACAAATAAATATATATACATAAATTACAGATATATACATCAGTGCTGTGGGGCTGGGAGTGGGAACGAGTAGAGGGAAAAGGTCAGTGTGACACAAAGGGAGTACTGTTATCTGGGAATATGAAAGACAACTCTCCTTCCCTTTCTTCTTCTGTGTGCAGAGCACTGTGCAGACACCACTATGTGCAGAGCTGGCTTCAGATGGTAAGCAAAAGAGGCAACTAACTCGGGGGTTTCTAGAGTGGCTACAAGTGGCCAAAGTCAGCAGCTGCCCTAGGCTTCTACCATCGATTCTGTGGCTCAGAAATGGTGTCTGTATTAACAGGGACCTGAGAGGGGACCCTTAGGGTCTAAGACCAATGTATAGTGGAATGGCCAAAGATACTCTAAGACTGAACAAACTTGGGTGGACCTCTACATGACATCGTTGTGCTACACTGTTGGCCCAACGCTTGCCAAGCAGGGTTACACGCATTTCGGGCAACAATGCAAAGGGACGACAATATTTTTCCTGCCTCTTGGCAGCCAGATGACTGAAGCTGGTCCAGAGTCTACTAGACTCTTTGTCTGCCCTTGAGGAGATGAAAATTTGTGGAGACGGGAGGAAAAAAAAATCAACAAATCTAAGATATTGAAGAGATACAACCGTTTAAATAATTTTCTACAGTTAAACGTGGAAGAAATGCACACTACTAAGTGGAGTATATTTAAAATGTCTCTATAGTTAGGGAAGCAGAATGGCCTAGTGGATAGAGCACAAGCCTGGGAGTCAGAAGGTAATGGGTTCTAATCCGGACACTACCTCTTGTCTGCTGTGTGACCTTGGGCAAGTCACTTCACTTCTCTGTGCCTCAGTTCCCTCATCTGTAAAATGGAGATTAAGACTGTGAGCCCTGGGTGGGACAGAGACTACGTCCAATCCGATTACCTTGTATCCAACCCAGCGCTTAGAACGGTGCCTGGAACCTAGTAAGCACTTCACAAATACCTTAATAATAGTTATTATTACTATTAGATCATTCCAAAATTGTGCATTTTATTTGTACTTTTAAAATGTTATAATTCCTAAAAATATTTTGAAATCTATTAGCATAATTTTTATTAATAATATACTTTTTTAATATTGGGTTTTGTGACTAGTAGTAATAGTATGTATTAAGCATCTATTGTGTTCAAAGTACTGAACTGAGCACTGGGAAAGGACAAAACTGGTGAGGTAAAGACTCTTGTGGGACTCCTGTCCCACAAGAGGCTCACAATCTAGGAATAAGGTATGGGGGAGGCGACCGGCACATAAGGAAAGATTGGAAACTGGCACATAAGAGAAGATGATGATGATAAGTAACGCAGAGGTACTGACAGGCTCTGGGGGTCAGATTTAAGGAGACTAATAATAATAATAATAATAATAATGTTGGTATTTGTTAAGTGCTTACTATGTGTCAAGCACTGTTTTAAGCCCTGGGGAAGATACAGGGTAATCGGGTCCAACGCGAGGCTCACAGTCTTAAATCCCATTTTCCAGATGAGGTAACTGAGGCACAGAGAAGTTAAGTGACTTGCCCAAAGTCACACAGCTGGCAAGCGGTGGAACAGGGAGTAGAACCCATGACCTCTGACTCCTAAGCCCGTGCTCTTTCCACTGAGCCACGCTGCTTCTCTAGACCGCTTCTTACTGGAATGGGGCAGGAATTCAACCACCTGTCTGAGACTAGACTCAGAATAAATTCACAATGGTATTTGAACAGTTACTATGGGCGGAGCACTGCATTAAATGCTTTAGAGAGCATGATACAATGGAATTAGCAGCCACATTCCCTGCCCACTATGAGTTTACATTCTAGGAGGAGGAGCCACCTTCCCCTAGCAGGGTCAATCCTGCTTTGAGGAAGGGAATGGGGCTCCCAACACCAGTTGCAGATCATTCTAGATCTATCTCTATTCAAAATTACAGCCACTAATGAGAGATGTTAGACTGTGGCCTAGTGATTAGAGAATGGGCCCGGGGATGAGAAGGGCCAGGGTTCAAAGTCTGACTCTGCCATATATCTGCTGTATGACCTTGGACAAGTCACTTCATTTCTCTGTGACTCAGTGACCTCATCTGTAAAATGGGGAGTAAGACTACGAGACCCAAGGGGACATGGACCGTGTCCAACCTGAATAGGATGTATCAGCTCCAGTGCTTAGTACAGGGCCTCGTACAGAATAAGCATTTAACAAATGCTATAATAAAAATAAAAACAAAAGAATTATATGCTTTAACAACAGAAACAAGTTTCCAAATTACAACAGGCATGGAAAGATCATTTTGTTCATCAGGTGATCAAAAGCAATGTAATCAAAACCTAGGTCATATCGATTACTATGGTAGAAATCCATAGCACAGTTCCCAATTTGCTTTGATTTCAGATTTGAAAGCTTTTCAAATGGCTTGACAGTTTACAAGACACTGAGAAAGTAGACCAGCAACTTACTGTTTGATGGGCCCAGGGAATTTTGGTTCCTCTCTCTGCCTCACTTCGATGGACGGTTCTACAGGAGTAAGTACGACTGCAGTGCAAGACACTACTGACTGGGCTGAATCCTCCCGGCAGACTGCTAGAGACAGAGTGGAAAAGAACTGGTCAATTATTTTCACCCATTTTCTCTTGCTAATTTAAATAAAACCAGAGCAAAAAAATAACATATAATAACAAAGGACTCATTCCCCCCAGCACCGTCCCACAAGCTCTTTCCTTCACGGGAGCAAAGAGTGGGCAGAAGTATTACATCTCAACACTCAGAACTCGTTGGTATTCATTATTATTACAAGGCATTAGTTCAGTGCTTACTATGTGCCCAGCACTGTTCTAAGCACTAGGATAGATACAAGCTAATGAGGTTGAACAGTCCTTTTCCACTAGGCCACGAGCACTTACGGAGTGAACAGCACTGCATTAAATGCTTGGGAAAAGTACAATACAACAGAGTTGGTAGACATGTTCCCTGCCCCAAAATGAGCTTACAGGGTAGGCTGGAACAGTTTGGGGACCAAGAACTATTTGCCTGGACTGGTTAAAAGATTGGGGGCTGCTCTCACCTTCTGCAAATATTCTTTTGTATTCCCATCTTTTACAATAGATACTTTCATGGTTGAAATTTAATGTGTTTTCCCTTCTTTTGTTCTACAGGTTTTGTTCTAGGCCAGTGTCCATGGCCTAGAAAAGCAGCATGGCCTATTGGCAAGAGTTTGGGCTTGAGAGTCAGAGGACGTGGGTTCTACTCCTGGCTTTGTCACTTGTCTGTGCGACCTTGGTCAAGTCATTTAATTTCTCTGTGCCTCAGTTACCTCATCTGTAAAATGGGGATTAAGGCGGTGACCCCCATTTCTCTGTGCCTCAGTTAGCTAATCTGTAAAATGGGGATTAAAACTGTGAGCCCCAGGTGGGTCAGGGACTGTGTCCAACTTGATAACCTTGTATCTACCTCTGATACATAGTAAGTGCTCAACATATACCATAATTATTATTATTATTATAGGTCTGCCTTTCCCAGCTCTGACTGTGGGTCATGTGATGTGTCTGAATTAATCTCCTTGTATTTTATTCAGTGCTTAGTACAATGCTTTGCACACCGAAAGCACTTCAGAGTTAATCGTAAAAACTATAATAGCAGTGAAAATAAGTGTCTTGAAATGGATTTGACCTAGGTAAAAACCAAAGTGGAAATAAATTCAAAAAAGAAACTTATACAGGGCTGTGTGATGCTGCTTTGGGGTACCAACTTGTCTTAACAAAATGAACATATTCATTCAGCCTCCAGAGATGCCTATGTTGGGTCATTTGGCAGGAAATGAAACATCAGCTGATGATGATGATGATGATGATAAGCCTATCTATCCTAAGCTTTTTATTTGACAAACACCTTAATTAGTCATGTTTGGAAACCTTTTCAACATCACATTCATCATTTGTTAGAATGGGATATTTTTCAAATATAAGAATCAAAGGTGAGAAAAAACATTTTGATAAATTCAGGCCTTAATTCGGCATTTTGTTTTTAAAATGTCTAAATCCAATGCAGAGATTAGTATCATTTAAATGGTCACTTATTCTCCAACTCCGATCCTTGGCTGGTATATAATCTTTTAAGTCTATTCTTCAGACTAACAGTTAATCCGTTAACACCTTACTGATTCTGACAATTAGTAATCATCTAAATGTCTTCTGGGGTATGTATTTCCAGAACAGAGTCAATAGCGTAAAGGAGTCCATATATGAATGCATTTCTTGTTGCACTGAATTTTTTTCCAGAACCGAGGGAGAAATTTAGCCCCAGCTGGGTGCCATTTAATCAACAGTGCCAGATATTAGTAGTCATATACTTTTTACAAAATAAAAGCTGAATTTAATTCAGCCAATCCTTCACAATTCAAGACACCACGCAATTACATTAGTACCCTCCATGAGCTTGTATAATAATAATGTTGGTATTTGTTAAGCACTTACTATGTGCAGAGCACTGTTCTAAGCGCTGGGATATACAAGGTAATCAGGTTGACCCACATGAGGCTCACAGTCTTAATCCCCATTTTACAGATGAGGTCACTGAGGCGCAGAGAAGTGAAGTGACTTGCCCACAGTCACACAGCCGACCAGCGGCAGAGCCGGGATTCGAACCCATGACCTCTGACACCCAAGCCCATGCTCTTTCCACTGAGCCACATTTCTGAGATTCTATTTCCATAAAAAAAACTATAACAAAGAATATTGAATAAGCTCTGCTTTCCCTTTAGTTGTGGGGATAAGGGAGGTAGTTGCATTCACCTGAACTTTCATAAATTAGACAGCAAGCTTTATTGAGCATTTTACTAGTTTTGAGATGGAGGAAGGGTTATCTGAAAAATAATATATTTTACTTCAAGCTGATTCTGGCCAATAAATTACAAAATGTAACGATATTTGTGTTCCGGTGTCACCTGCAGTATAAGGATAATGCAGCATAGCAACATCACATGGATTAATGTTTGGAAGTTGTATGGAAAACCTAAGTTTGAACTCTGAATTCACACACGGTCTAGCGGATAGAGATACAACAATGTGGACCGAATAATTGGACGCTGCAGAACAACATCCTCTTTGGGTGGCAGACAGTGCAGCGAGGACAGAAAGGATTTCGATTTAAAATGCCACCAACAAGTATACTATTAGGAGAAGTAATCACTTGCGAAGGATGTAGCACAGGTCACTAAGCATAAAATGTCAAGTCCTGGATTCTGCTGGAATGTGGGGTTAAAATTCAAGTGAATAAAGTAAGATTTCCTCTCCAGAGAAAAAATAAGATTAACTATGGAGCTGTTGGTAATACCAAGGAATAAAAATGGAAAAATACCGAAACGCTCAATGGTACCAAAGAGAAGAAATATGATCTAAAGCCTAATTAACAAACGGAAAGACCAACACCTCAGAAAATGGTTTGTATATGAAATATAACTTGAGGATGGATTTCAGAAGACTATAATTAGTGTTTCTGTAGGCAGCTGGAGAGGGAAGGAGGACTGATAGTGTATTTGAAGGCAACTACCTGTGTTGCATTGCTTTAGGACTGGCCTTTCATTTCCTGATGCAAGTGCGTCCTCTGCCCACAACAGGCTTATGGTCTAGAAGACGAGCTGACAGTCTAGAAGGAGTCCTGGAATCTACCTAAAAAGCAGGGCCAGACCACTGGATTTACAGGTGTGACTAAACAAGTTTTTCTTTTGTCAAATTTATTCCCCTTGCCCTATTTTCCCTTTCAAAATATCTACAGTTTGTCCCTAAACCATCTTTCCCACCATCAGCCATTATGTCTTCTCAAATAGTCAATATAATACTATCCCTTGGGTCAACAGTCTTCGAGTAGAAGTGAATGTCACACTCAGCAATGGTAAGCACGGAGACAATAACATGTGAGCCCCCTTTTAGACTGTGAGCTTATTGTTGGGCAGGGATTTTCTCTATCTGTTGCCGAATTGTACATTCCAAGTGTTTAGTACAGTGCTCTGCACATAGTAAGCGCTCAATAAATACGATTGAATGAATGGATGAATGTTGTTTGAACATCTCTGTCCCATAGCTACCCCACTCAATCACTCATGCCACTATATCTCCAATGGTCACAGAGGAACAGGGCAAAAGAGACGAGAAGGCTCAGCACAAACCATCAAGGAAATTGCCACTGATTACAGGGTAGCCCCCGCCCTAAATCAAATGCCTATGGAAAGAGCAAAGCCTGATTATTGATAGGTGAATCACTAATGATTCACAGAGAAGCAGCGTGGCTCAGTGGAAAGAGCCCGGGCTTTGGAGTCAGAGGTCATGAGTTCGAATCCCAGCTCTGCCACTCGTCAGCTGTGTGACTGTGGGCGAGTCACTTAACTTCTCTGTGCCTCAGTTACCTCATCTGTAAAATGGGGATGAAGACTGTGAGCCTCATGTGGGACAACCTGATTACCCTGTCTACCCCAGCGCTTAGAACAGTGCTCTGCACATAGTAAGCGCTTAACAAATATCAACATTATTATTATCATTATTAATGAGGCAGCTACAATATGCTATGACACACTGGGTATCTCAGCACCCTATTTAGGAAACACTGGAGATGGAATTAGAAAAGGTGCCTTTACGCACTGTCTGATCAAACTCAAAACCTTGGTTATGTACCAGTGCACCCTCAACGGATTCTACAAAAGAAGACGAGCCTGGGAGTCAGAGGAACTGGATTCTAATCCCGGTTCTGCCACTGTGACCTTGGGAAGTTATGCAACTTCTTTGGGCCTCAGTTTCCTCATCTGTAAAATGGGGATATAATCGTACTCCCTCCTACTTAGACTGGGAACCTCATGTTGGACAGGGACTGTTTCCAACCGGGAACTCCTATCTACCCAGCACTTAGAACGGGGCTTGACACCTAGTAAGCACTGAAGTGCCATAATCATTTATGAATATTTTTATTATTAAGAAGCAGTGTAGCCTAGTAGAAAGAGCTCAGGCCTCGGGTCGGAAGACCTGGGTGCTAACTCCAGCTCTGCCACTTGTCTGTTGTGTGACCTTGGACAAGCCACTTTACTTCTCTGTGCCTCAGTTACCTCATCTGTAAAATGGGGATTGAATCTTTCTCCCTACAACAGAGTGAGTCTCGTGTGGGAAGAGGACTGTGTCTAACCTGATTATCTTGCATCTATTCCAATGGTTAGTACGATATCTGGCACATAGTAAGCGCTTAACCAATACTATCGCAAAAAACGATAACAAGGGATTTAAGGTGGTCAAATTCTGCTAGGTAAGCAGTGCAGTACACAACGATGCACGGACAGATACAAAATAAAACTCAAAATCTCAAAAGCCATTTTTTTCTTTTCAGTTGGCATGCAGAGTGAAACAAAGAATTGCATATCAAGCTCCATACCAAACTGAATACCTAAAAATCTGCAGTGGTGTCTTACCTGGAGACCTGGACTTACTACAGCTGACATACTCAGCTCCTTTTACTTTTAATGGTATTTGTTAACCACTTACTATGGGTACTAAGCGTTAGGGAAGGTGCAGTCTTCATCCCCATTTTACAGTTGAGGTACCTGCAAGTGACCTGCCCAAGGTTACATAGCAGACGAGTGGCAGAGCCAGAATTAGAACCCAGGTCTTTCGGGCTCCCGGGCCCGGCTCTACTCATTAGGCCACACCGCTTCTCCTTGAGCAGGTTCAAGATGCAACACCTATGAATCGGACTCAACGTCCAATATCAAGTTAGGATAACTAACAGTGACCTTATGGAATGCAGTCAGTGAAGTAATTTTACAATTACCCAACTTAACCGGCGGGAAACTTATAGAGAATGGGTGATAGCAAGGTGAAGTCAAGAGCCGCTAAACAATAAATGGAAGCAGAGGTGGTTGGTGACAGCGGCGGAGCACGCCACCCAGGAGGACAGTTTGAACTATTTAAAGACATTGTGAAGCACCGTCTCATATATAGGATATAGCAGTGGGCTGATGGGCAACCCCTACAGCAGACAGACTAGCCTAGCGGGTAGTAATAGTGAGTGGGGCTGCTTTCCTTGAGCAAAATCGTGCAAATACTATGAAACTAGCTTGCAAAACATTCATTCATTCATTCAATAGTATTTACTGAGCGCTTACTATGTGCAGAGCACTGTACTAAGCGCTCGGAATGTACAATTCGGCAACTGATAGAGACAATCCCTGTCCAATGACGGGCTCGCAGTCTAATCGGGGGAGACAGACGGACAAAAACAAGACGTCATAATCTCGATAAATAGAATCAAGGAGATGGACACCTCATTAGCAAAATAAATAGGGTAATAAGATATATACAAATGAGCAGAGTTAGGTCCTGCCTGAAACAGACATACCAGCCCAGCGAAGATCCGTCCTTATGTGCAAACAACGTGGGACAGGTACAGTCATTCGTAAGTCTTAATCATTGTAAGATCATTTATAAGTGTTGTCAAGGTACAAGACCTTTCCAGCTTTATTTGAATGTGTGAGTAGGACTTACCTGCCAAAAACGAAGGAAAGCTCATGTTGTAATAATAATTATTAAAAATTATGGTATTTGTTAATACCTCCTAAAACAATACCAGGGAAATGTGTCTACCAACTCTGTTGTATTGTACTTCTGTACATTGTGTTGGTTGGAATTTTCTACCGCTTCATGAGAATGGATATATCTCTTATTTCTATGGAGCACTTAAATGAAAGTTATACTCTGTTTTTGAAGAAAAAAAAGCCCTTTAAAAAATTATCATTCCTGAAAGGTGTCATTAGCTGAGAAATAAATGAGAAGGTGAAGGATAAAAGAAATGAAATTTTATTAAATAAAATCAACTGTAAAAGAGATACTTAACTCAGCTCTACATCAGTGATCTCTATAACGCACTGCAGTCACCCATTTGAATTCCCTCAGCTTTATATAAAGTTGATTCTACTCCCTTGCAGTTTTAGAATAACTTATCAGATCACACCTAAATCACAGACATCTGCCTTTAAGAAAACACATAAGCAACTTTTATCTATGAATAAACAGCATTTGCCTTACTCTTCTGTGTTTTATGAGCCTGTTTAAATAAGCAAATAGATGATACAAACTGGTCTTACTACACTTCAAGTTCAAAATAAAATACTTCCTACTCTGGATGTTACCCAAAGTTCAAGACTGTGAGCCCGTTGTTGAGTAGGGATTGTCTCTCTCTGTTGCCGAATTGTACTTTCCAAGCGCTTAGTACAGTGGTCTGCACAAAATAAGCACTCAGTAAATACAACTGAGTGAATGAAGACTGTCCCTGTCCAACTCTCAGCACAATTCATGCATCTCACAATGCAAAAGCTTAATCAATTAATGATATTTATTGAGCACTTACTGTGTGCGGAGCACTGTGCTAATCACTTAAGAGAGGACAATACGACAGTTAGTAAACACGTTCCCTGCCCACAACGAGCTAATGATTTAGATCTTATTAAATGAGTGGCAATGATGATAATGAAAGCAATGATGATGAAGAGATATTAGCTGAGAGATACATTAACCATGGATTTTCACTACTAAAATGCATTAATCCAAAAAGTATCTTTGCGCAACCAGCTCTTGAGTTTGCCTTTTTTTCTTTTCAAATCCTCTTTGCATTACTCTTTACGGTTCCTCTCGCTCTTCCCTCAAATGCCTACCTCTCTTAGAGAATTAACAACAGTTTAGGTATAAAAACCACTGTCGGTGCTCAGCAACTTCTGAGACAAAGTTTAGAGACTTTGTGTTGGGTTCAAAAGTGAGGCAATATAGAGATTTATGAAAAACCCAGAGTCATTTCCCCATCTAGAATTTATATGGGGCACTGGAAATAATTTATACCCTTAATACAAGTCTCTAGAAAAACATGTTCCTTTGCTACCCACATCTCGTAGCTGTATTGCAATTCCCTGAAAGGTATCAAGTTGATATTTTGTTTCATCATTCATTCCAGGAAAGAAAATATCACTACAAGGAATCAACCACAATGTTCTGAGATGCAGCCCCATGTTTTATTCAGTTAAAATAAACAAACAAAAAAAAGCATCAAATTTCCTGGAATAATGTGGTCTGAGAGAATAATTGAAATAGAAAGAGATAAAAAGAAAAAAAAAATCAGTTTTCTACCATGAATTCTAACTGCATTGCTTAAGGAGCTACAGGCACAATATTTCACCATTGTCAATCAGCTCAAACAAACATGACAAACGTACCATAAAAAACAGCCTTCTTCAAATGATCAAATAAGTTTGTTTTCCGGTTAACTAAAGAGAACTTAGGTAACTAGGGCTAATAAGCATTACACTCTTCTTGTTCAAATAACCTCATTTGTTTTCTTCTACAAGACTGAAATGTTTTTACAGCATTTACACTGAAAAAATTTAATATGTAAACCAGCTTGATGAAATAGGTGAAATGAGAATAAAATATAAAGCTTGAATAGATGGATTTTCTTGTCATAGCCTTTATTATAAATGTGAATAAAAAAGCCAGTATGAATAATAGCAAGCAGAGGATAATATGCATACAAAACTGCACATGATCACCAGGCACACAACACAAACACATGTGTTTGCATAAGTTTTTGCGAGAAAATGTTCCTGTCACTAGATTCACGAAGCTGTATCACTCTTCCTTCCCTACATTTATGTGTATAGATACACCTGTGTAGATAAGCATATGTCAGATTCAATATCAGTGCATTCCGTAGGGAAATATAGTCCAGGTATGTGGATGTACCTGAATAATAATAATGTTGGTATTTGTTAAGCGCTTACTATGTGCCGAGCACTGTTCTCAGCACTGGGGTAGATACAGGGTAATCAGGTTGTCCCACGTGAGGCTCACAGTCTTCATCCCCATTTTGCAGATGGGGTAACTGAGGCACAGAGAAGTTAAGTGACTTGCCCACAGTCACACAGCTGACAAGTGGCAGGGAGGAATTCAAACCCGTGACCTCTGACTCCCAAGCTCGGGCTCTTTCCACTGAGCCACGCTGCTTCTCTAGAGACCCGTGTATGGCCAACACGCCATTCCATACCCTGGGCACGTAAACACTGTTCTCTGACATGCTGATGAGCTCGTCATCTGTAACACTTACTGCAGTTTTCAAGACTAACTCCAGGAGAGAAAATTTCTTCTCGATTGCTGTCATCAATCAATCGTATCTATTGAGCAAACGCTATGTACAGAGCACTCTACTAAGCACTTGGGAGAGTACAATTGAGCACTGTACTAAGCGCGTGGGACAGTACAACGGAATTGGCAGACATTTCCTGACCATAATGAGCTTACAGTCGAGAGGGGGAGACATATTAATAAGAATAAGTACCTTATAATATATCATTTTAAGACATGTTCATAAGTGCTATGGGTTGTGAGTGAGGCAAATATCAAATGTCCAAAGGTCACAGATCGAAGTTCAGAGACGACACAGAAGCGAGAGGGAGCCAGGGAAGAGAGGGATTAATTGGGGAAGGGGCCTTGGAGGAGATGTGACTTTAATAATGCTTTGAAGTGGGAGAGAGTGGTGGTCTGGAGAATATGGAGGGAGTTGCCACATAGGGAGAGGACGTGAGAAAGGGGTTGGCGGAGAGGGAGATGTTGTTATTTGAAATTCTGGCTCCTGCTTCTTGATTGTTAGATAATAAGGTGCCTTGGTAGCAGAGTTCAAGGAGAACAATAACAGTTATGGATTTGTTAAGCACTTATTATGTGCCAACTGTTGTACTAAGCACTGGGGTATATAGACTGTATTCAGGAGGGACACAGTCCCTGTCCCACATGGGGTTCATACTCTCATCCCCATTTTACAGATGAGGTAACTGAGGCATAAAGAAGTTAAGTGACTTGCACGAGGTCACACAGCAGACATGTGGTAGATCTGGGTTTAGAACCCAGACCCTATTGACTCCCAGGCCCCTGTTCTAACCATTAAACCAGTATCGCGGGTGCATTTTTTTTTGGTTGTGTGCAGGGCTTCCTTCCTATGTGTCAGCAAGTGTGTAAACTCTGCTTCCTGCATGTGAGCTGGTTCATAACTTCAGTTTTTCACCCAAGCAATTATGAATTACATTGCAGCTTTGACAGTGCTATGAACAGAAGCTTGAAAAAAGCTGAATTATGTGTTCCAAATTACACATATAGGTTCACCAGTGTCACCTAAGAAGGCAGTGCAAGGATAGTAAATATGAGGGCCTGGAACACAGTCACTTCACTAGTATTGAGGCAAGGTTGACAGAAACAGAGTTATATTGGGCTGGACATAGGAAGGGAGTAGATGATAACCAGATTCTGCTACGGCTGTTTATGATGAACTGAGGAGCAGCATAGCCTAGTGGTAACAGTGCGGGCCTGAGAATCGAGAACCCGCATTGTAATGTTCCTTCCCTGCCGTGTGACCTTGGGCAAGTCACTTCACTTCCTCTGTGCCTCACTTACCTCATCCGTAAAATGAGGACTAAGATTGTGAACTCCACGTGGGACATGGACTGTGTCCAATCTGATTTCCTTGTGCTTGCCCCTGTGTTCAGTACAGGGTCTGCCATATAGTAAGCACTTAAAAACTACCGAAATTGCTATAATTGTTATTATTATTGAAATAGAGCACACACAGGCCAGGAAACCAGAATAAGTCACTTGGAGTACCACATAATGAAGCACAGTGTCACACAATGTGACATTAAAGTGGAAGACAGACTAACCTGGCAGATAGCAACTGAGAGATGGGTCACTTTCTTTGCAGAAAGACTTTTCAAAGGTCATAATACTGAGAGGCAGACTTGAAAACAGAGGTGGGTGCTGTATAGTATACAATAATGCTGCTTTACGTGCAGCTTACTAGTCTGCTCTGCCTCATTCTGATGGTATTCCATATTCTATTCTGTCTTAATCAACTGACTCGTCACCATGGAGTAGTCTATATTGCCTAAAATCGTCTTGTCAGAGTAGTCAAATGTGTTTGAGAGACTTCAGATCCCAGAAACATTGATGATGTCAGATATTTTCATTAGATCGACAAACCCAAGGTTGTGATCCTGGTCTCGTTCCATATTTTTTTTCTCCCGGTCTCTCGTGTTACAAAGATCCTATTCACTGTGCTGTGTTTTTGTCTGCAGCCACACTGGATATCAAAGAAGGCATGATTGATGATATTTCTCAATAGATGATGGATTCTGGCTAGAAGTCTGCTGGAAATGGCAAGCAATTAAATATTTTAGTAGTTTCCAGCCACTTCCCCCTGCCCCCCACTTTCTTCTTGAAGATTGAGATTATGATGATATCTTTGGAGAGCTATGTCATTTCTTCAGTGTGCCAGAGGTTAAGGAAAAGACTGCACAGTTTTCTGAACACTGGGTTTCCTCCTTCCACAAATTCTTCTCAAAGTCTATCAGATTCAGGAGCATTTTTTTTTAAAAACCTGATTGCAGGTGTCACTTCCTCAAATTCAGATTAAAGTTTATCCTTCATATTTTGGCCTGTTTTCTAAACGTCTCTCCCGGTTTAAGGTCCTGAAGGTGGAATTCCTTGAAGGAAATCCTTGAAGGTGGAAAATATGCAGGATTTCCTTTTCAATGGTGATGAGAGTGGTCATGGGTTCTAATTCCAACTCTGCCCCTTGTCACCTGTGTGACTGTGGGCAAGTCACTTCACTTCTCTGGGCCTCAGTTACCTCAACTGTAAAATGGGGATTAAGACTGTGAGCCCCACGTGGGACAACCTGATTCCCCTGTGTCTACTCCAGTGCTTAGAGCAGTGCTCTGCACATAGTAAGCACTTAACAAATACCATCATTATTATTATTATTATCTGAACTCTTCAGATGTGCTCTTGGAGGATGCAGCCTTGCTCGAGATTATTTCTAGGATTGATCTTCATGTTGTGGGCAGGGAATGTGTCTGCCAACTCTGTTGTATTATACTCGCCCAAGCGTTTAGTGCAGTGCTCTGCACATTGCGCTCAATAAATACCACTGATTGATTGTTACACCACAGGTTTAGGTAGACCTCTCCTGATCGTGCTGAAAGATGTTGAAGACGTGCTTCTTGCTTTCTCACAGGACTTTTTTGAATACTGATTCACTGTCTATTTAGCCATTCTTGATGATGCTTGCTTGCTGTTTGCTGAGTCCTGTTGCCTGCCTGATAGGCAGAATCTTGATGAGGTCACATTTTTTGCTCATTTGCTCATTTGCTTAGGGGTGGGATTCTTTATTCCAAAAGGGTTGTTGTTCTAAGAGCTCCGGAACCCGGGAAGGAAGAAGTGGGGGGAAATCCTGACGGTCATAGCTGCCTCCATCAATGAATTTACTGACTGCTTGTGTGCCGAACACTGTTCTAAGCACTTGAGAAATTCAAATATCATAGAGTTGGTAGACACGATCCCTGCCCGGAAGGAGCTCACAGTCTACAGTAGGAGCTTGCAGTTTATCCCCCTGAGACCACAGAGACCATGTCCTATCTCTGCAGAAGCAGTATTACGGCCAGTGTATTTTGAATACTGGAAAGGTCATGAAAGTTTGGCCTGCCCTGAGGTACGGTGAGGAATTCAGGAAAATGAGGACACACTTCTCCTTGCAGTGATGAGCTACTATATATACAGATTTGTCATATTTTTATTTAAGGCTGATCATTTTCTCTCTCCTCAGCCTCACCCCACACTCAGAGGCCAGGGACCAGATGTGAACCATCATCAGTGAATTCTTCCCAGGTCTCAGAACAGTGTCTCTTGCATTGTAAGTTTTAATAAATGATCCATTAGATTGAAATTCTTTCAGGGCAGGGAATGGGCCTTACGCTTCTGTCGTACTCACCCAAGCATGTAATACAGTGATATGCACTCGGTAACTGCTCAATAAGCACCACTGATTGATGGATGATTATTTCCAGCGATTACTGTTTTGTTGCTGTGCGCCTTCATTCTTCAGAGCTTGATGACACATCATTTAATTTTGTTCGCCGTTTTTCATTTCATTGGTTGGGTCGCTTATGCAAGTTTGGAGCATGTGCAAAAATGGCAGTCTGGCACTCGGCGTTTTGCATGGCTGCAGGGATCCTTATATCTATCACATCCCGGAGTGATGGCACAATCAGTATCGTGCCATTATTGAGACCTTGGGTATATTCATTATACCTTTTTACCATCTGGGCAGTGAAAGATAGTGTTTGCTAGAGTGGGCTTCGGGCACACTCACATAACAGAAAATCACTGCTATTTATCCTGCCATTCCCATAGTGCCTAATGACTTCTTTTTTTAATCCTCACTTCCGCATTCCTCCCCAGCTCAGCCACGAAATCTCCCAAGAGGTACAACTGGTCAGATTTTAGCCTCAATGAAATGTCTGTCCCAAATGCTTGTGGAATTTTTCTTTAATTTTGGCTGTGTTTTTCAGTGCCAGTACACTGAACTGGCTATAGTAGCAAAGAGTTCTTGCTAAGAGGCACATACAAGATCATCAACAGTTTGCTTATGCCTCTGGACAGAGAAACAGATACTGAAACATTCACCTTTCTAATAATAATAATAATGGTATTTGTTAAGCGCTTACTATGTGCCAAGCACCATTCTAAGCACTGGGGTAGATACAAGGTAGTCACATGGGGCTCCCAGTCTTACTCCCCATTTTGCAGATGAGGTAATTGAGCCCAGAGAAGTGAAGTGACTTGCCCAAGGTCTCCCACTTGGCTATCCTACAAAAGTAAATAGAAGGAAAAAATGATTCTTGATTCCTGACTAAATATTTGGGCATTTTGTTTAAAGTGCCTTAGAAGCCACACAAAGGAATAGGAATTAAAGGTGGAACACCTGGTGCTGTGTTGGTATTAAAAAATATTATTTTCCACAAAATTGAACATTGTTTTAGTGTCCATAATTACGCTTTAATTTGTTGTAATGATGTGGATGGGCATTATCACACCATTCATTTCTGTCCCAGGATATCCTTGTAAATTATGTCTCATCTCAATGGGATTTTTTTAATCCTGATGAACAATTTAAACCCATAAATGTTCTGTTGCTTCAGAAGGAAGCAGTAGCATTTGCTCTTTGAATTACTGGCTCTTTTAGTAAGTGACAGCTGATGTTGCTGGCATTATTCATGCAATTGTATCTAGATGTCACCTCATAATTATGAAAGGCCATGAAATTTTATATTGAGACTCATATTTTGTTTCTAATTGCTCCACAAGAATCATCACAAATGAGAGAATGTCTCGTTGGCTGTATCCTCTAATGAACTTGGACCATTATTTGGTCTACTGTGTTACAGGAGTTTGTTTATAAAGGCGAAGTTGACCAAAAATATGAAATACTTTACAGCAAAGTTAATATCCAGTCAGACGATCAATCCATTGAAAATTTGATCATTTAACGTAGGAGCAGGATCAGAATGCGCAAACAAATATAGAACCAATAGGGAATTCCATCCAAATGCCTTTATATTAATACCTCTCTCCTCCTATAGACACCTTTATATCAATACTGTCTAGATTGTAAACTCATTGTGGGCAGGGACCAAGTCAACCAACTCCGTTACAATGTACTCTCCCAAGTGCTTAGTACTGTGCTCTACACACCGTAAACACTCTGTAAATAAAAATGATTGGCTGATCTGGAGAATGCTTGAATGGAAAAATTAACTGTCATTATTTCCCCCAAATAGGTGAAAAAAACATCTAGTCAGGTGAAGTGATATTTGCACAGACTGTTTTAACCATTTTGAGATGACAAAGACAATACAAAAGAACTGCTGTCTAGTGTAACTAAAGATAAATGAACCATCTTTTTGAGTAGTCAAGTGTGCCTAAAAAACATATGTTGGGTATGAGACAGAATGATTTACCCTCTAGAGGAAGGCTCGGGCACACCCTATCCCAACCAATTTATTTAATAAAGCCTAGGTTCTGGACCAGGCCTGGCTCGGAACAAGCCACTCCCTCCTCCAATGGCTCTAACCCTGTTCTGAACAACCAGCCACAAAGGTAGGTATCAACTCCCACTTCCCGAATCACCCCCAACAGTGCGCTATGTATGACCCCTAAGAGCAGCAGCCTGAAGGAATAACTGACTGTATCTGCATTGATTTAAATAAATTCATCTGAAGCATTTAATTCACTCTTGCTGTGCGCAGAGCCACAGGGAAAGTGCAATACAATACGGTTGGGGACATGATCCCTGCCCACAAGGAGCTTAGTCTATAGCTACACTTAAAGCCTGGTAAGAACAGCTGTCAGCGGTGTGTTTCCACGATTTTTTTTAAATGGTAATTGTTAAGCACTTCCTATGGGCCAGGCACTGTATTAAGTGCTGGGGTAGATAAAAGTTAATCAGGTTGGACCCAGTCCCTGTCCCATATAGGGCTCAGTCTTAATCCTCATTTTACCGATGAGGTAACTGAGGCCCAGAGAAGTGACTAGCTCAAGGTCACACATCTGGCAAAGGGCAGATCTGGAATTAGACCTCAGGTCCTTCCGACTCCCAGGCCAGTGCTCTATCCACTAGATCACACTCCCACCACCTCCTCAGCTATCCCATTCTTCCCCTGATCAATAGATGGAAAATTTGGCAATTTGGATGCAGACCACCTAACACCACAAAGAACAGTAAATGCCCCTCCCACCAAAATTATTTTCCAGCCTGTCCTAGTGGCCAAAGCACTGGCCTACAATTATACTACGCTGGCCAGTGTTATGTTTAATGTTAGGTTGGCTAGTTAGCCTCCATGTGTTTTATTTCCCCATTGGCACAGGGGGAAGACAATAGCATTCTGCCAATTCACTGCACTCATGAGAGCAGAGAACAATCCCTTAAATGCTTAGAAGAGGAACAAGGATTGGTAGGGTAAAGGAAAAGACCAGAGAGAAGGGAAGAGAGGGAGAAAAAAGAAAAATGCAGCTTGGCCTAGTGTATAGAGCAGGAGCCTGGGAGAAATCAGCTCCACCACTTGTCTGTTGTGGGATTTTGGGTAAGTTGCTGGACTTCTCTGTGCCTCAGTTAACCTCATCTGACTGAAATGAAACTTCAGTGACAATCAGCCACCAAGAAGAGAATTCAGGGGAATAAACATCAGGACTAACAGTTGATTAGTGGAGAAAATATGTTTTTAGGAGGTTGTCCTGCTTTGACCTCCACCATCAGGTGTTTCACTAGGCTTTGGGACCAACATAATTGAAATTTTTTTCTATTTAACTGTTCTATTCCCTCTATTATATTAATAGTACCAATTGTGGTATTTATGAAGTGCTTATACACCTAGCACTGTGCTACACACTGATGTAGATGCACGATAACCAGATGGGACATGGTGCCTGTCCTACACAGGGCCCACAATCCAAGAGGGAGAATAGGTATCTTATCTTCATGGTACAGATGAGGAAACTGAGGCACAGATAAGTTAAATCACTTCCCCAAGTTACCTAGGAGTCGGGATTAGAATGCAGGTCTCCAATCAGTTCTGTGCTCTTTCCACTAAGGCCCTGCTACCCCTCTGTTCTTTTAACACACCCTCATTTCACAAACAGGCTTAACTCTGGAAGTTGATTCTGGAGCCTTCTCTTAATAGGACAGAAGTACTGGGCTTGGCTGAGAGAGGCAAACTTTGTCATGTCATTGGGCAAAAGAGGTGAAATGGGGCTACTTCAGGTGTAGGTGGTTAATCATTACTGTGCCTAGGTGAGCTAGATAGAGCCAGATGAATCAGATCACACGACTGTTAACAAAAACCGATAGTTTTGAGGCTCTCAGAGTCGATGGCATTTGAGTCTTATCCTGGAGGTGTAAAAAAAAAAACAAAAAAAAATCTATGGACCACAGAGAAAATAACTATTATGACAACTATAATGTACCAGGGTAGTATGTGATGATGAGAGTGACAGTCATCCATTAAAGAGAATGGTATTTGTTCTACATGGCCTAGCCAGACTCAGAATCAACAACATAGTACAGAGTGAAACAAGGCTATATGACAGACAGCTCACAAAATTAAGTGTCACATATTTCTTCTTAGGGTGAGATATTCATTCTTCTGAATGAAGGCTTACAGGTGTAAGCTTCGTATTCAATTATTCGTCTGAAGCTCCCAAATCTGCCCAGAGGCCCGAGTGAACATCCAATAACCCAGTGTGACTTCTAAAATAATACGCTAAGTCAAAACCATCACTGTACGCGCCCCCCATAATGACCAGCATTGATGAGGCGGTACAAAACTTTACAGTAGAACACAGAGTCATCCCAGCCACATCGTTATAGGAAAAGCTTATTCTCACAGCAGATTTTACTTCCTGAGTGGCAGCAGTCCCGGATCAAGGGGCAATTTTAAAAAATCACTGGCCAGTAAATAGCAATGACCCACTCCTGTCTTTGTGAATGTGCCACATATCAGCTCGTAATGGGCTTATATTTCACTCAGTGACTAAAAGGCATTGAGATCTAAGTGGTGGTTCTTTACTGATTAAATCATCGTATAACCACAAAACCTGAAGGATATTCATCATCCAGCTATTTTTCGTGGCACAGAGTGATGCCAATAACAGCACTGGCCATCGCCCGATATTGCTCCGAAGTTTCACTTCTAGAGTCAGTGGGTTGCAGTGGTATTCAAAGATTTAAATGCCAAATGCCTGAAGAACGAAGACACCCGCAAGAAACATCAGAACACTACTGAAGCATCACAAACCACCTGCCCCTCCTGGGGTGAGCAAAAAGTGTGTGTCTATATATTGTAAACTCATCCTCTAGACTGCAAAGTCATTATGGGTGGGGAATATGTTCGCTAATTAAGTTGAACTGTACTTTCACAAGGGTTTAGCACAGTGCTCTGCACATAGCGAGTGCTCAATAAATACCACTGTTTGAAAACGTTCTACAAGGCAGACTGTAAGCCCGTCAAACGGCAGGGACTGTCTCTATCTGTTGCCGACTTGTTCATCCCAAGCGCTTAGTACAGTGCTCTGCACATAGTAAGCGCTCAATAAATACTATTGAATGAATGAATGAATGAACTTTTAAACTCTGTAGGCTTCAAGGATGGGTTTAACAAGATAGGCTTCAGATCAAATTGTCATCTGCAGCAGAAGAAGCAATGTATCAACAACATCCTAACCAGAGGGATATTCATCGAAGCCTAAGCCATAGAATTCAAATAATTATAATGTTATTTCTTAAGCACTTACTCTGTGTCAAGCACTGTTCTAAGGACTAATAGTAATAATTACTTTGGTATTTGTTAAGCACTTACTATGTGCCAGGCACTGTACTAAGCGCTGGAAAATAAAGACAATCAGGTCAGACACAGTTCTTGTCCCACCCAGGGCTCAAGTAGGAGGGGGAGCAGGTACTGCAAGCCCATTTTATAGGTGAGGTAACTGAGGCACAGAGAAGTGACTTACACAAGATGACACAACAGGCATGTGGTGGAGCCAGGATTGGAAAGCAGGTCCTCTGACTCCCAGACTCATGCTCTTTCCATTAAGTCATGATGAATGTCCAGGCTGAGGTAATATAAAGCTACACAAACCTAAATCAAATCGAGCATTTCTAAAGAAGCAGCATCACCTCATCCCCTCCTTCCTCACCTTGCTTCTCTCCTTCTACAATCCAACCTGCATATTTCACCCCTCTGGTCCAAGCTTCTCACTATGCCTTGATCTTGCCTGTCCCGCTGCCAACCCTGGCCCACGTCCTACCTCTGGCTTGGAACGCCCTCCCTCCTCAATTACTCTCCCCCCTTCAAAGCCTTATTGAAGGCACATCTCCAACATGCCTTCCCAAATTAAGCCCCACTTTTCCTCATCTACTACTCCCTTCTCAATCAACCTAACTTGCTCCCTTTCCTCTTCATCCCCTCCCCACTTATGCATATATCTGTAATTGTATCTATCTGTATTTATGTCTGTCTCCCCCACCCAAAGCCCCCCCAAACTGTGAGTTTGTTTTGGACAGGGATTCTCACTGTTTACCGTTGTACGGTTCTTTCCCAAGCGATTAGTACAGTGCTCTGTCACAATAAGCGCTAAATATGATCGAATGAATGAATGGCATATAGTAAGCACTTATTATTATTATTATATTATTGTAATATAATAATAATAATGTAGGTATTTGTTAAGCACTGACTATGTACAGAGCACTGTTCTAAGCGCTGGAGTAGGTAGAGGATAATCAGGTTGTCCCACGTGAGGCTCACAGTTTTAATCCCCATTTTACAGGTGAGGTAACTGAGGCACAGAGAAATGAAGTGACTTGCCCACAGTCACACAGCTTAATAAATACCATCATTATTATCCTTCCTAAAAGAGTGGATGTGGGCCCATTCATACTAATCACATTTAGTGAGCATTTACAGAGTTGGTAGGCCATTTCCCTGCCCACAAAGAGCTTACAATCCACATGGGGAGACGGATGTTAAAATAAATTACAGCCATGAACATCAGTTCTATGGAGCTGAGTGAGGGATGAATAAAGGATACAAAACCCAATCAAACTGTCCTAGTGATATACCGCCTGTTTGTCAGGGTTGTGAGGATCTACAATCTCTACTAATACATTGCTTGTTTTGTTCTCCTAGTCACTCTCATCCAACCAGTCTGGAAATTTTCTTCCACTGTCTTGTCTAATGATTTCCTAGTAGGGATTTCTCCATGAATACACCCAATCATTGTTTACACAGGTTACACTTTCTTGTTCTAATATAGCTGTTTTGATGATTTTCTTGGGTTCTTTACTTGTTCTTTCCACAACTTTGACATTCAGACAGGTGGGTAGTCAGCACGCCAATTTTCGATACCCTGGTTTTATTGTTAATGAAAGTGTTCAGCGTATCCGACTATGATCTGTTTAGCACTCAGCAGTGCACATGGCAGTGATACTGGCAAAAAGAAAGCAACCAAAAAATTACCATTGCCTTTTGAATTTTCTTATTTTTCTCTTTAGAAAAGTCAAATCACCTACCTTGTAAATGTTGCTTTATCTTCATTTCAAATATAAATGTATGCTTTGAGTGCTTCTTTGTAAAAGAAACTCAGAAGACAAACAAAATGCAAATCTAAAATCAAATGCACTTCTTGGTGTGAGTGTATAAATGCTCTGAATAGTATCGTATGAAATCACTTTCTCAATAAACACATGATTGTATTGCCAATGTCTATAGGTGTAATTGCCAATGCAATCCTTCTCATCTTCCCTTTTAAACGACTCATCCTCCTAACTTTCTCATTTCTGTCAATAATACCACCCACCTGTTTGTGTGTCATCCTCAATTCCTCAAAGTCTTTCAGTTCTCGGATTCACAATCCTACTGGCTCGTCCTCTCCAATATTTCCCTGATAACACCTTCCTCTTCACCCGAACTGTTACCGTCCGAGTCCAAACTGTTATCACATCACATTAGGATTATTGTATCCATGCGTTTAGTACAGTGTTTTGCCCACAGTAATCGCTCAATAAATACAATTAATAATAAATAACCTCTTCACTGGTTTCCCTGCTTCCCGCATCTCCCGACATCAATCTAATTTATAACTGTAAAGCCTCTGTGGGAGAGGGACTGTGCCCAACTTGATGCAGCGTGGCTCAGTGGAAAGAGCCTGGGCTTCGGAGTCAGAGGTCATGGGTTCGACTCCCGGCTCTGCCACTCGTCATCTGTGTGACTGTGGGCAAGTCACTTCACTTCTCTGTGCCTCAGTTACCTCATCTGTAAAATGGGGATTAACTGTGAGCCTCACGTGGGACAAACTGATTAACCTGTATCTACCCCAGTGTTTAGAACAGTGCTCTGCACATAGTAAGCGCTTAACAAATACCAACATTATTATTATTATCTTTTATCTTCCCCAGTACTAAGTCCAGTGTCTGGCACATAGTAAGCATTTAAATACCATGAAAAAAAAAAAACTCTGCAGGGATCATCACGGATCAGCTCATCCCACATCTATTCGCTCCTTGCCATCTCCAATGGCTATTCACTTTCTAAAACAAAAACGTCTTCTCTGAATTCAAGAATTCATTCATTTATTCAATCATTTATCGAGCACTTACTGCGTACTAAGCTGTGTACTAAGAGCTTGGGAGAGTATTACAATAAACAGGCACATTCCCTGCTCACAACGAGCTTGCAGTCTAGAGGAACTGCGCCAGCTTTCTCCTATATACATATATCTATCTAGATATCTACAGGCATATACACATACAAACACACACTCACTCCACCTGCTATTTTCCAGTTCACATTCTTATTCGCTCATTCATTCAATAGTATTTATTGAGCGCTTACTATGTGCAGAGCACTGTACTAAGCGTTTGGAATGTACAAATCGGTAACAGATAGAGACAGTCCCTGCCCTTTGACGGGCTTACAGTCCATTCTTAGCTCCTCATAACTTTTTAACTGTTCCAGGTTCATATGTCTCCCCCTCCAACTCCTCTCTCACACTTTTCCCCCATTTTGGACTACCCCATGCAAAAACCCTCGAGATCGCAGCTATAAAAACTTTTAAAGTCTTCATAATAGCCCCACCTCCTGCAGGAAGCAGCGTGGCGCAGTGGAAAGAGCACGGGCTTTGGAGTCAGGGCTCATGAGTTCGAATCCCAGCTCTGCCACTTGTCAGCTGTGTGACTGTGGGCGAGTCACTTCACTTCTCTGTGCCTCAGTTCCCTCATCTGTAAAATGGGGATTAAGACTGTGAGCCCCACGTGGGACAACCTGATTCCCCTGTGTCTACCCCAGCGCTTAGAACAGTGCTCTGCACATAGTAAGCGCTTAACAAATACCAACATTATTAGGAAGCCCTCCCTGATTAATTCACAACACCCCAGTCATAATGGGCCTAGGAGTTTTGTATGGCATTCTTCTCCTCAATGCCTATGTACACATAACACAGAAATTACAGATAATGCATATATGTATAATATATACTTATATCTTTGAATATATATACACATATGTATAATTTAGCCAGCTCTTTCATTCTGACATAGTTGCACTACTTCCTGATGAATCTTTATTTTTTCCTGCTGTTCCCACTATTAAATAAATGTTCTTGTCTGATTTCCCCATTAGATTGTAAACTCCTTCAGGGCAGGGAGTGTGGGATTAATTATGTGTTTCTCTACCACACGCTTACTACATTGCTTCACACAAAGAGCTCAATAAATATAATTGATTGATTTTTGTCCTCTGATACATACATTATTGATGTAGGAGCTATTTGTTGTAGCCCAACACAAACTAAATTTTCCAGAAAACTATCTTTATTTTTAATTAATTATTTATTCATTTTTTGAAAAAGTCATGAACAGATGACCTGAAATCCATATCAAATTGGTCAATTCAGGTTAGTTGAGCTGTGCTTGATTCATCTTGCTAAAACAATGGGAGCAAAATATTCAGTGCTTCATTCATTCAATCGCATTTATTAAGTGCTTAATATGTGCACAGCACTGTACCGAGCATTTGGCAAAGTGGAATACAACAATAAAGACCTGATGATTTGTCTTGTTTTTGTTTTGTTCTGTTTTGCTCTGCTGTCTGTCTCTCCCGTTTAGTCTGTGAGCTCGTCATTGGGCAGGGACTGTCTCTATCTGTTGCCGAATTGTACATTCCAAGCGCTTAGTACAGTGCTCTGCACATAGTAAGCACTCAAATATTATTGAATGAATGAATTCCCTGCTCACAACAAGCTCACGGTCTGGTGGGGTGGGGAGGGGGTTGGGGGAGGGACGGGAGGAAGAAGGAGACAGACACCAATACAAATAAATAAAATCACAGATGTAGTGTTTGTGTACCCAAGGCAAATCTTCTTTGGATTAAATCCACAAAATAGCTTCAAGTTCTTTGATATCAGAGCACAGATGTTATTTGTCCTGACAAAGGGGACAGTTGAACTCCATCCCCAAATATGTCTGATTAGAAGTTGTACTAAGCTAAGATTCATCATTTAGAGCCTGAGCAGCTATAATTATTCAGACATTCATTCCCATGGTCAGAAACTGGCCTCTGGATGATTTTAAAGAAGTTTTAGAAAATACATCTAGAGTGGGAATTCAAGTTTGTGAAGAATTTTGGGAGGAAAAAAAAGCTAGTAGACAGTACAGCCAGAGACTTGGGGTTTAAAGTAACAAATTAGCATCAATTACCATATATTTCAAAGCACCATGGAAATCTTCATCTACCTGGCTGCATTCTGCAGCATAGGCTTAATTCAGGTCCAAGGTGTTAGGAGTAATTGTATTAAGTGATTATTAACTGTTAAGCACTGGGCTAAGTGAAAAGTTATTAGATCAGACACAGTTCCTGTCCCATGCTGGGCTCACAATCTGAGTGGGAGAAGACAGACTCAGAGCACAGGGAGCGTGGAATTGTGAAGATCAATGCTACAAATTGAACAGACAGGTGAATAAACAGAATATGGGAGAAAGGATTCTCCAGCTCCTCACAGGAGGCTCTCTACCTTACAGTACAATCTTAGGCCATTGTGCAACCACCTGGGCTCTGCTCCACTATGTTCCTTGAGGAGAATCACAAGGGCCCAGTGCCAACTTTCATTCGTACCAGCCCAGAAACCTCTGCCCAGCGAAAGAGTAGCTCCATTATATTGTTGCATAGGTTAGGATCTGAAGATGCAACAGCAATGTTCAAGCTATAGAATCAGATTCTGACCCCGCATAAGGGGGAAATGGGGTTCAAGTCCTCATGGCAATGCTTATGATAACATTCCAGTCCAGGTATATTAAGTGGTGCCATTGTGCAGGGAGAAATTTAGAGTTATTACAGTGCGACTGGAAGCGGCACATCACAGTATGTAAGATAAGGCCATAAGAACTCTGATTAGACCAATGGTCTATCCAGCTGTTATTTTGTTTCTGAGAGAGGCACTTAGATGCATGGAAGAACCATGAAATGGCTCTCCTCCTTGATATATATTCTTTCTGTCCTTCTCTTCTTTCTATCTCTATTTCTCTTTTTCTTTACAACGCTCTATCTCCATCTCTCTCTCCCTCTCCCTCCCTTCCTCCTTAGTATTCCATAATAAATAGACCACTCATACATTTATACCAGCACTGTGAGACATTGCTGATATTTGCCCAGCACAATTTCCCATTGAGACAAATTCTAAATTCCCTCTGTAGGAAGAAATATTTCCTGTATCTATTTTGAAATTCATCCCGTCAGGATTCAGTGGGTGTCCCCATCGATAGTTGTCGGGAAATTTGCAACTCCAACCTTTATTTTTGATTCCCTTCCAGATGATGTCCTTTATTTACTGGATTTTCCCGGCTGCCCCTGCTGACCACACCATCAGCTGATGTCACAACCAAGACTGGCTCCAAGATCTCTTCCCTGAATCACGACTAGTAGTTCAGAACCCATCACCACAGAGTTCCACACTCCCTCTGATCATGTCCAAGAGGTCCTTTGGGATCTCAGAGTGGTGGTAGAATAAACATGGCCACTGAGGGACATGGACTCTTCAAGTGGTGTCCCAGAAACACCTCAGCTCCAAAGGATGTATGTTTCTACTTCCTGGAACTCTAGACAAGAAATCAGGACTCAAAATGAACTCAATTTTCTAGCTGTCATATTTTATAATTGCCCGAGGAGTTTTGAAAGGCTTCTTGCCTCTCTAATTTGCCGTATGTTTGAATCACACATTGTAGTACTTTAAAAAGGCAGAACTCTTTAATAGTTTTACATGAGACTGTTCTGTACCAAAGCAGTTCAAAAAGGATTATAAATTATTGGACGGTTCCAGTATTTCATACGCAATTGGATTTAGCAGCGATTCAGCTTTTTAAATTCAAAACCATAGCGCTTATTACACGAAATAAGTGTAGGAATGAAAATAGTCAGGAAGATAGAACAGTATGAATATGCATTTGAAATTAATTCTTATTTATAGCCAGATGCAAATTTTTCAGGCCTCAGTTTCTGCAAGCCTAATCAAAGGAAAATAGACCATCAAAGTGTACGTGAAAAGAAGAACTGGTGATTACATTCCCACTGGTTAACAGACTATTTGCAAACCCAGATAGAGGGAGGATGGCATGGAAACGATGAGGTTAAAATGCAATAGGTTAACTCCAAGATAAAAAAATTTCCTCATTTAGTTTGCTTTCCATCTATCTGGTTCACGAACATCAGATTTGAAACATTTGGGAATAGGAAATCCATTTTGCCCTATTTCTAGGCCCTAAAGGTCCTTTCCCTCTTGTGCAAATTGCCTCCATTCAACAACTGAGGGTGATATGAGGCCACCAAAAGTTTTTTTAAAAATGTTCAAATGAGGTTTAGTACTGAAAACAAATAAAACATGTTCCTCAAGCTATCAATACTGAAGTGTAAAGAACATAACTGACCCGAAATCCCAGTTGTTTAAAGCTTAAAAAGGTGATTAAACTACTAAAGCAACAGACTACTCCAAAAAAGTACTTGCTACTCTGGTACGTGCACTTGCCTTAAAGCAATGTGCTTAAAAACAATAATATTAAACATTTGGTTTTTTACCAGAATGAGGGAGATGCTGCTCTTCTAAGAATTCCAGGTCAAGCATGAGGTCATCTTCATCCAGTTCACAGGAACCCAAGTTATTCAGAACATCCTAATGGGGAAAGGGGAAGACAAAAACCAGACTTAGAAGCTCAGCGATTGAAACACTAGGAAAGCAGATCACTGTTCAAACTCAGCTCCTGAAAGGAAAACTAATTAAATTGGGGAGAAAAAAAAGATTAGGTAAGGTGTTGACAATTATTCAAGGCCTTAAAGTCATTTCAAAAATGTAAGAGCAAAAAATCTGTTATTAAAACATAAGGAACAGTTTTAGGAAAGCGTCTTTTACTACTTCAAGCAACCCAGATATTGCTCCATAGAAGATCCACTGTCTGGGTGTTCAGGTGACTGTATTATCATTCTAAATATGGACATGGCTCCTGCAGATGAGGAAATACTTATTGTGGAAAAGTGAGATTCCTAAGTTTGGCATTGGCATAATAAGAAAAAACAATCAAGAGCCCCTGCGTGCTAGGCCCTGTAATAATAATAATAATAATAGTAATATTTAAGTGCTTACTATGTGCCAGACACTATACTGTGCACTGGAGAGAACACAAGCAAAATGAGTTGGACCCAGTCCCTGTCCCACAAGGGTCTCAGTCTTAATCCCCATTCTACAGATGAGATAACTGAGGCACAGAGAAGTGAAGTGATTTGCCCAAGCTTCTATAGCAGACAAGAGGCGGAGCCAAGATTAGAAGCCAGGTCCTTCTGGTGCCAAGGCATATGTTCCATCCACTAGGCTGTGCTGCTTCTCTACAGTACTTCACATAGTAAGGGTCAATAAATACAATAGATTGATTGATTGTACTAAACTCTTGATGGTGCAGGAGCAAGACAGACATTCCCTGAGGAATTGAGCTCATTCAGCATCACTAGCATTATCACTGTCATCACCATCAGAATTTCTTGAGGATTCAATTTGTAAAGAACCCAGTACTCTGAGAAGCTAGGAACGAGAGAGATGGTCACTTGTTCACCATGCAGTTGGTAATTTGGGAGGGTAATAATAGTAGCAATAACAATAGTGGTATTTGTTAAGCGTTTACCAGGTATGTGCCAGGCACTGTTCTAAGCGCTGAAGTAGATACAAAGTAATCGGATTGGACACCATCCCTGTCCCACATAGGGGTCACAATCTTAATCGCCATTTTTACAGATGAAGGAACAGAGGCACGGAGAAGTTGTCACTTCCCCAAGGTCGCACAACAGACAATTTGGCAGAGCTGGGATTAAAACCCGGGTCTTTATGTCTCCCAGGCCCATGCTCATACATCTATTTTACTTAGCCATATACTTCTAAGAGTGTTGCATTCCTCTAAGCCTCAGCAACCAGTCTGTAAGGAGTATGATTAGCTCATGGAACCCTTAATGCTTCAAGTGTCATCCAGAAATTCAAAACCTGAAAGTCACTAGAGGGTGGCAGTAGAATAATTATTTCTTTTAAATGGCATTCGCTAAAGCTCTGTACTAAGCACTGGGGTAGATACTAGGTAATCAGGTTGGACACAGTCTCCGCCCAACAGTCTTAATCCCCATTTTACAGATGAGGAAACTGAGGCACAGAGGAATGAAGTGAGTTGCCCAAGGTCACACCACAGACAAGTGGCAGAGCAGGATTAGAACCCAGGTCCTTCTAACTCCCAGGTCCATGCTCTGTCCAACAGGCCACACTGCTTCTCAATGTTCCATACACTGAAGAATAGTTTGTACAAAAATTGGAGCAGCAGAGGCTGTCCTTGCCCATAGGTTTTTGTCAATTTTTATCATTCCAAGAGGCCTTCCCGGATTGAGCCCTCTTTTCCCTGGGCCCCCTCTCCCTTCTGTGTCAACTATGCGCTTGGCTCTGTGACCTGTGGGATTTGCTATTCACCCCATCCTCAGCCCCGCAGCACTTGTGTACACATCTATAAATTATTTATATTAATGTCTGTCTCCCCCTCTAGGCTGTAAGGTCATGGGCAGGGAATGTGACTACCAACTCTGTTGTAATATACTCTCCCAAGTGCTTAGCACAGTGCTCTGCACACAGTAAGTACTCAATAAATACCATCGATTGATATATCTATGACTTTGGAGTTAAGCTGATTAATAACATTTTATTCTCAGGATGAATCTGTGCAGCATTGGAATTTAGAAAAATTGATATAAATACACAACTAATCTTATAAAATTCCACTCAGAAACCATCAAGTAGTCTGTTAGTTATTAACAAGAACCCTTAGAACTTAACATTGACTCTATTCCAAAACATATATTTGTTTAAAAATGCTCCACAATAATGAATATCTGACATTATGAAGCTAATACATTCCTAAGAGTGGAGATTTTTATAGAGATTGAATTTTGTGAACAAAGACGACTCAATTCACCTATAGCTATATGAAGCTGTAACATATGGCACTTGGTAATAAGATCGGAATTAAATTGTTATTTATACTCAAGATCTGAAATCGTCTCCTGTCGTAGCTTGTAGCTACTAATTCATCAAACTCAAGTCAACTAAGGGAATGCGACACGCAAACTGTGTTGGAAAGCACCTAAGGTGTACTACAAAGAAAACCTTAAGCCATTTAAACTGTTCATGGTAAGAATCTAACTTGAATAATTCATAGACATAATGAAATATCACCTTCCTGCATTTTCTCCATACTTCAAAGACAAATGAGAGAGAAGGTGAAATCCTGAAAACAGAAAAATCTTTCAAACAGTCGAGTCCTCTTTCAATACTGCTAAGAAGTGTCCCAAATCTAATGTAAAGGTAAAAGGATCTCTTTGATATACCAAAGCAGATTTTGAAGCTTCAGCTTTTGAAACAGCTAACTGAAAAAGAAACATACCATTTTAGTAATTGTGAAATAGGCACTAAAGAAAAATATGAAGATTTAGTCACCTTTCCAAAGAAGGCTAACATTAAAATGTGGCACATGAAATTCTGGAAACCAAGAAACTATTTCATTCATTCAGTTGGATTTACTGAGCACTTACTTTGTGCAAAGTACTGTACTAAGTGCTTAGGAGAGTATGATATAATAATTAACAAGGCGCATCCCCTGGCCACAGCGATCTCACAGACTAGAGACGGACAAGCTCAAGGCTAGTGGTATCTGTTAAGCATTTACTATGTGCCACGCTGGGGTAGGTACAAGTCAGTTAAGTGGGACACATTCCCTGTCCCACATAGGGCTCACATCCTTAATCCCCATTTTACAGATGAGGTAATTGAGGCACAGAGAAATTAAGTGACTTGCCCAAGGTCACACAGCGGACAAATGGCAGAGCTGGGATCAGGACCCAGGTCCTTCTGACTCCCAGGCCCATGCCCTATCCATAAGGCCACACTGCTTCCCTAGACTGTAAACTCCTTGACAGCACTCAGTCAATCAACTGAGAAGCAGCGTGGCACAGTGGAAAGAGCCCGGGCTTGGGTGTCAGCGGTCATGGGTTCGAATGCCGCTCCACCACTTGTCAGCTGTGTGACTGTGGGCAAGTCACTTAACTTCTCTGTGCCTCAGTTACCTCATCTGGAAAATGAGGATTAAGACTGTGCGCCTCACATGGGACATGATTACCTGGTATCTACCTCAACGCTTAGAACAGTGCTCTGCACATAGTAAGCGCTTAACAAATACCAACATTATTAATACTAGCTCCGCCTTTGGACTGCCGTGTAACTTTGGGTAACTCACTTAACTCCTCTGTGGCTGTTTCCTTATCTGTAGAATGGGGATTAAATGCCTGCTCCCCTTCCTACTTGGACTGGCCACCCAAGAAAGATAGCTGTCTGTATTTTTTAAGAAACCCCAATACCCATTCCAGTGTTTTAATCATTCTTATTGAGTGCTTACTGTGTGCAGCGCACTGCATTAAGCACTTGGGAGAGTCCAATATAGCAGAGTTGGTAGACACATTCTGTGCCCATAGCAATCTTGCAGTTTTAGAACTCTGAAAGTACATATCTATAATTTTATTTGTACTGATGCCAATACATATCTGTCCGTCTCCCCCGATTAGACCGTAAGCCCGTCAAACGGCAGGGACTGTCTCTATCTGTTGCCGACTTGTTCATTCCAAGCGCTTAGTACAGTGCTCTGCACATAGTAAGCGCTCAATAAATACTATTGAATGAATGAGTGAATGAATACCTATATGTATATATACACATGTATATACATGTATATAGAGAGAGAAGAACATGCCTGTGCATATATACATACAAATATTGTTCCTTACATCTCTAGCATTTTCATCATATAATGGGGAAGGAAGCCTAGATATAAAAGGCAAATATTTTATGTTGGGTTCTTTAGATTTTTTTTGCTTGCTGAATTATAAACTACTGGAACCATGATTTTATAAATGAAATGACAAATATCCTTAATGATAGTTCTGAATATAATGCCATAATAGATGTGCATTTGCTAATACCATTTGAATGCATAAGGTTTCCATGGTAACCTATGCAGAACAACCTCACTGGTAAGCAGGGCTTTAAATCATTCTCTGATGGAGTCTTTGGTAGAAATGCTGAGACGTATAGTAAAATTTCAAAAATTTTGCTTTAGCATTATGTAGTTATTTAAGGGTGATGGAAACGCTGCCGCTGAAGCTAAAACATTCTCCACCAAATAGAAGCCAAAGCTGCTCTGGAATGAGAATAAAAGGTATAGAAATTAGTTTACAGCAAATCCTTTATCAACATTGTGTGTTACATATAAAATATGTAAGATGACATATATACAAATAATAGTCCCTTCAAAAAAAACAAGAGACAGCAGACAGTGAAATTTACATTTGATTTCATGCATGGCTATAGAGATCAATGTGAGAATTATACCTCCTCCAAGAGGCTTTCCCTGACAAAACCCTTATTTCCCCACCCTATTCACCCTTCCCTCTGTATCATCTTCGCACTCAGATCTATACACCCTAAGTACTTTGATATTCATCCCACTCTCAGGCTCAGAGCACTCACATGATATCCTTACAATCTGCCATTTTCCCTATGTGTAATTTAGTTTAACATCTGCTTCGCCCTCTCCTCTGTAAACTCTTCTAGGGCTTAGATCATGTCTACCAACTCCATTCATTCAATCCTATTTATTGAGTCCTTATTGTGTGCAGTAAAACAGGAGTGCTTAGGAAAATACAATACAACAATAAAAAGTGACAACCCTGCCCAGAGTCTAGAGGCAGGGAGACCCATATCAATACAGATAAACAGACATCTATATATAAATAAAATATCAGGTATAAAATAAGTGTTAAAGGGCCGGGGGTGGGGGGAAAGAGCAAAGGGAGCAAGTCAGGGCGGCAGAGAAGGGAGTGGCAGATGAGGAAAAGGGGGGCTTAGTCTGGGAAGGCCTCTTGGAGGAGATGAGCCTTCAGTGAGGCTTTCAAGAGGGGGAGAATAATTGGCAGATTTGAGGAGTGGGAGGAGATTTTTGAGGAGGGGAGTGACGTATACAAAGATCTGTAGAAAGATGATCCGGGCAGCAGAGTGAAGTATGGACTGGAGTGAGGAGAGGTGGTAAATTTGGAGGTCAGCAAGGAGGCTGATGCAGTAATCTAAGTGGGATAGGATGAGTGACTGTATTAAAGTGGTAGTTTGGATGGAAAGAAAATACTCTGTCGTATCCTCTCAAGCACTCAATAAACTCCACTGATTGACTGATTACATTGCTAACCTGATTGTTCACACACTTTTGTTTGCAGATACTGGTGCTCTTTCACTTTTTCTTCCTTATCTCAGTATGGATTTGAAACTTCTGTTTGAAAACACCCACTGCTTTAGAAGTCATAGCTCACCATGCAATCTCAGCCTGTCACATCTGTCTTCCATTTTTCAGCTGAAATGCAGCATTGTATGAGGCTCTGTTTTACTCTATTCTTAAATGGCTTTGTCTGCCAATTAATGGTATTTATTGAGCGATATGTGGAGACCACTGTACTAAGCGCTTGGGAGAGTGCGACAACAGGATCAGTGGACCAGTAGGGAAGCAGCGTGGCTCAGTGGAAAGAGCCTGGGCTTCGGAGTCAGAGGTCATGGGTTCGACTCCCGGATCTGCCACTTGTCAGCTGTGTGACTGTGGGCAAGTCACTTCACTTCTCTGTGGCTCAATTCCCTCATCTGTAAAATGGGGATTAACTGTGAGCCCCACGTGGGACAACCTGATTACCCTGTATCTCCCCCAGCGCTTAGAACAGTGCTCTGCACATAGTAAGCGCTTAACAAATACCAATATTATTATTATTATAGACCCATGCCCTGCCCATAACGAGCTACCATCCTCCTTATATTTGCCTATCCATTTTCTGCTTTCAGAGTTGTAAGAATTCATTGCTTTTGATAATGCTGTGCCATTTGGTGTTGAGTTTTGCTTATGAGTGACATTGCTAGAACTGTTCAAAGCATTGGAAGTGGTGCTTGTGTAGAATCCAGCTCTCACAAGGACAGAGAAGGATGGACAGCACTACAACTTTTTTTTAAAATTTTTATGGTATCTGTTAAGTGTTATGTGTCAAACATTGTTCTAAGCGTTGGGGTATGTACACATTAATTAGGTCGGACACAGTCCCCGTCCTGCATGAGTCTCACAGTCTAAGTAGGAGGGAGAACAGGTATTTAATTTGCGGTTTTGGAGTTGGGGAAACTGAGGCACGGAGAAGTTAAATGACTTGCCCAAGGTCACACTGCACACAAATGGAGGAGTCAAGATTAGAACCCAGGTCCTCTGACTCCCAGGCCTGTGCTCTTTCCATTAGACCACGCCGCTTCTCAACTCCTTACACTCAACTCTGAGAAAACTTCAGCTTGACCTGACGCCAAATACCTACATTGCTGCCACACACCATTTGACAATCTCTCAAAGACCGTCAGAACATCAAACCAGGTGGGATTGGCAGTCTAAACAGTAGGGGCCTACTTTTGCTCAGTGAAAGCACCCACACACCAAATCCTGACGAACACCACCTTCCACTTCACAAAAGAAAAAAGAAACTTTAATCACCCAGCATCTAAACATGGGGAATCTCATTGATCATTTAATAGTGAGAAGAAGTCCCTCAGGGATAGTCAGTCATGAGTGAGCAGATTGTTGGATGGATCATCCTCTGATATGCTCCCTGGCCATACTGACTACAAAAACACTGCATTGAAAATTGGTCTCAAAATGCCATGACAGATAAACGTTCATTCCTGGAAGATACAGACCTTCACAGCGAGCTCTGAAGCCAACTTGCGATAGCCATTTGGAACAAGGAACCCCAACCACAATCTTCAATCTAACAGCAAATTGGCATTTCTCCCCACGTATCCAGAGCAACCACGAATACAGTGGACATGGCCTAACAAAACCACAGCATCCCGCTCAATGCTCATCACTCAGCGATTAAAAAGTGTGCTTCCAGCAAAAGTAAGTACTGCAGTAAACTCGCCGTGAGCGAGGAATGTGTCTGTTTACTGTTGCGTTGTGCTCTCACAAGCACTCAGTACAGTGCTCCTCACAAAGTAAGAGCTCAGTAAATATGATCGAATGAATAAATTAATGAACAATTAAGTAATTCATGATTCAGTCAAAAGAGGTTAATGGCGTGCTACACTGCAATGTGAAAATTAAGGTAAGGAACCTGCTTATCAGGTAGCGGGATACAGAAGAGATCTGTGCCTACGCAAAGACTGCTGCCAAATTAAGGAATTCTATATACCATGAAAGTTATTATAGCCCTCTAGACTGATTAGACTGTAAGCCCAAAGGGCAGGGACTGTCTCTATCTGTTACCAATTGGTAAATTCCAAGCGCTTAGTACAGTGCTCTGCACATAGTAAGCGCTCAGTAAATACTATTGAATGAACCTAAGCTCCTTTTGGCCAGGAAACATGTCTACCAACTCCTTCTTATGTATTGTACTTTCCAAAGCACCGAGTACAGTGTTCTGCACACAGTAAGCGCTCTCTAAATACAATTGATTAGGTTCAGTACCTCTAGCATCCCTGAAGAGTGAAATTGCCTCCATCCTCAAAGAAGGAGGGGTGCCTGAAGAGATGGCAACAATCTTTCAATATTCTCCTAAACGCACCATCTACTATTAAAGATCTCATACAACACAGAAAACGTAACAACTTGCAAAGATCAAAGATCTGGTACTTGTCCCGACTATCAAGAAAGTCCCCATAGCAGTTGGAGCAAGGTTACCTGGCAAGTCACCTGGACTGGAGAGAACATTGGCTGAGATCTAAATGGAATGGACACACCTGTCCCACATGAGGAGATGGGAAAAAAAAAAACTGAAGCACTGGTCATTTGTCAGGAGTAGAACTCAGGTCTCCCGGAGAATTGTGGATAATTGCTGCTGCAACTGAGTTATGGACTTCTGAAGGTGGAAGTGGTTTGCTCGGATGTGACCCAGCAGGGCACATTAAGTTGCTGTGGTAACTAAATTCAACCCATGGTCTAGGAGGCTACTCCTACAACCCACTTTACTTGATTTCATTTAGAGCTCTGAGCTCTGCTTCATGCACATATGGGCCCCAAGGAGAAGAACTGAAAGAAAAATGCCCTCCCAGGTTGTAACTGATTCTGCTGTCATTCCCTGGGTGGAAACAGAATTGGAAAGAAGAGTAAAGCGATGAGTAGTTACAGTATGGTACCCCTATGCTTTGGTTCATTTCTTGACAGTCTGTTGGCTGTAATATAGGGGAAGTCCAGCAAACAATCCCTTTTTTTGCTTTCACTATAGAGAATGCTCTTATCTCCCCATGTCAGAATTAGATTAATATTCCTTCCTTCTCCCCACACCAAGCCTAGAATGAAGGTACTAGACCTTAGCCAGAACAAGATCCTGCCATTCATAAGTCTTACTTCAAAGTTGAAGCAATATCTAATGTCATTTATTTTTCTTTCATGGCTTTGTGCAATTTTTTTTTTTGACACTCCATTAGCTTTTCCTTTTTATGCCAAATTTGTCATTTGGGAGGGAGGGGGGAAGAGCAAGTATTTTTCCAAACTAGGATTTCAATGGAGCTTGAAATTAATATTAGCCGCAAAAAGGCTACGTTTGTGCTCCAGTATTGCTGATGATGAGAACCTTGCTCTATAAATCGAGTTTGCTAATCTAACTGCCAATAGGCACCCGGTCCATTTAATGAGCAAGGGAGCAAAAAACATATTCTAGTGACCTTCTTTCATTATGGTTTTGTGGGGACTTTTAATTTCTTGTTAAAGGAGCACTTGAGGGTGGGACTTGTTAATGATTTGGCTTTCATCCTTCTTTTCTATCTTTGCATTATTTGCCATTGTGTGGTCCAAGTTACATAATTTACCATTTGACTCGATGTTGGAGATAACTCTTCTTGGGTAGGTTTACCAAAATCAAAACCAATGCAGAAATTCAATCTTCTTCTGAGTACATTTCATGGTCTACTTTCAATCACCCTTTAAAAAGTAGGTTGGACCACCAGAAATGACCCCCCACAAAGCAACGAATCTGATCAAAATGGTTTTACAAGATGTTAATAGGTTTTTATCTGTGTCCACTAAGGACCAAATGAGAGGAAATGGGCTTAAAGGAAAACATCTTATAGTGTGGTATACCTCACTACATAAATGTCCTTCATTTATGAAGACAGTGATACTGACGGTGACACCCCATCCACCAATGCTGGAAAGACTCATGTGTGATTGACACTTCCTTGTGTCATTCTATCTTCAAATGATTTATTATAAATGACTCATTTATTCATACTGTCTGTCTACCCCTCTAGACTGTAAGCTCACTATGGACAGGGAACATGTATGTTTATTCCCTTGTACTGTATTCTCTCAAGTGCTTAGAACAGTGCTCTGCACACAGTAAGCACTCAAACCCCATTGATAGTTTGATTATATGCCCATAAAGGATAGTTTCTTGGATACTTGTGGGTTTATCCCGTACAAGACCTGTCTGGTTTTGAAATTCTCTCTTTTAGCCTGGTCTTTATGAATCTTTGTTCAACGAGAGCCACCCTCCTTCTGATTGCTGCCTGCCAAACTGATCTGCCTGCTGCTGTGGTCTTTATATTACATTGTTTGAGATTAATATTATATTGCTTATGTTTCATAATGTCTCCAGATCATTCATTTTGTTCATCTGACCTACGGGTGCCATCTTTTAGTTCACCACACAGCAGCCACTTTGCTAGCTAGTGAGGTGTCCTCATATCTACCAGTATTCATTAATTCATTCAATCGTATTTATTGAGGACTTACTGTGTTCAGAGCACTGTTTTATGTGCCGTGAAAGTACAGTTCGGCAACAAATAGAGATCATTCCTACCCAACAACGGGTTCTCAGTCTATAAGGATAATAATAATTACAAAACATTGATAATTGCAATTATAATAATAATAATTGTGGTATTTGTTAAGCACCCATTGTGTGCCAGGGGAGACAAATCAGGTTGGACACAGTTCCTGTCCCACAGGGGGCTCACAGTCTCTATCCTTTTTTACGGATGAGGTAAATGAGGCACAGAGAAGTGAAGTGACTTGCCCAAGTTCACACAGCAGACAAGTAGCAGAACCCGGATTAGAACCCATGCCCTTTTGACTTCCAGACCCGTGCTCTACTATATTACGTTGCTTCTATTTACTCACATGCTCCTCCAAGTGCAACCATTTTGCTGTGGACTTTGTCTCAATTCTGGTTAACTAATTTAGTCCAAGATCTTGTGAACACTAGTCATGTCTCAGCATTGGTTGGTATTGACGGAATTGGATGTGGAATTGGTCGCTAAGTGGTTCTACTTAAACTACTTGAACGAGAGTAGTCCAGAGCATGTAATGGTCAGAGGTAACAGGACAGATAGAATATCTTCAATGCTGACCTCCTCACTTCTCCTCTTAAGGGGTGACCTAAGGATCTTGATGAATTTTTCAGGAGAGCCCCATTTCCTTAAGGACATCTTGGCTTTCATTCATTCAGTCGTATTTATTGATCACTTACCTTATTATTATGGTATTTGTTAAGCACTTACTATGTGCCAAGCACTGTTCTAAGCCCTGGAATAAATACAAGGTGCTTACTGTGTGCACAGCACTGTACTAAGTGCTTGGGAGAGTACAATATGTCAATAGACGCATTCCCTGCCCACAGTCAGTCCAGAGGTGGGGAGACAGACCTCAATACAAATAAAAATACGGATATGTATTTTCAGAGTATTGAAACTGTAAGCTTGTTGTGGAAATGGACCAAGTCTACCAACTCTGTTATACTGTACTCTCCCAAGCACTTAATACATTGCTCTGAACACAATAAGCACTCAAAAATGATTAAAACACTGGAATGGGTGGTGGGGTTGCTTGAAAAAAAATAGACGGCTATCTTTCTTTGACCGCTAAACTCTTCACCGGCCTAATGGCAGAGATATGGTTAGCAATATGCTTCCAAGATAGTTCTAACTTTGTTAAATAGCTAGTGAAACACACTTAAAAAAAAATGAAATGTAACTGAAGCCTGCTAAAATGCCCAGACCTGATCTCTTCTTCTTCCTTTCATTAGAAGTTAAATGATTTACAAATTCCAATCACTCACCTTCTAGAAACCACGCAAGCCTATTTGCTTGCCTCTTCGAGGACTGAAATTACTACCGCTGAAATAAGATACACTTGATTTGTGTCTGTAAAATTAATTTCTCAGCGTGATGACCTCGAGTTACCCGAGGGGTCTTTAAACCTTCGCATCCAGGGAATGAAGCTTGGATGTACAGATCTGTAAAGCCCTGTAAATCCATACCGTGAAAAATCCCTCTATGTTGATTCTGTTGATTATGGCCTAGGGAAGTGGGAGGGACACGATGAGTGTCTCTATTTGTCAGGGGTAAGATGCATGCCTCTATTTGTCACGGCTAAGATGTGCTACTCTAGTTCTGGCTTTGGAGGGCTTTCAAATCCCCGGCACAAACATCGGCACGTGTAAATGAGGTAAATAACTCGCTGCCAGGAGGCCACGATGGATGTCTCCCGCTTTCCTCGGACACTGGCACGGCTCCCGGATCTTCTTGGCTCGGTGCCCACATTAGGTGAGTAGGGGTCAGATCTGCCCCTTCTTCTTAAGGTACCAATTGAAGTCCCTCTCTGTGATGGAGGATGGTCATCTACACAGTTATGTGGGTGGTCCCCTCTCCCTCCGCTTAGAGTTGCAGCCACTTATTAGGACATTTATTGGGCCCCACCAAACCGTTCCCTCCACAGTTCAAGCTTTGATACCTTTTTTTTTTTTCCTCTAAGGTACTCGTTAAGCACTTACTACATGTCGGGTACTGTATTAAGCACCGGGATACAAACTAAGGTTGGATACAGTCCTTGTCCCACGTGATTCTCATAATCTTTATCCCCATTTTACAGATGAGGTCAATGGGGCACAGAGAAGTGACTTCACCAAGGTCACACAGCAGAGAGGTGCGAGGAGCTGAGGTTAGAACCTAGGTCCTTCTGACTCCCAGTCCTGAGGTCTATCCACTAGGCCATGCTGCTTCTTATGTTGCCCTCTAAATTCTAACTGTTAGATTCTCAGCCCCCAGGGGACAGGGACTGTGTCTAATTTCTATGTCTTCTCTCCCACTGCTTAGTATAGGGCTCCGCACCCCATAAGCGCTTAATAAATACTATTACTACCATGAACTTGAATTAATTATGACATTTGTTAAGCGCTTAACTATGTGCCAGGCACTGTACTAAGCGCTGGAGTGGATACAAGCAGATCGGGTTGGACACAGTCCCTGCCCCACAGGGGGCTCACGGTCTCAATCCCCATTTTACAGATGAGGTAACTGAGGCCCAGAGAAGTTAAAAGACTTGCCCAAAGTCACACAGCTGACAAGCGGCGGTGTCGGGATTAGAACCTATGACCTCTGACTCCCAAGCCCAGGCTCCTTCCACTGAGCCACGCTGCTTTATTATTGAATAATAAAGAGACTGTGATTCCTTCTGCTGCTGCTCCTAATTCCTCACCCAAGCCTTAATAAATGCATTCAGTCACTTCCCACCCCTAGTATACAGGGAGCTTTAGTGAGATGGCAGGTAGTTCATCCATTCAATTGCATTTATTGAGCACTTACTGTGTGTGAAATCATATGGGCTTTACTTTTACTTTTACTTACCTTTACTAAGAGCTCAGGAGAGTACAATACAACAATAAACAGGCACATTCCCTACCCACAATGAGCTTACAGTCAAGGGAGTTTCTAACTCAAGGCATTCCCCCTCAGTGGCATACAATCCGCAACCTGCCAATCAAGCCCACTGTGATAAGTGGGCACTGATGTCAGGAAAGAAAGTCTCAGGGAGTAAGTATGTTCATCGCTACCTCCCCAACTTAAGGAACTGGGCCTACCTTAATGGGCGGTCAGAGCACCTTAGTACTGAGAGATGCCCCTAGAAGGCAGAGCCCACAAATCAGATGGACATTTATTTGTGGCTTAGTGGCTTAGTGGAGACAGCACGGGCCTAGGAGTCAGAAGGTCATGGTTTCTAATCCCAGCTTGTCTGCAGTGTGACCTTGGTCAAGTCACTCCACTTCTCTGGGCCTCAGTTACCTCACTGTTAAAATGGGGATTACGACTGTGAGCCCAAAATGGGACAGGGACTGTGTCCAACCCCATTTGCTTGTATCCAGCCCAGCACTTAGTATAGTCCCTGGCACATCGTAAGCGCTAAACAAATACAATTATCATTATTGGCCCAAGACAATCATCTATTCACTTCAGCAGTTTTTCATACTTCTGCTGTTAATAATTGCATCAGTATTTTTCCTCCCGATCTCATTGTACTATACAATGTCTGCCTATCTCCATTATATTCTTAGCTCTTTAAGGGCATGGATTATGGCTTTTTCTTTTATTGTCTACTTCCAAATGCCTAGTAATATGCTCTGCACACAGTAGGGTCTCAGTAACTATTGGTGAATGAATGAACGAATGTATGATAGGATTCTGGGCTGCGGGACAGGACGCTAAGAAAGTTGTAAAAATATTTTGGTATATGAGGAACAGAGACAAGAGAAAGAATCTAAAGATTGTAGAAATCCGATCAAAATCCATAATGACCAAACTAGTCTTCTACGGAGCATCTTAATAATTTATGAAAATCTTAACATATAGACCCCTCATTGTAACGATGATCGGCTAATATTCCAGAAATTCCAGGACTATAGAAATGATTGATCATTACTGGCCATTAAGAAATAATGCACATGAAAAACATCCCCCATCCCCACCCCAAGAATGTAGAAATGATTGGCAATTAATAACAAATCAATATCAGATTTTAGTTCATGGAAAATGTGATTGATAGGTCATATTTTTTATGATTAGCATAGGATTGATCTGGGCAAACTTTAAGGTGTAAAGCACAACTCCTCCAAGAGGCCTTCCCTGACTAAGCCCTCTTTTCCTTTTCTTCCACTACCTTCTGCTTCACCCTGACTTGTGCCCTTTATTCATCCCCCCAAGCAGTTATGTACATATCTGTAAATTCTCTATATTAATGTCTGTCTCCTCCTCTAGACTGTAAGCTCACTGTGGGTAGCGAATGTGTCTGTCATATTGTATTCTCCCAAGCACTTAGTACAGAGCTCTGAACACAGTAAGCACTCAATAAATTCGATTGACTGAACGATCGAATGTAAAACAAATCCTTGGACTTTCCTTAGTCTGACTGTCTCTTTAACTTATTCGGAGGGTGCCTTCTCCAAAATACTCCCCAAATCCACCTAGCTGTTTTCCACATTCTTTAGGGTGCAGAAAATGGAAAACTGCTAAGTGGATTTTAGGTGTGTTAATCCGAGGCAGAGAGGTAGCTTCCTGTCAGACAGCTAGATCACATCCAAAGAAATGTGCTCCAAAATCCCTCCAGGCAGGTCTGATTGAAACTTGGCAAGATAATTGCAGTGAAGGAAAAGAAAACACAACCCAAAGTACAAAGAAATTGGTTTGCCTACACTTCCCAGTAACAACTGGGACAATCTGGGAGGTGTTTGTGTCCTCTGACATGGTTGAGGCAGAGTGTTAATTATATAGCTCTCCTGGCAGAATAGCAAAAATCTAGAGGAATGAGCAAGGGTCTGGGAGCAGAGGGAAGTTGTTTCTAATCCCAGCTCCATCACTTGCCTATTGTGTGACCTCAGGTAAGTCACTTAACTTCTCTGGGCTTCAGTAAAACACCATTTTCCCTTCCCACGCATTGTGAGGCCTATCTGACTGTGTCAGATCTCACTGTCTTGTAATCACCCCAGAGTTTAGCACAGGGCTGGAATGAAATGCTTAGCAAATTATCACTGTTATTATTACTAATAATGTAATAACAACTTAGTTTCCTTTGGAAGGCTCAGTCTCTATTCTGCTTTCACCCTGCTGGTAGCTGCTTCTCTGCTCTGTCATTTGCTTGGTTAAGTGAAGGTGTGTGGTTAGTTATTTCTCTCTGTTTAACAGTGGTGGGAAAATAGGGAGAGAGCGATCTAATTTAGAGTCTCAGTGATTTTGCACTGCATGACAGAGCCCACACTGACATAACCGTACAAGTCCAGAAACATTTTTTTTTAATCCCCTCATGCCAATTTACAAAGGATGCTAGTATTCCAATGTCAGTTTTTTGAAAATGTAGAAACATTTAATAGACCACTTGAATTATGCTCTGAGGCTCGTATAGAAATGAACACCAAAACCATGGGTCCCCAAATTTTAAGCTTGATACTACAAGTGTTAATGTAAAAAATGGGCCTTAGGATATAATACCTGCCCAACTTCTTTACCTTTGAGTCAATTTAGAGATTTCCAATTAAGACCATCTTCTGCTCCTGAATAAATGCAAGCTAAGTTCTTCCTGCAGATGACAATGGCATAAACAATAATAAAAATTATAAGGATCCTATTGATGTGTTTCTATGACAAGGAAGCCTAATCTCTGCTTTTCCTCTCTGCCTTGCAGCAGTTTTCGGTGTTCCAGTTTGATTTTCTTTCACAAAACATTTCTGAAGCATTACCACCTAGTTATTAGCGGAAAACAAGGTTCTCATCGTTTAGATTTTAATTGAAAGGTTTTGCTGTAGGTGCGTGAAAAAAACCAAGAGCTATATCATCCAGAAAAAAAAGTTCACTAACGGAATGGCTTTACAAAGGTTTCTACTGCCACCAAGTGTATCAAAGGAAGAAAAGCTGAATATCCATTCTCATGGAAATTTGCAGGGAATAATTGATAAATGGATATTTTCATGCAGAAGACACTCAGGGTTGTAAAAAGGCACTTTCTGAACACTAGAATTTTGATCTTATGAATTTGTAAGACATAATATTGTAGCCAATCATAACGGCTGCTAATCGAGGGAGTTTCCAAGGTTGGAAATAAACACGCTAGCTTTGAAACAGATGGATAAAACTTGATATAAAAGATGAAGGCATTAACATTAACCAAGATTGGGTAGGTTGATTCAAAGAGTGTTGGGTGGGAGATGAGTGCTCTAAACTAGAATATAGAGGTGATTTCAGAAGCATTGGCTTAATTTTACCTGTGCCGAAGCACTCATTGGAAAAACACCTTGGAAAATAGTTTTTAACTCTTTCAGGACACTATATTATTTTTTCTTTGAAAGAACACGGGTGTCACCTCTGTGGCCTGAGCTAATGAAGCAATCGATCACACTTCTGTGTACAGAGCACTGTACTAAAAATTTGGGAGAGCACAATAGCAGAGTTGGTAGGCACATCCCTTGCACACAACAAGCTTAAAGTCTAGAGAAGCATCCCAAAAATAATGACACCGAGACAGTTTAAATTTTGAGCTGTTCTTACAAAACCTTTCCTCTAAGCAAATCCCTAGAGCTAATTATTAATTACTGTGGAACAATTGAGCTTAATAAGCATTTGATGAGCCAAAGTGAAAAATCACAGTATTTTGCTAGTGAAAACCAAGAACCAAAATCATATCCCATTCCTCACAAATATCAACATTTTCTCGATCTAAAACCGAGCTCCTTGACAACAGGGTCCACGATTTCCACTCTGTCTACAAGTGATATTTTCTGACCAGACTTGTCTATGACTGTGAGATGTGAACTCCCCCCAAACAACATATTCACCTTCTTGAGCAGTTCCCTTGGTAATAATTACAAGTGACATTCAACAACAAGTGGCAGAACAGGATCACCTAAAATGAAGTCCTAGAACAAACTCATTATCCTAGCACTGAAGCTCTGTTCACCACAACTACTCTAGGTGATGGCTGCCAGGAGAATGGGTAACAGCACTTAGTACAATGTCTAGCACATACTCAGAAGGATGTGGGTTCCAGTCCTGAGTCTGCCACTTATCTGCTGTGTGACCTCGGGGAAGTCACTTTACTTCTCTGTATCTCAGAGCCCTCGTAATAATAATAATAATTGTGGTATTTCTTAAGCACTTACTATGTGCCACGCACTGTACTGAGCACTAGGGTGGATGCAAGCAAATCAAGTTGGACACAGACCCTGTTCCAGGTGGGGCTCATAGGCTCAATCCACATTTTACATGTGAGGTAACTGAGGCCCAGAGAAGTTAAGTGACTTGCCCAAGGCCACACAGCAGATAAGTGGCAGAGCCGGGATTAGAACCCAGGTCCTTCTGATTCCCTGTCCCGTGCTCTATCCACCATGCCAAGCTGCTTCCTCATCTGTAAAATGGGAATCAAGACTGCGGGCCTCATGCGGGACAGAGACTAACTAACCTGATTCACCTGTATCCACCCCAGTGCTTATTACAGTGCCTGGCACATAGTAAGTGCCTAACAAATACCACAATTATATTAAGCACTTAAATACCATAAAAAAAAAAACAAAACAAGAAACTCAAATTGCTGAATGGTGAGCTAAAATTGGGAAAGTAAAAGCAAGGAGGACAGATGAAATATTTTAAGGATATAGTAAAGGAAAATCTTAGACAATACTACATCCCAGTTAAAAACCAGGAGTCAAATTCATGCATATAGACCAGCATGGAACCCTGTCATCAGAAAGAAGGGGCTCTGCTAAAGCAGAAGTCTCATAAGGGGTATGAGACAGGTGGGGAGAAGAAAACAGCTCCAGGAGGTGCAAAGATCAAATATAACACCACCACAACGAGAGGAACTCTTAAGGTAGGCACACTGGAGTGGAGACTATGGATCCCAAGAAGAAATATGAGGATATACTATGTTATAATCCTATTATATAGTGGTGTAACACTGCACATGGAAAACAATGATTTTTTTTCATACGTCTTGTAAATTTTCCCTTTGAAGCTGAAAGGTTTAGCCTATTTAGGGAATAAGATTGTATTGGAATACAATTTCAGAAATACCATTAAAATAGAAAAAAAAAGCCACGTAGAAAAATAAGAAAATATAGTAATGAATAGTATTATTTGTAATTGTAGCATTTGTTGAAAGCTTATTATGTGTCAAGCACTGTGTGAGCTACTGTAATACAAGATAAACAGCCCACGTGGGGCTCAGAGTTTAAGGGTGAGGTAGAAGGGATATTTAATTCCCATTTTACAGATACAGAAACTGAGGACCCGAAAAGTTAAATGATTTTCCAAGGTGGCAAATGGCTGGCAAGGGACAGGGCTGGGATCAGAACTCAGGTCTCCTGACTTCTTGTCCTGGTCACTGTCCATTAGATGACTCTGTTTTTCAAAATCTTCCTAGTCCTCCAAATATTTACAATGTATTAGTTTTCAAGGACGGGGCAAATTATTTTCCTTAGCATGAATGTAATAATAATAATTGCGGTATTTGTTAAGGTCTTAACTGTGTGCCAAGCACTGTTCCAAGCACTGGGGTAGATGCAAATTCATCAGGTCACAGTCCTTGTCACGCAAAGGGCTCACAGTCTTAATCATCATTTTAGAGATGATGTCACTGAGATCTTGAGAAGTGAAGTGACTTGCCCAAGGGTCACACGGCAGACAATGGTGAAGTTAGGATTAGAACCCAGGTCCTTCTGATTGCCAGGCCTGTGCTCTATCCTCTTGGGCACACTGCTTCTAAAGCTAACTTGGCACATCACACGATTCTTTTCAAAAGATGATGCCTCAGTCAAGTAGACAGAACTCTTGTGAGCAGAGCGTTGAACCAGAGGCTGTTTTCATTACGCTCCAGGGGTTGCATTCTCATGATGTGAGACACAAACGACCCAAGTAATAAATAAAAGTACAAATACAAATGAAGTAGGATAGGTGCAATTTATGCATGAGAAACAGGAAAAATACATAGATGTTAGCGTGTATGCACCTCTGGGCATTTGATATTTGTCCCACCCTCAACCCCAAAGCACTTATGTACATAGTCACACATTATAAAGTACATATTTACTCATATAAATATCTGTCTCCCCCTCTAGACTGTAAGTTTATTATGGGCAGGGAACATATCTGCTAAGTCTGCTCTATTGTACTCTCCCAAGTGCTTAGTACAGTGCTCTGCACATAGTAAGTGCTCTACCAATTCCACTGATTGATAATTAGACTAATTGGTGTGATGTAGAGTGAAAAGGGTGCTGTTAGAACCCAAAGGAGAAGTTTTTCTCTGGATTAAATTTGGGTCTACTTTGTTAAATAATGTTGGCACTGGCTAAGCGCTTACCATGTGCAGAGCACTGTTCTAAACGCTGGGGTAGATACAGGGTAATCAGGCTGTCCCACGTGAGGCTCACAGTCTTAATCCCCATTTTACAGATGAGGGAACTGAGGCACAGAGAAGTTAAGTGACTTGCCCACAGTCCCACAGCTGACAAGTGGCAGAGCTGGGAAACACCCAGGCCAAGATTACCAACCACTATAAAGTCAACACTGACCAAGGCAGATACGGAATTTAGGAGTTTCATCAGCCAAACACGAATAAGGTTATGTAGGTCTCAATTAATAAAGCTGGATAGGCCCTAGTGGCCACGATTAAGCTATATCCACAGTCAGGCAAGGTAAACAATGAGGGTTTACTTAGTAAGGTAAATGGTGAGATTACAGCAAAGGGATTTGCAAGATAACCATCAATCATATTTATTAAGCACTTAACTATGTGCAGAGCACTGTACTAAGTGCTCGGTAGAGTACAACAGAGTTACATCTTCAGGTCCTGAAGATTTTAAGACTAACAGACAATCGTTCTAAAAGTCAGTCTGCCCAGGTGGACAAGCTTGGATTAGATTTGATGGTTTAGGATGAAACTGTCTACAAATTACACCGAGGATGAGATTAATATGTACTTTGGAGAGAGAAAGAAAAATAACTTACCACACGGGGAGGGCCTAAGGGCAAGTTGTAATCTATCGGCCAGATACCCTGAGTAGTCCATATGGTCCTAAAAGGGGGAAGGTCTCAGCCATTCTCGTGACAATCTGTGACTGCAGGGAACAACTTGGATTTTAGGAAGGAAATTCTTGAAGGAGAAAGACCAAAAAAATGCCCCAGAAAGATGCTTCAAAAAAGGTCCAGCATTGGTATTAGCAGCAGTGAGTGCACTTGGGAACAAAAAGCAGGTGGAAAACACACATTCCTTGTCCTTGAGAATCTTATAATTATAAATTGCCAAACATCCAATAGGTAAGAGCAAAAAGGTCAGTGGTAAAACCAAAGTAATAATAACAATAACGATGGTATTTGATAAGCACTTACTATGTGCCAAACACTGTTCTAAGTGCTGGGGTAAGTACAAGGTAATCAGGTTGTCCCATGTGGGGCTCACAGTCTTAATCGCCATTTTACAGATGAGGTAACTGAGGCACAGAGAAGTTGCCCAAAGTCACACAGCTAAATGGCGGAGGCGGAATTAGAACCCGTGACCTGTGCCTCCCAATCCCGTGCTCTTTCCACTAAGCCACGCTACGAACAGACGCACTCGTGGAATCCACGAAATCTAAGAGACTAAACAATCTGTGAAGCTACTATACTTGATAAACTCATTTTAAATAAGCAATAGCTACATTCGTGCCTCCACTTCTGAACACTTTTGCAGATGCACAGATGATTCCCTCTGTCACATTGTGACTGTACAAATAACATAGTTGTGTGGACTTGATCTAATTACAATACCACTGGCAGCTTTGCTGAAATGGCCGTTGACATCATTTAAGAGATCAGAAGGAAGATATCTGACCGATTCGAGGGTTTTGGTATGAATTATGTCTCCCTGTGACTGAAAGCAATAATTAAAAGAGGAATGTAAAAAGTTTCGGAATGCTTGGCGCATAGTAAATGCTTAACAGATACCATCATCAACTGAATGAGAAACAAATCCCTATCTCTTTCACAGAACATTTAGAGGGAAAGCAATGAAGTTCAAGATAGATATGGTCAACATGTAATTTTAAAAGGTTACTAGGTAGTCTGCACTATCTTCACCCATTTCCCTATATTAGTTTTTTCAAGGAATGACAAAAAAAGTCAAAGACCACGGTCTTACCTGAGGCTGGTTGTAATTATGACTGGGGAATATTCTTCCTCCTCCTTAAAAATATAAATTCATCACCCTCCTGCCCCCTACAGCTTGGCCCCTCAGTTTAATTTATTTTCTTGGGCTCTAGATGAGATATACAACCTCGTGGCCTGAAAGGGTCAGAGTGAGAAAGCTCTAGGATACAAATCAAACTGCAGAGTCTCCCAGTCAGCACAGATCTGGAAGGAAGGAAGGAAGTGGCCAATTGGGCCATTAGCTTAACTGAGCACAGCAATGAAGGGGAAGAATCAGAGTCTCATGTGACAATGCTGGTTAAATTGGGCAACCCAATTCCCAAACTGAGGCTCTCTAAAGGGAGTAAATTAGCAGCAATTATCACAAGGAACACTCCAGTCACAGCGAGCAAAGCTACTGGAGTCTTCCAATGCAAACATTCGTTCAAAATGTAATAATAATAATAATGATGGTATTTGTTAAGCGCTTACTATGTGCAGAGCACTGTTCTAAGCGCTTGGGTAGTTACAGGGTAATCGGATTATCCCACGTGAGGCTCACAATGAATCCCCATTTTACAGATGAGGTAACCGAGGCACAGAGAAGTTAAGTGACTTGCCCACGGTCACACAGCTGACAAGTGGCAGAGTCGGGAGTCAAACCCATGTCCTTCGACTCTGAAGCTCAGGCTCTTAAGCGCTTACTATGTGCCAAGCACTGTTCTAAGCACTGGGGTAGATATAGGGTAATCAGGTTGTCCCACGTGGGGCTCACAGTCATAATCCCCATTTACAGTTGAGATAACTGAGGCACAGAGAAGCGAAGTGACTTGCCAAAGGTCACACAGCAGACGAGTGACAGAGCCGACATTAGAACCCACATCCTCTGACTCCTACGTCTGTGCTCTTTCCACTAAGCCACACTGCTTTTCCCTAAGCCACACTGCTTCTCAAATAGGGAAAGTTTGAATCTCTATGCTTAATATGTGTATCTGTATAGAAAATCTACATACCAGAAGAATAAACCAATTAAATGTGCAATAAAATCAGAAATGTTAAAACTCCACTTTCTGCAGGGCAGGGGTTTCATAGCATGCTACAGTCTGAGCAAAATTGCCATAAGAGAATAGCAACTCCACACATATGGTAGAGAACTTTGAAGTGAAGCAGCCATTGAGATGATGGCTGAATAAAATTGTAAAATCAGAAAAGTGTGAAAGCTGAGGCTATATCTGGCCAATATAAACACAATGATGGTCTAAAACACGCGGTGGAGAGCGCCTAGAGATTGGAGAGAATGGTTTCGCACGGAATGGGGCTGTGGGCGAGAAGGCTGCATAAGAGGTTGTAGTCAGACTGTGGGATTCCGGAATTGGGGAGGTTAGAAATGGGGTAGTGTCTAGTGATGATGAGAACCAATTTGAATCCAAGTTGGGTGAATGAGTGAACCAGACTGACATGCTAGGAGTCCATATAGTTTCTCACTGCCCTAATGTTATCAAGACTGCCCCTTAGTACGCCAGGACAGTAGCCATCATCCTACTAATAATAACAACTCGTGGTATTTGTAAAGTGCTCACTGTGCCCCAAGCACTGTGATAGATACAAGATAATCTAGGTCAGATATAGCCCCTATCCCTCATGGTACAGTCTAAGTAGAAGTGAAGACTGCTACTGAATTCCCATTTTTCAGAGGAGAAAGCTGAGGCGCAGGGAAGTTAAGTGCCCAAGGTTACACAGCAGTTAGGAGTATGGCCTACCGGAAAGAGCACAGGCCTGGGAGTCAGTGGACTTGGATTCTAATCCCAGCTCCGCCACTTGTCTGCTGTGTGACCTCAGGCACGTCGCTTCTCTGTGCCTCAGTTATCTCATCTATACTGTGAAGCCCTACATAGGAGAGGAACTGTGACCAACACAATCTGCTTGTATCTACCCCAGAACATAATAATAATAATTGTGATATTTGTTAAGCCCTTATTATGTGCCAAGCACTGTTCTAAACACTGGGGTGGATATAAGGTAATCGGTTTGTCCCACGTGGGGCTCACAATCTTAATCCCCATTTTACAGATGAAGTATCTGAGGCACAGAGAAGTGAAGTGACTTGTCCAAGGTCACACTGCAGACAGGCAGAGCCGGGATAAGACCCTGTGTTCTCTGACTCTCAAGCCCCTAGGCCATGCACCTGACACTTAATCGATACCATCATTTTTTTTCTTTAAGTGGCAGATGGGGGATTAGAAATCAGGTCCGCTGACCCGTGTTGTTTCCACCAGGCCGTGCCAGGTTCACGCCACTCTGGTTGTGCCCTGCGGTGGTCTCTCAACAGTCTACATTTGTTCTGCCCTTCCTACTTCTGGGTGCCACTTTTTAACCCAACATACAGCAGCCGCTCAGGAAACAAACCGCTCTTATGCACTCAAGCAGTGTTGCTTAGTGGAGAAACCATAGGATTGGGAGAAGCTACATAAAACCGTGCTTGACCTGTTGAAAGTCCTTGATTTAGGAAGCAGCGTGGCTCAGTGGAAAGAGCCCGGACTTCGGAGTCAGAGGTCATGGGTTCGACTCCCTGCTCCGCCACTTGTCAGCTGTGTGACTGTGGGCATGTCACTTAACTTCTCTGTGCCTCAGTTACCTCATCTGTAAAATGGGGAATAACTGCGAGCCTCACATGGGACGACCTGATTACCCTGTATCTCCCCCAGCGCTTAGAACAGTGCTCGGCACATAGTAAGCACTTAAATACCGACATTATTATTATTATTATTATTGACCTGTAGGAAGTACTTAACAAATACTACAATGATTATCACTATTTGCTTAGAACTAAACAAACAACATAAAAAACCTCAAGTATTCCGCCCTCTGTAAAGGCATAACGCAATCAGCTTTAAGACATTCAATCAGCTCCCCTCCTCCTCCTGCACCTTGCTGATTTTCTACTACAGCCCAGCCTGCACACTTCACTCTTCTACTGTATTATCCCCTCCTGAGTGCTTAGTACAGGACTTCGAACACAGTAACAGCTAAATAAGTATAAATTCATTGTTTAACTGGCTTCTTACTGACGATGGGAAGGAGTGTGATACCTCAGCAGATTCTGCAGTTTTTGCTTGTTTGTTAAGCACTTATTTTGTGCCAGGGACCGTACTAAGCACTGGGGTAGATACAAGCTAATCAGGTTGTACACAGTCTATGTCCCACATGGAGCTCACGGTCTTAATCCCCATTTTACAGATGAGGAAACTGAGGCACAGAGCAGTGAAGTGAGTTGCCCAAAGTCACACCACAGACAAGTGGCAGAGCCAGGATTAGAACGCAGGTCCTTCGAACTCCCAGGCCCATGCTCTGTCCAGTAGGCCACACTGCTTCTCAATGTGACTGTGGGCAAGTCACTTCACTTCTCTGTGCCTCAGTTACCTCATCTGGAAAATGGGGATTGACTGCGAGCCTCACGTGGGACAATCTGATGACCCCCGTATCTCCCCCGGCGCTTAAAACAGTGCTCTGCACATAGTAAGCACTTAACAAATACCAACATTATTATTATTATTATGTTCCATACATTAAAGAAAAGTCTGTACAAAAATCTGAGCGGTAGAGGCTGTCCTTGCACATAGGTTTCAAGAGTAATGCCATCGGATCAGGTGCTTTCCATTATTCCAGGGGTTGACTCTAGGAAGCAGTGAGGCCTAGAGGAGAGAGAATGGGCCTGGGAATCAGAGGACTTTTTTATGGTATTTAAGTGCTTACTCTGTGCCAGGATTATTGGAGTAGATACAAACAAATCAGGTCATACAAAGTCCACATCTCACATGGGGCTCACAGTCTTAATCCCTGCTCACAGATGAGATAACTGAGGCACAGAGAAATCAATTGATTTCCCTTGCCTGCTCTGTGGCCTTGAGTAAGTCACCTAGCTTCTCTGTGCTTCGGTTTCCTCGTACGTAAAATGTGGATTCAACATCTGTTTTCCCCTGTATGTTATAGCACAAGCTCCCAAGTGTCCAAAGTGATTATCTTTCCCAGCACTTAATACAGTCCTTGGCACATATTAAGCACCTAACAAACTCCACAGTTTTTATTAGTATTATGTATATTTGGCTATTTTCTATGTTTCAAAGGGCCTCCCTCAGTGGAAGAAGGAGTGTTCGGAAAATCACTGCAGTATTCCTCCAACTTGCGCAAAGAACGCTGCTCGGATATCCAGAGAGTTCCCAAATGCCCCCAATGCCACTTGAGTGATCAAACAACCTATATTATATTGTTATGCTGCATTCTCCCAAGCGATCGGAACAGTGCGCTGCACAGTAAACGCTTAATAAATACGATTGACTGTCTATCTTGTGTCACCTATGGGCACAGGACATTTTGTAAAGATAGGCTCTAGAGTATCTCACCAAGAAGTGGATGAACACGAGTTATTTTTCTCGTCATGGCCCTACTTCCACCCAGTTCCCCAGGAGGACGGCAGCATGCATTGCGAGATGGCTGGTTGGGATAAAGAGTGTCATCTATAGTCGGGGAACCTGAATATCACTGCACACGCCCCTTCGGCAGCAATCATCAGTGTAATCTCATATACTTCATACGCTACAGCAACGTGGCACTTAGTTCCATTTTCAACTCCTTTACGATCTTCGCTTGCTGCACAGCCGAGAGGAGATTGCTCCGTAGACGACGTAGGTGGCCACGTAAAACCTGGCAAAACAGTTAGCTGAGCCATCAGGATAGTTTTAAGGATATTAGAAGGGGATGGAAGAGGTGGGAGGAGACGATGGAGAACTTTACGCATCACCGTTTCACACTTAACTATCTAGATCGGGATATTAATACCTGCATTTGGGCCAGGGGATTTTTCATATTACCAGTAACTCACATCAGACCTTTGACAGTTATATAGCCCTCAAGAACCTTTTTCCTTCTGGCTGGTTCAGCAAAGAGTTAGTAAAATTCTAGCCTGAGTGCTAATAAATCAGCGTATGTACAATTTTGGAATAGCAAATCTGTACACTGTAGTATTCTGTATCTATGAAAACAGCTATTCAGAATCGGTGAGTGATGTGCTCGGTTTTGGAATAGAGCAATTCATTTATTTTTCATAGGAGGAAATAGTTTTCCATTCTTCTCAATAAAGAGAGAGTCTGAATTAATAACTGAAACTTGGTACTGTGTGAATACTTGATGCCAGTGAACAATTTGTCTTGCATAGTTTAATAAAGTCCCCCACAGAAGTAATATTTTTTCACCAGTTTATGCAATAGCATTAAGGTGCCTGATACTAGATGTCTACATCATATAAAGCCATAAGAAGCAGCATGGCCTAGTGGAAAGAGCACAGGCCTAGGAGTCAAAGTAGCTGGGCTCTTGTCCTGGCTCCACCACTTTTCTACTCTGTGAATTTGGGCAAGTCACTTAAATTATCTGGGGCTCAGTTACCTAATCTGTAAAATGGGGATTAAGACTGTGCGCCTCATGTGGGACAGATACTCTGTCCCACCTGAATATCTTGTATCTACCCCAGCACTTAGTACAGTGCCTGGCACATAGTAAGTACTTAACAAATACCAAAAATGAAAAAATAAAACAAAATCAGTTCTGCCATAAAGTGTGCTTTTACCACGAGTTAATTTATTGCACTTATTAAGTGGTTATCTACTGAATGCTGGGATAGAGACAGGGTTATGAAATGAGAAGCAATCCCTGCCCCACAAGAGGCTCACAATCTATCTTATCCCTGTTTTAAAGGTGAGGAAACTGAGGCTTAGAGAGATTTAAGTGACTCTCCAAAGGCCACACAGCAGGTCGGGGGAGAGCTGGGGCTCCCAAACCCAATCTATCTCCCGTTCTTTTCACCAGGACACAAGAATGGTCATTAAGGAATTAGGGAACATTTTTTCAATAATATGAGCCTGTTTGGAGCATGATGCAGTGTCAGAAAGAATGACGTGGGTACACATGTGACTGACTCCTAAGCCGCTCCGCCCAGTACAGGTGGGTTTTGACTTGTAGCCGATCGCCTTCCACTCACTAGCCACTGCCCAAGCTAGGAATGGAATGGACAGGCCTCTGCTTGACTCTCCCTCCCATAATCAAGACTGATAGAGTAATAGAAACTCTCCAGGTGCGACCCTGAGAGGGGAGATAGATAGCTGTCCTTTATTTCCACAGTCCATTCATTCAATCATATTTATTAAGTGCTTACTGTGTGCAGAGCACTGTACTAAGCATTTGAAGAGCGAAATGTAAAAATAAACTGCCACATCCTGCTCACAACAAGCTTACAGTCTAGAGAGTGTATCTGTAGCATGGGGTAATAATTAGGTATGTTTATAGAAATAAAGTCCTAACCGTGGCCAACAATTTTTCACACTCTCTGTCCATTCCTAGTTGCCTTTTCCATTTGAAAACAACCTGCTGCTCTCTTCAAGCCCGCCTCTTGGTAGTCTGATTTCCTTTAAATCCCTACGCAAGAAGAACCAACCATTTCCTGATTACTACTTACAAGGATGTCTGTCTGTTGCCTATGATTTTAAAGTGTTTCTTCCCTCCTCATGGTTTGCAAATGCCACATTTAAGTTCACCGTGCAACAGCTGCATACGTATCCTGCTAATCATCCATTCTCCTCACATATTCAGCCATCCAAGCCATGTCGTGATTAACATGGCCTCAATGCAGGTGATCAGGACCTCACTATTGTTAATCTGCTTGTCATTTTAAGTCTAGTTCGTATGTGACACCAATGAAACTGTTCGAGAAGTTAGCTATGCCTTCAGTGGTAAGATCACAAAGTCATAGAGGAATTGGCCACTACTACAGCTGCACAGACTTTGAGTTTGGGATGAAGTTTGGTGACTCTCCAAAGGCCACACAGCAGGTCAGGGGGTGAGCTGGGGCTCCCATCCCCAATCTATCTCCTGCTCTTTTCACCAGGACAGAAGAATAGTCATTAAGGAATTAGGGAACATTTTTCCAATAATATGAGCCTGGTTGGTTGTAGCATGATGCAATGTCAAAAGAAATGGTGTGTGTACACATGAGACACATTGAGTGAGTTAGAGTTAGGACTAGGATTAGGGTTGGGGGGGAGGCAGCATGGCCTAGCAGAAGGAGCAGAAGCCCGGGAATCAGATTCCCTGGGTTAGAACTCTTCCTGGCTCTTCCTTTGTGACCTTGGTCAAGTCACTTAAGTTCTCTCTGCCTCAGTTTCCTCATCTCTAAAGTACACTTTGGCCTTCATCAGATATCAGAATTTGGCGACGGTGTTTCGTTCTGTGTTGCTGGCAGACATCTTTGGTTGTGTGAGTAAGGTTTCCAAGATGAAGTCTGACAGATGATCCGGGATATCTTCAGGTTTATGGTCAGTCCATATCCCTAGGAAGCAATATATAACCATTTGCAAATACACTCAGTGCTATGTGAAAGGCTGTTAGGGACTGAGGGATGTTCTCTGGCAAACAGAGCCTGCTCTCCAGGGACGCAGTGTGGGAAGAATTGATTTATGCTCATGGATGTGTGTTTAGTAGCACTGGACGTATTAAGTACAACACAGGCTTTCCTTAACCCCCACCTTCTGGAAACTGATGTACTATTATGGGTTTTCTATTTTTTTAAATGGTATTTGTTAAGCACTTATTATGTGTCAAGCTCTGTTCTAAGTGCTGGGGTAAATGCAACGGTGGGGCTCACGCTCTAAGTAGGAGCTGCTTCCTTTTCTCAAGTGCTCATTTTATGCAGGGCACTGAACTGAGGAGCTGCATGGCCTGGTGGAAAAAGCAGGGGCCTGGGAGTCACAGGATCTGAGTTTGAATTCGGTCCGGGACAGGTGCCTGCTGGGTGGCCTTGGGCAACTCAACTTCTCTGTGCCTCAGTTTTCTTATCTGTGAAATAGGGGTTCAGTGCCTGTTCTCTTGCCTACTTTTAGACTGTGGGCCCCATGTGGGATATGGACTGTGTCTGCTTTCGATCTATCCCAGCACTTAGAACAGTGTTTGACATAGTGAGTGCTTCATAAATATAATAGTCATCATCATCAATAATAATACTGAGTGTTGGGAAAAGGCCTGAGGAAGATCATTCAGACCCAATCCCTGGACCACAGGGGTCTCAAAATCTAAATCTAAAATCCACAAAGCAAAATTAACATTATTTATAAAACAGAAACAATTTACAATGAGTACAGAGCTACATGTACCTAAGTATGTATATATCTATAATTGATTTGTTCATATTAATGTCTGTCTCCGCGCTTTAGACCATAAACTTGTTGTGGGCAGGGAATGGGTCTGTTATAGAATACTCTCCCAAGTGCTTTGTACAGTATTCTGAACAAATAAAGTAAGCACTCAATAAATATGATTGACTGACCATTTTATTTTATTTTTATTAATGTCTGTCTCCCACTCTATTTGAGGATTCTGGGATCCACTTGAGGTGTTATCTTGCATTTAATTCATTCATTCATTCAATCATATGTACTGAACGCTTTCTGTGTGCAGAGAACTGTACTAAGCGCTTACGCAGGACCCATCTAGAGACAAAATGACGGCAGTGTAGTGCTGATGCTATGCCATGGGGCAATACCCAGGAGATGATTCAAAATGTAACACACAATTGCCTTTGTGTCAATGGCAGCCTTCACCATCCTCAAGATCCAACTATTTTTCTGGATTCCTACTTGGCCTATCCACTTAGAAGAACACCCTAGGTGTTTCTCTTGTCCAAAACCTAAAAACCATCACGCCCGGTGGCATAGCCCGAGCAGGTATTCCCCTACTTCGAAGCGGGGACTTTAACCCAGATATCTTTATTCCTAGAGCTAAGCTTTTTCCACTGTTCCAACCACAGGGCTCAACCTGGCATTGGACCAGTAGGTGGATTTACTATGTATCAGTCCACCAATCAGTCATATTTACTGAGCACTTACTGTGTGCAGAGCACTGTACTAAGCGCTTGGCAGAGAACTATATACATATCTTAATGTGCATGGACTCTGCTCAACCTGAGTAGCTTGCATAGCACAGTGCCTGGAATATTGTAAGCACTGAAGAAATACAATTTAAAAATAAATTATTGTTTCTACTTAACTGCTAATCAATCAGTGGTATGTACTCAGTGTTTACCGTGTGCAGAGCATTGCACTAAGCACTTGGGAGTGTGCAATACAACAAGGATCGTAGACACATTCCCTCACCTCACAGCACTTACGTATCATAGCACTTAAGTATATATCTGTAATTTATTTATGTATATTAATGTCTGTTTCCCCCTCTAGACTGTAAATTCGTTGTGAGCAGGAAATGAGTTTCTAAACTGTACCTCGTTGTGGGCAGGAAATGGTCTGTTATAGTGTGATAATACTGATAATAATGTTGGTATTTGTTAAGCGCTTACTATGTGCAGAGCACTGTTCTAAGCGCTGGGGAAGATAAAGGGTAATCAGGTTGTCCCACGTGAGGCACACAGTTAATCCCCATTTTACAGATGAGGTAACTGAGGCACAGAGGTTAAGTGACTTGACCACAGTCACACAGCTGACAAGTGGTAGAGCCGGGATTCGACTGTACTCTCCCAAGCACTTAGTACAGTGCTTTGCACACAGTATGTGCTCAGTAGATATGACTGAAATAATTAATGAATGAATAACAGCCGCCTTCTCATTTATCTTCTCCTTTCTGCACAAATCACATTTTTAAAGTGGTGGGCATTTTTTGTCTCACTTATGAAGAGCCTCTTGAGGTACACTAGCAACCTCATGCCTTCTAGTTATAGTTGAAGCTTCGAGGTCAGAAACAGATGCTGCTACTTGTTGGATATTTTAGTGAAGACTAGACTAGGAAATTCTCCTCGTGTGTATCATTAAAGAAAGCTCTGTTACACAATTAATCACATTCTCATAAAATGGCACTTTGACTAATAAGTGAAAGTATGTGCTGTAGGCAGCAATTTTTTCCTATTAGTAATACTTTTGCTCATCACAATTATTATCTTGAAAGCCACAGCATACTAGTTAATCACATGTAGAAAGACAAAGTGAATAGAAACTGAAATTACAACTCCCCCACAAAAAAAGCCCAACAAAAACAAGAAACTCAGATTATCTCCCCCCATCCCTCATTTTAATCTCCCTTCTTAAAGTTTTAGTTTTAATCAGGTAACTTTCTAAACAATTAGTTTAATGAATTCAGGGAAGAATGATCTATTCTTTAAACTCGATAACCTTTAAAAAGTATAATAAATTCATTACGGTAGGACTTGCCAGTCATATTAAATAAGCTCTATCTTAATTAGTCATATTTTGAAATGGAATATTTGAAAACACCTACTATCACTGTAGTATGAGTAAAGGACTATGGGAAAAAGATAGAAATGTTTCCCTCCCTGCATTGTTGACCCTTTTTTTTTTTTTGGCTTGCTTGTCCTTACAAAAGACAAGAATATTGTATAAAATGATGAAATCGCAACATAATTTTTTTCTTTTCAATTAATTAGCCCAGGCAAGGAATTTAGGTGATACCTTTTCAAAAATAGTGTCTATATGATTTTAGGACTACAAAAGAACAATTCCATAAGAAAAAGACACACCCTAGATTCACCTAAATGAAACGCATCAAGCAGCACTTGGCTATCACTCAAAAATCAAAGGACTAACTAAGGTAAGCAAAGCAATATTTTCTCTCTTCTAACATTTAAACAAAAGCAATAGAAAATCATGCAGTAATGGAACGACATACTATTTAAGTGACTAACTTAATCAGAAATGGAATTTGTGGCAATATTAGGGATAATGATAAAATCTCATTCCCTGGCACTTAATCTTTCTACTGTGGAATTAATGTGTAAGAATCTACATTATATCAAAAACCTAGGTCATAGCAATGACTTTATGATTGTACATTCCATATATTCTAGCATGTGAATTGCCTTTCACATACATTCATAAAAATCTCATTTCTCAAGTCACAAAAGTTTTAAAACCTGAGAAAATACGGACAACATTATTGAAAAAGATGATATTTCAATTTTCAATATTGCAAAATTGCATTTCATAAAAAAAGTAGGTTTTACACCAAACGTTGGGAAGTACAATTCCTTTAGGTAACAACCATTTGTCACTGTCCTTCAATTACTTCTTCATTCTACTCTGCTGAAAAATTTATACAAACAGATGGAATGTGTTTTCATTCATAAGGCCAATTCTTATTGAATTGTATGAGTCTGATAATGCATTTTTTAGAAGCAAGCCACAGTTACTGGATATAAGCACCAGATTTTCTAAGGGATTTGCGTTGACAATAGCAGAAGATTATTTGCCGGTAGAGACAGGGAACTGACTTGTGCAGGAGATGTAAGACAGTGAGAGCAATGAGCTCATTCTGGACAGTGAATGTGCCTGTTTATTGCTATATTATATTCTCCCAAGTGCTTAGAACAGTGATCTGCACACAGTGACCGCTCAATAAATACGACAGAATGAGTGAATGGTCTGAGTGCCAAGGGATCCTTGAGAGAAGGCCCTCTCGTGTTCCCACAGAGGACCATCAAAATCCAGCCACCGATCAATGATATTTATTGAGCATTTACTGCTGAACTCAGCTCTTGGGGGAGTACAATATAACAGAGTGGGTGAGCACCTTCCCTGTCCTAAAGAAAGGAGGAAACCGCTCACCATGCGGGACTCTCTGATGGATGGGAAACTAAGGGGAGGATGCTGGGAAGCATTTGAGAGTCTGGATTTCTTTAGCTCTCAAAGGTACAAGCTTTTGCTTCAGAGGGGTGAGTCTCCCGCAATACGGTGGGGTGGTGCACTCTGGCATGTGGGGTAGGGGCATCACCTTAATACAGAGGATCTGATGTGAGCTAGGATCGAGGGGTGTGCTCCCTTTGGTAATGGCTCCCTTAGCAGGACAGTCCTGTTATCTGTAGTGGGATAGTGGTAATGCAGGGAACACTGCAGTAATTGGGAAGCCACGGGGAAGACTGTGCCCCAAGATGCATCTGCCAGTCATGCTGGCAGGTGTAAAATCAGGACCCCCAACTAATAATAATACTAATTGTGAAGTGCTTGCTATGAGCCAGGTGCTATACTAAGCGCCGGGGTTGGGAACTCGATCCCTGTCCCGTAGGAGGCTCACAGTCTTAATCCCCATTTTACAGGTGCGATAACTGAGGCACAGAGAAATGAAGTGAGTCGGCCAAGGTCACACAGCAGACAAGTGGCAAGCTGGGATTAGAACCCAGGTCCTTCTGACTCCCAGGACCCCGCTCTATCCGCCAAGCCACACTCATAGATGTCCTAACTACCATCGCGATTACCTTCGCCACCGCTGTCACCCCCTCCTCTGAATCGAAAGGGACCTGAGCGGCTCCTACTTCCACAATCGGTATGGCTGACTGTCCTCAAAATGTTGGGATCATCCCACCCGAACAGGGATAATAATAATAATGATAATGTTGGTATTTATTAAGCACTTACTATGTGCAGAGCACTGTTCTAAGCGCTGGGGGGATACAAGGTGATCAGGTTGTCCTTCATGGGGCTCACGGTCTTCATCCCCATTTTACAGAGGAGGGAACTGAGGCCCGGAGTAGTTAAGTGACCTGCCCAGGGTCGCACAGCTGACGAGTGGCGGAGCCGGGATTAGAACCCACGACCTCTGACTCCCAAGCCCGGGCTCTTTCCACTGAGCCACGCTGAAATCGCCTTAGCCTCTGCCAACTCTCTCCCTTTGCCTCAGCCTCAGTCTTCGGAATATAACTAGTACTCTGTACTGACTGCTGTTCAAATAAACTGCCATTGAGCGGTCTTAGCTTGCTCTAAATAACGACTGCTTGAAGTGGCGTCAATCTCTCAGCATCTCTCTAAGACCACCAGTAGGGTCAGCCTGGCTACTAGTGGTCAGCCTGGCTCCTTTTCTGGCGGAGAAGATATTTAAATGAAAAGTCACAAAAAAAGTAACTGAAACGAAATAATGTGTGAGCATGTGAGGATAAATTATGTCCTACGTTAAGGACATAACGAAATACATACGGAAATTGAGAGTAAATTACCAATGAAAACAACTGTGGGTCTAGGCAAATAGTGAGGGAAACCTTGTTTTACACGCATCCGTCAGCATCGATTCCAAGGTAGGAAGTTGGACTATCTTATTCCTCTGATTGCAAATTTCCTCATGTAAAAAAAAATCCATTTTGGCTAGGAAAGTACTGCTTGGTAAAAGTTACTCCATTATTCAAAGCGGATCTATCAAATGGAATTTCATCTGTAAGTGTTTGCAAGTTTAAAACACACAGGAATTAGGCAATTTGGCACAGTTTACGCATTCAGAGGAAATTGAAATTACGGTAGTTTCTAAAGGGATGAAAAAAGTAAAAGCCATTAATCAGCTTTGGCTGATATTTATAATCTCGGACTCAGAATAATCCTATTAATTTCATATGCCAAATTTTCCTTTTTGTGCTTTGCAATTTTCAATTCTTAACAATTTATTAGGGGTTTTCACTCCCATAAGAGGACACCAAATTTCCCAGGAGGCTAATAGCAAGTAGAGGGTTTTTTCCATTAATAAAAAAGGTCACTATTAATAATCACTATTCATCCATTTCAAAGAGCTATTAACATTTCAGCCCAGTGACATTTGTCAAAATGAACATCCAATTCATCTTGGAAAAGCTAGCGTATTGATATTTTGCCTAAGTGGGTGGTTAATTCTAAGTAACAGTGAGATTTTTGACCCAGAGTATAATGTGCAGATTGCCATTCAAATTATTCTCTGGTGATTATTAAACATTTTTTGTTATGACTACTGCATTGAAAATTCAAAGTCCTATCTCAAATGCCTCATTTGGAAGGGCTGTGAAAATATCTACTTTCTTATAGGTACGATTTCAGTATGATTCTAGGAGTACTTTTAGCTCTACAATCTCATATCGTTTTATTGTCTTCTCAGATAGGATGTGTTCTTTCTTTGGGCTTATTTATAGGCAAGGAAGGATACGGAGAAAACACAGAGCAGATCACAAAGATAATAGGAAGCATGCACAGTTGCATTTCTAACTCCTGGAAATGTATTGATCCACAGGGAGCCTTCTTTCCAATGTCACAGGCTTTCACTAAAGAGATGAAAAGGAAGTAAAATGGCCCAAAGCAAACAAGCTAACCTACTTGTCTGCTAATTCCAAGGACTCTCCAAGGGGGCAAACCTTTTAAAAACATTTTTTCTCAATCCTATTTACTCTTGGGCTTCCGCTTTATTGTCCAGACAGACCAAAGCCATGAGAATGAGGAATTGGGGCGTGCGTGAGTGGATATAAGAGAAAAGAGGGGCATTCACAAGCAAACAAAAAAAATTAGGTTCTATTTTCTGGGCTGTTGCCTCTTCGCTATAACTCTCTATCAGGTTAAGCAAATACCGTTTCACGGGAACAGCCTGATCTGACCTGACTTTGCTTTTTTTTTCCAGAGCAGCCTGAACCGAAAGCCTAGGAATAAGAATCAACTCCAGGATGGCTTATGGCAAAAGCAATATATTATCATCTTTCATCCACCAACAAAGGAATGAAACATCCCTGAATGAATTATGTGCTACCGATTCTTCACTTCGGAAAGTCTATCTTGAGAAAATCAACACAAACATAGATAGATCTATAGAAGTATAGATGTAAATATCTCTCATTTTTGAAGATTTTGCTGCTGACAGTTCTAGCCTCTCACTATGACCCTGCCACATACTTCACTTCTCTAACAGCATTTGTGTCTGTTCTCCCAATCAATTTTACACTCGCCCCACTCTAACAGCATTTATGCGCATACCCTCTAGACTGTAAACTCATTATGGGCTGGGAGTTAATTCTGCCCTGCTGTAGTCTCCCAAAAGCTTAGTGCAATGCTCTGCACGTAGTAAGCGCTTAATAAATAGCACTGATTGATTGATCCTTATACTCTGCTGCATCCCCAACACAATGTCTGTCTCCTCCACTGGACTGTAAGCTCCTCAAGGCCAGGGATCTTGCCTTCCAATGCATTTGTACTATCCCAAACAATTAAAATAATGCTCTGGACACTGACTGATTTAATGATTGTTCCTATCCATGTACACAATAGTGGCTTAAAAGACGGAAGTGATTGACCCTCATCCTGCATTACGTGCATACAGTACACAAATCCTATTTAGATTGGGAACACCGCGGGCCAAGGACTGTATCTGATCTAATTAACTCGCATCCTCCCCAGAATTTACAACGGTGCTCGGCACAAAGCAAGCGCTTAATAAACACCATAATTATTAGTGTATTTAGCTCGTTTGCGACCCAACTTTATTTTCAAGATTGCTTCCCGGTATCCCGATTTTTGCAAAGTTTTTGCTCAAAGGAGAAGGACCCCTCTTCTAGGTGTTCTCTTCTAGTAGAAAGAACGTGGGTCCGGGAGTCAGAGGGCATGAGTTCTAATCCCAGCTCGGCCACTGACCTGCAGGGTGACCTTAGGCCAATCACTTACCTTCTCTGTACCTCAATATCCTCATCTGAAAATGGGGATTCCATACCTGTTCTCCCTCCTACTTGGACTGTGAGCCCCATGTGGGACCTGATTATTCTGTATCTACCCCAGTGCTTAGCACAGTGCTTGGAACATGGTAAGGCTTAACAAATACCATTATCATCATTGGAGGTGATGAGGAAAGAGAAGGTAGAAGAGAGGGAGTGGGGAAAGGGAAAATGTGGCCTAGTGGGAAGAGTCTGGGCCTGGGAGTCAGAGGATCTGGGTTCTAATCCCAGCTCTGCCAAATGGTTGCTGTGTGAACTCGGCCAAGTCACTAACTCCTCTATGCCTCAGTTCTCCCTTTCTCCCTCCTACTTAAACTGTGAGCCCCAGGTGGGACAGGGACTGTGTCCAACCTAATTCACTTGTATCTACTCTAGCACTTAGATCAGTATTTGACATATGTCCTCTCTTCTACCTTCTCTTTCCTCATCACCTCCAATGATAATAATGGTAATTGTTAAGCATTTGTTGTACACGTCAATCAATCATATTGATTGAGCACTTCCTGGGTACAGAGCCCTGTGCCAAGCATTTTTGGAGAGGACAACATAACGGAGTTGGTAGACACATTTCCCGTCCAAATGGTATCTGTTCATTGTTATATCGTACTCTTCCAGTCGCTCAGTACAGTGTTCTGCACACAATAAGCACAAAGGCGTAGTCAATAGAGCACAGACCTGGGAGTCAGAACGTCATGGGTTCTAATCCTGCCTCCACCACTTGTCTGCTGCGTGACCTTGGGCAAGTCACTTCACTTCTCTGGGCCTCAGTTACCTCATCTGAAAAATGGGGATTGAGACTGTGGGCCCCAAGTGGGACAGGAACTGTGTCCAACCTGATTTGCTCGTATCTACGACAGCGCTTAGTACAGTGCTTGGTACATAGTAAGCACTTAACAAATACCACAATTATTCTTATTAATAAATACAACTGAAGGAACAAACAGTGAGTGGAACCCACAGTGTAAGAGGCAGCCTGCAAAACTACAGTTAGGGCAAAGAGACATCAACAAGACTGGTTTGATGAAGGCACCTCAGTGATTAAAAAGCAAGAAGTACATCAACGATAACTTGCAGTTCTTCATGATCATAATAGTGATGATGATGATGATGATGATGACGGTATTTGTTAAGCACTTACTTTGTGCCAGGCACAAAATATGACGAAAAACCCGCAGCAGGATGGAGAGAACAAGCTAAGAAAGGTAAATGATGAGTGCTGAAGTTGTCCAGGGACATGATGACCATCTCAAATCTAAAGTCTTTTATTCATCTTAAAATAAGCTCTAGGTCCTGCTATACACAGAGACTGAAACAATGAATGCTGGGCAACAGAATATTCGTTCTGCCTGTTTTGGCAGCTATGAACCCAGGAAACAGTGCTTTGATTGCGCTGTGATTATCAGTGCTTGAATTTCTTAGCGTCATCACTCTGAAGTCAGCTTACTCCTCACAAAGCACATCATCCAGGTCACTTTCTGCTAAAGAATGTGGACGGATAAGACCAAAAGAGCAGCTAGGCAATCTCTCTGGGTTGATTGCAAGCTTCTTGGCAAATCACAATGCTATCAGTCATGATTAAGAATAAAAAGCCTGCTGCCATCTGGGCTTCTTGATTGCTAAAAAAGCAGATTCTACACACTCATTTTAAAGCAATTTCTGTGTGAAATTAATAACACCGGAGTCGTTAACTAATGATAGATATCCAGTGAAATAAGGAAGAGTAAAACTAAATGAGCCTGAGGAAAGCAGAAAAAACAATTAGTATGTGTTAGTTTGTAGCTTGGATTCATTTATACAAAGACATAGGTACTATAACACCTTCAAATTTTTTTGAGAAATTCCATTTTTTTTCAATATTCTAAAAACATTTTTCTAAAAACAAATTTCTGAAACCTTTAGACCATGTTCTACATTCTCCTTTATTGACTCAGATTTTAGAAATAAGAATAAAAAGTCACTCCCGGATGCACTCAGCCTGTTCTCATTTTACAAACATACCACAGTTCAATTTTCCCACTTGCTCTGCTAAGTATTCACGACCAACCTGGATTTCACAGCTGAGGCTGTAACTTGTTCAATTCACCTCGCAAAGTCTCTCTACAGAGCACAGATACCATAAGAATTCAGAAAAATAAAAGATTGACAGTTAAATGTTTACCTATGGGCACAGGTGTGGCTGAAAAAGCCAAATGCAGGATCCTCTGTCCTGAGAATAAAAAAGACACATTAAAAAACTGTCTTTTGGGGGGCTGATGTATTTGTGATTTGCAGTGCCTGGCAGTGACCTATCTAAACTTCTTCTCCAGAAGACCTGCTTCTTTCTTGATGGGAGCACATTCAGTCTGGCTGACACCATTATCTTCCAAGTTTCAGCTGAGATACAGTATGGTCTGTTGCTTTTTTTTTCATGGTATTTGTTAAGCGCTTACTATGTGCCAGGCACTCTACTAAGCACTGGGATAGATACAAGCTAATCAGTCAGGCACAATCCATGTCCCACAAGGGGCTCACACTCTTAATCTCCATTTTACGGATGAGGTAATTTAGGCACAGAGCAGTTCATTGACTTCCCCAAGGTCACACAGTAGACGAGTGGCAGAGCCAGGATTAGAATCCAGGTCCTTCTGACCCCCAGGCCAGTGCTTTATCCACTAGGATACACTGCTTCTCTATTTATTTTACTATATTTGAATAATTGTTCCTATCCCCTTCATTTCTAGTTGCCTAAGACGCCGGCTGATGGGGTATCATGCACTTAACAAATACCATTAAAAATAAAAGGATAAAGGTTTAGCAGTAGCCATGCCTTTTCTATCTGTCCCCTAAAATATTTCCTATCTTTCTTGATTGAACTTTCTACCTCCTTGTCTATTATTATATTCTTACAATACAGAATAAGTATCAGAATTATTGGATGGTCTTTACATCTGTCTTCACCAATGAAACTCTTTCACTGTGTGTTAGCGTTTCCCGGGTGCGGGCTGATACGTTATTTTAGCTTTTGTTCGGAGGGGGGTTTTATGGTATTTTTAAGCACCTACTATGTACCAAGCACTGTACTAAGTATCGGGGTAGATACAAGCTCATCAGGTTGGACAAAGTCCCTGTGCCACACTGGACTCATAGTTTTAATCTCCATTTTAGAGATGAGAAACTGAGGCACAGAGAAGTGAAGTGACTTGCACAAGGTCACCCAGCAGACAAGAGGAGGGGCCGGAATTAGAACCCAGGTCCTTCTGACTCCCAGGCCCTTGTTCTATCCACCAAGGCTACGCTGCTTCTCCAGTTTCACTTGCTACTTCTTTATACTTATTGCCAACCTATAAAATCTGGCTGATTGGGTAAAGCTATCATTCTTATTTCCATGTCTTCCTTGGGATGTAGCTCTTGGCCACTGTCATCTGCATAAAGTGATTCTTGATTCTAGCTTCTAGACTTTGGAAGGTGTGCTTAGAACAGTGCTTTGCACATAATAAGCGCTTAACAAATGCCATCATCATCATCAACATGCGTTTAGCATGTTAAATTGGAAGTGTGGGCTGAGGTCAAATTAATTTCACTCTTTAGCAATGAAAGAAAGTAAGGATTTGATTTTCGTTAGGTAATAAGCCACCCACGCTGAACTCACACACCCGATTAAAATTTCGCCATTTAGTAATAACCCAGAGAACAGCTCTATGTGCAAATGTGTGTTTGTGTGTAAATGTGTGTGTGTGCTTGACGACTGACAAGATTGTGATGACTCCAGGTCCAGGTCCCAGATGAATAACACGACAGGGGTAAATCCATTTTCCTTCGTTCGGATGAACGAGTTCATCACAGTGCTACCCGAGTATCAGTGTCATCTTCCGAATATTCAAATTCTGCAAAATTACCAGTTGCAATACGTGCGCTATTTCTAAATTATTTTCTCAATTGGGAAGACCTGGTGCAATGCTGACATCTTGTGGGATATGGGAATCACAGCAAGGGAAAATTTTTCAAGCACATTCAAAAGTAGGATCTTCTATATACAAAATATATTTTAACCTGAGCGATTAATGCCTTGCATAAACTATGTCTGTAAATATATATGTTATATACCCATATATGTATACAATTTTCAAATAGTACAGTGGAAAGAGCCCGGGCTTGGGAGTCAAGAGGTCATGGGTTCGAATCCCGGCTCTGCCACTTGTCAGCTGTGTGACCGTGGGCAAGTCACTTCACTTCTCTGTGCCTCAGTGACCTCAACTGTAAAATGGGGATTAAAACTGTGAGCCTCACGTGGGACAGCCTGATCACCCTGTATCTACCCCAGCGCTTAGAACAGTGCTCTGCACATAGTAAGCGCTTAACAAATACCAACATTATTATTATTATGACTTCAATGGGAAATTAATTTTTTATAATTAACGTTCAACCTGAGGTAATTGCTAATTTTTGATTGTGCCATTGACCTCGGAGAAGACTCTTTGGTGTTATTCTAAGGAAGGCTGAAGGAATGAGTGACTGAATGATGGCCCAGTTGCTTGCTTCAACTTTTGAGAAAGTAACTTCTGCAAAGCTAAGGAAAATGGAAAAGTATCCAGATCTGGTAACAGCGCTACAGAAATCTGTAAGCAAAGAGAAAACAAATTCTCAGATGGCTGCACAGTATCTTTTCTCAACAAATAGAACATAATGAGCATCTTGCAGAAGAAGATGAAACATCTTGGTGGGAAAAGACCAGGGCATTTCACTATGTTCCGTTAGATAAATTTTTTTTAATGGTATTTGTTAAGTGCTTACTATGTGCCAGACTGTAATAATAATAATAATAATGTTGGCATTTGTTGAGCGCTTACTATGTGCAGAGCACTGTTCTAAGCGCTGGGGTAGATACAGGGTGATCAGGTTGTCCCACGTGAGGCTCACAGTCTTCATCCCCATTTTCCAGATGAGGTAACTGAGGCACGGAGAAGTTAAGTGACTTGCCCACAGTCACACAGCTGCTGACTTTACTAAGTGCTGGGACAGACATTAGCTAATCAGGTCAGACACAGTCCTGTCCCATATGGGGCTCACATGGCCTGGTGGTCAGAGCATAGGCCTGGGAGTCAGAGGTCAGGGGTTCTAATGCCGACTCTGCCACGTGCCTACTGTGTGACCTTGGGCAAATCACTTAACTTCTCTGGGCCTCAGTTACTTCATCTCTAAAATGGGGATCAAGGCTATAAGACCCATGAGGGTCATGGACTATGTCCAATCTGATCACCCTGTATCTACCCCGGTGCAGACAAGCGGTGGAGTCAGGATTAGAACCCAGGTCTTTTTGACTCCCAGGTCCGTGCTCTATCCACTAGACTATGCTACTTCTCAAGGATTCTTAAAAGACTCCTCCTGGACTGGAGGCAAAGGGAACAATGACTGTGCCCAACCTGAATCACCACGTGATTCATATATGACATCTGAGGCATGACATATATAGACAAAGTTCAGGAAGCCACACCAAAGCTACCATATATTTGTCATAGACCTTACAAAATCGTCGTAACAATCTTAGAGAACCTAAACTTGATGTGCAATTGGATGGTTCTTTGTCCCCACATTTTAGCAACGTGCATGATAAACAATGTTGGTGATGCACAAGCCATCAGAAAAAGGAAAATGCAGCTTTTCCACCCTGAGGTGGCATAAAGCGGCATGTTCCAGTGGAAAGAGCATGGGTATAGGAGGCCAGACATCTGGATTCTAATCCCAGCTCCACCATTCGTCTGCTTTGTGACCTTGGGTAAATCACTTAACTTCTCTGTGCCTCAGTTTCCTCTTCTGTAAAAATGGAGGTAAACTATCTGATCTCCTGCCCGCTTAAACTGCGATCCCCATGTGGGATAGAGCCTGTGTCCGAACACGTTATTTGAATCTACTCCAACCCTTTGCCGGGTGCTTAGCACATAATAAGCGCTTAACAAATACCATAATGATTAAGATGCATGCGGTGATGGGAGATTAATTTCGTGGCAAAAAGCTACTCACTCTTTTTAGAGGAAGTGCTAAGGACCGAAAGGAAAAAAGAAATTAGGATTAAAAGATTACATTTTCCAGGTCGCAAGGCATTGATTCCTGTTCCCAAAACAGCAACTGGAAACAGAAAACCTTCAGAGATTAATTTTCCAGAAGCCACAGCACTCTTTCCATTTCTAAGGCAGTGATGAGGAACGGTCAGAGGAGGTCCCTTTAACTCTTCTTCAACCAGCCATTCCATCATGTAGTAACCTAGGAAATCTTGGTGAATTTTTCAGGCAGCTGAATTTGCTTAGCAATTTTCAAAGTCCTTGTCAACTGATGGGGCCAAATGCCTTCATAAGGTGGATGAAGCCAGAATAATGTTTCTGCACGTTTCCTTTATCTTTTACACTACAGAGATCCCATCTGCTGCGCTCAATTTGGTCCAAACCATTTTTTTTTAACAGCACTTGTTCAGGGCTTACAGTGTGCCAAGCGCTGTACTTAAGTGAAGGGGTGGCTACAAGCTGATCGGGTTGGACACGGTCCATGTACCATGTGGAGCTCACAGTCTTAATCCCCATTTTACAAATGAGTCACAGAGAAGTGAAGTGAATTGCCCAAGGTCACACAGCAGATAGGTGACAGAGGTAGGATTAGAACCCAGGTCCTTCTGACTCCCAGATCCAGGCTCTATGTTCTTCAGATGTCAATAGGAAGAATTCTAACTAGATTCTTGCCTGTAATGGAAAGCAGGGGGATTCCTCAATAATTTTACAGTCATCTGTTTCCCCTTTCTCCTTGCTGACTATATTGTTATCTTTCAAGTCCTGAAATATTTTCTCACTGTTCCATATATTGAGGAAAAGCTCACAGTGATGTCTGAGGATTAGAATTAGGTTCTCTCCTTTGCTTAAAGATTTCTGCGGTAATACTATCAGATCTGGTTGTTTTTCATTTTTCATGGCTTTAATCGCAGTGTTATTTCTTCCAAAATCATGGCTAAAGTCCTGCTGACACATCTGGGCCATTTTTCAATACCGTTAGAGGGCCTCATTCTCGATGGTAGAAAGTATGTCCAAAAGTTCCCTCTCTACCTGTGACATCAACTATTTATTTATCTTAATGTCTGTCTCCCCTTCTAGACTTTAAGCTCCTGGTGGGCGGGGAATGTGTCCACCAACTGTTTAAAAAAATAAACGATATTTGTTAAATGCTTACCCAAGAGCTTAGTACGATTCCTCTAACTGACCACAACCTCCTCACCTGCCTTCACTCCCACACACCTCCTCCTCGCAAAATCTGTGCAGTTCCCCTACAGACCCCTCTAATCTTTTGACCAAAAGATACCCAAACTCTTTATTCTCTTCCCTTAAAGACCAACCGACATCCTCAACACCACCCTCTCTACTGAACTTAACTCTCTTGCTCCCCTATACCTTCATCATTCTCATGCCACTAACCCCCAGCCCTGGCTCACTTCCACAGTCTTCTTCTTTCGCTCCTGGGTACAAGCCGTAGAGCACTGCTGGCGGAAATCTAGTTATCAGGCCGACCTCATCCACTTCAAGTTTATCCTTGTGTGTTTCAACTCCGCCCTCTCCTCTGCCCAGCCAAATTATTTATCTATCCTTATTGACACCCATGTCCACTGCCCTCGCCAATTGTTCCAGATGTTTAATTCCCTCCTCAAACCCCGTTTCCCCCACCTCCCCTATCTCTTGCACCTAATGACCTGGCACCTACTTTATTGAGAAAATTGAAACTATCAGCCGTGATCTCCCTAAAATGCCCCCTGTTCCTCTCCAGTCCCTTCCTCCTCCTGCCCCTTCTTCAACTTTCCCATCTTTCCCAGCAGTATCTCAAGAAGAGATCTCCTGCCTTCCCTCAAAATCCACCCTATCCACCTGCGCATCTGACCCTATCCCTTCGTAATTTATCAAAACGCTTGCGCCCTCCTTTCTTCCTCCCTGACCACCATCATCAACTGTTCACTCTCCAGTGGCTTCTTCTCCACTGCTTTCAAATATGCCCAGGTTTCCCCTATCCTAAAAGAAAAACCTTCTTTGACTCCACGGCTCCCTCCAGTTATCACCCCATCTCCCTCTTACCGTTCCTCTCCAAACTCCTTGAGCAAGTTGTCTACACCTATTGGCTCAGGTTCCTCTCCTCCATTTCTCCCCAAAGCCCTTCCAATTTGGCTCCCGTCTCCTTCACTCCATAGAAACCACCATCTCAAAGGTCACCAGTGATGTCCTTCTTGCCAAATCCAACGGCCTCTACCCCACCCTAATCTTCCTCGACCTTCTTTGCTTATGAATTAAGTCCTTAATTTGGTGATTTTTAGACTATCCTACTCTTCACGGTGTCCCTTTGCAATTCCCAGACACAAGCGGGTCACCGGAGAGCGTCTTTGAATAGCAGATGTGTTGGTGAACAACGGTGTTGAAAAGTAGATAAAATATCTGGACTGCATCGTATTTGTCTATTAAATATCTATGGTTTGCAGATTAACAATTTAGCCTAAATAATATTGTACCAATCCATCCCCAGCAAATTATATTCGCAACCATAGATTAAGAACAACATAAACCATATCATTTATGAGATCCTAAATTTGATCATCCTCGAGGTGAGAATATAATTTAAAAAAAATCAGGCACATAGAGTAATTTTAGCTACAAAACAATGGGCTATTTTAACATTTCAGAGGAGGTTTATCTTATTCCTCTATCTGTTGCCAAACTGTACATTTCAAGCGCTTAGTACAGGTGGTGGCTTAGTAATGGTGGCTTAGTGCAGTGCTCTGCACAGAGTAAGCGCTCAATAAATACGATTGAATGAATGAATGAATTCCTAATACTGGAAGTGTAGGCTTTAGCTAAGCCTTACATGGCTGGAACAAATTGGTCCCTCAGAACAAGGAAGCTTCACTCCCTTGTACCCAAGCAACAGTGAATGGGTGGAGTAGGGGAGGATAACTGTCACTTTCTTTAGGTATTTTTTTAAAATCAATTAAAGTTGCTTCTCAGATACTTTCCCTGTGGAACACTTGCTCCAACAGGAAATCTCTAAAAAGCTTTAATTTTGAGAAAAACCCAGAAAGCGTATTTAATTTTAGGGATAAAAGCTTTGCAATGCTCCCACTTCTCACCCTTGTGTTGGTGGAGGAAAGCAATGGCAAATCACTTCCTTATCTTTACCAAGAAAACTTTATGTACTCACATAGCTGAATGCCTATATGGCAGAGGATGGGACGTTCTAAAGAGGGGGTGTCCATGGACTCGCTATGGGTCGGAAATCACTCTAAGGAATTTGAAGAAGAAAAGGTAAGAAAATGTACTTTTGTTACACCTATTATAATGTTGGTATTTGTTAAGCGCTTACTATGTGCCGAGCACTGTTCTATTATGAATTGATGTCATAAGATAGCAATTCCCCTTGCTACGAGAACCTTATTGGAATCTATGTAATTCACCGTGGGGAGAAAAAGAACAGAAATAAAAAGAACATCATAAAATACACTGCAAAAATGGTATATTTATATCACACGTACTTAAAACGTACTAGTTCTATGCAACTAAGATTCAACTAAAGTCTACGGAAAAAGGCAAGAAATTAATCATAATAATTATGGTATTTGTTAAGCGCTTACTATGCATCAGGCACTGTACTAAGTGCTGGGGTAGATACAAATAAATGAGGTAGGACACAGTCCCTGTCCCATGTGGGGCTCACAGTCTCAATCCCCATTTTACAGATGAGGTGACTGAGGCACAGAGAAGTGAAGTGACTTGCCCAAGGTCACAAAGCAGACTTTCTGACTTCCAGGCTTGTAGTCTATGTTCTACTCCATGCTGCTTCTCTAATTACAGGAAAAGGGAATTCGGAAGGCAAGAGGGTTTACTTTTCGGGGAAAGGAATGGCGGCAAATTCCAGCGTCTCAGAGAGTAAGGTGGTTTCATCAGCCCGTGTTTTCCTTCAGAATCTTTAAGAGCTACTGCCTCCAGCCTTGATGTGTTCACTGACGTTGGCCCTTGCACGTGATTAGCCATGATTCACATTAACACCCACCTCAAGGTTCATTAAAAACATTCCACAATTCCAACTGATTTTAAGGATCCGAACAGCAGTAGTACTCAGCCTTCTGCTTTTCTTATTATTCACTTCCCCTCCACCCTCTCCCCTTCACATATGCCACATTTTTTTTGGAAACTTACTGAAATTCAGAGCGTAGGAAAAAGGAAACAGAGAAACCCATGCAAAGGAAGACCCCTAGAAACTACATTCCAGAAAGTCTTTTCAATCCCGCGAGTCAGAAGAGTCCGGTGTGTTGGGCATTAACCTCGGGTGTTTAGAATGAGATATCTTAGGCAGAAAAGTTATTCTGATGGGGTAAATTGGGAATTGGGAATTGGAGGGCAAACTGCAGGAGTGTTCAGGGTTTGAGGATGGATGAAAGTTTTCCAAAAGTTGACAGTTTCCTTAGTGGGAAAATGTTACAGGGTCAGGAAAGAGAGAAAGGCTGTATGACTTGAGAGACTTGAGAGAGCTATCGTGGGGAATGTCTAGTCTGTGGTATGGACCTGGGGTTGAAAGCTCTTTCAAAATGGAGCTGTGTCTTGAGGTAAGGTTTACTGATTGGGCGGGATGCCTGGGTGAGGACTGTACATTCCAGTTTTTATATCCCAGCTCCTAGCATGGAACTAGTCCTTGGCCCCCTTATTCCCCTAGATTGTCCAACCAAAGTTATTCTTTTAATGGTATTTGTTAAGCGCTTACTATATATTAAACGCCATTCTAAGCACTGGGGTCCGACACAGTTCCTGACCCACACGGAGCTCACAGTTTAAATGGGAGGGAGAAGAGGTATTTAATCCCTATTTAAAGTTGTACAAACTGAGGCAGAGATAAGTTGACTTACCCAAAGTCACACAGAAAGGAATTGGCAGAGCTGGAATTAGAACCCAGGCCCCCTGACTCCCCGGACCATGCTCTTTCCACTAGGCCACACTGTTTCCCTGCACTTTGTTATGTCATTTATGGAGAGATTTCATAACGTATAACTAATTCCCCTCACTAGGAAAACGTCTTTGGAATACATGACCAGGGAGAAACAAAGAAGAGAAATAAGAAGTTATTCCCCCTAAAGTACCAACTTCAGAGCAATTTCTGTCAGAATGTCTTTCCCAAGGTTATTCCTGCTAGAGGTTACGCCCAAAATCATTCCTCCAACACTCCTCCCCAACCACTAAACACAAATTTCGTATGCGTTGATTCCTTTAGAATTGCACATGATGTCTTTTTCAAAAGAAGAAAAAAAGCATGAACATGCCTTCTATTTAGAGATAGATGTAGTCTTACCAGGCTATTGGTTTTTGAAGATGATGAGTTCATTCTCTGCCTTCGCAGACTACTATGTTCGTCTGTTTTTCCTTCCTTTGGTTTCGAAATCATTCTACTAATCCCCGCAGTTCCTTCTGAAGAGGACCTCAATCTCCTTTCAATGACTCTCCCTTCTTGGTATGGACTGAAGCTACACGCAAGATTAACTGTAAATAGAGAAATGATTGGTAATCATTACAATGGCATGCAATATTTAACAATGTCCTTAGGAATACTGAAGGAATATGAAAATCTCAGTAGCATCTGTCAATTTCCTACTCCATACCACCCTCATCCTTTATGAAAACCTTCTATTCTCTCCTGGTCCAATTTCAGGTCTCTCATCGAGGATGCTGGCTCCACTCTCCTAAAAGAGGGTGGCCGAACAAAATCAATAAAAAACTGCCTGAATATCCACAGTGTCACTGGAATCTGTTATGATAGAACATTCAAAGGTTACATCGGAGACGATGTATCGAGAACTGTTTTAATGTTATTTTTCTAGGGAATGCATATAGAATAAAATTACATCTGAAAATATTTGAAGAAAATATATCCTCTGTAGCAATTGTGAATTGCCAAATGCAATATTTCCCTTCCAGCCTACTCTGAAGCACTGACTCTAGGCAACCTAAGCACTATAAATAGAACTAATGAATACCATTGCTGTTCTACTTAATAAGATTTGAATGTGGCAAGTTCGTTCAGTGCCATCTGGCAGTGAGTCCGCTGGGGGATAGAATCGAGATGATGATATGTGGGGGGCAAGAGGGAGAATATGATGCCAGTAATTTAGAGAAAGGTGGAAAGAGAAGGGGTGGGAAATGAGAGAAGAGAGAGGAAGAAATGTTTCATTAAAGACATGCTAATTAGTTGAATCATGTATTTCCATATTCAATTTTATGCCCCAATTTATTTTAGTCCTGTTACTGGAAGGACTTCTGAGGCAAAGAGAGCCAAGTTTGCCAGTTCTATTTCTATTTCTTCATGAAGAGGTACTAGAATTTTAAATCTATAGTTAAAAATTGCAATGGACAATTTCACCATGATCACCCGTGTGTGTGTGTGCGTTTTCATCTGTTCACACGCTTACTGAGGCAACATCCCCTAAAGGAAATAACACGGGTCTGGGAGTCAAGACCCTTGGGCTGCTGACCCAAGGCAAGTCACATAACTTCTCTGTGCCTCAGTTTCCTCATCTGTAAAGCGGCAATAAGATACCAACCCTCTCTACTTATATTGTGAGTCCTGTGTGGGACAGGAACTGTCTTGTCTGATCATTTCTATAGATCCCAGTGCTTATCACACATCAAGGGCTTAATAAATGCTAAAATTATTAAAGACAAACCTCTAGCTGGAAAGATTAGAATAATAAAGGGCAAAAGGGGGATTACTATAGCTCTCTATAAACTGGAAGGAAACACGGCCTCCAGCCCAGAAAAGATTTCAAGCTAAATATTAGACTCCTTGTGGGCGGGGATAGTGCATACCAATATATTGTATTGAATTTTCCCTAGAGCTCGATACGGCGTTCTGCACTCAGTAAGCATTCAATAATAATGTTGGCATTTGTTAAGCGCTTACTGTGTGCAGAGCACTGTTCTAAGCACTGGAGTAGATACAGGGTAATCAAGTTGTCCCACTTGAGGCTCACAGTTAATCCCCATTTTAGAGATGAGGTAACTGAGGCACAGAGAAGTTAAGTGACTTGCCCATAGTCACACAGCTGACAAGTGGCCGAGCCGGGAGTGGAACCCATGACCTCTGACTCCGCAGCCCAGGCTCTTTCCGCTGAGCCACGCTGCTTCAAGAAATACCACTGCTTGATTATTAAAACTCCCCTATGAAATACAAGCATATCACGCGGATCTTGGTCTAGGCTTGGGCAGCTACTTAAAACTACAAAGAATGGACAGTTCCCTTTTTTTAAAAAATGGTATTTTTAAGTGCTTACTATATGTCAAACACTGTCTAAGCGCTGGCGGTAGGAACAGGTCAAATTAGGTCAGATGCAGTTCCCGTCCCTCATGAGACTCTCAGTTTAAATAGGAAGGAAAACAAGTATTGGATCCTCACTTGACAATTGAGGGAACCGAGGCTATAGAGAAGTCAAGCGACTTGCCTAAGGTCACGCAGTGAGCAACTGGCAGAGCCGGGATTAGAACCCAGGTCCTCTGACATCCATGGCCCGTGCTCTTTGCCACTAGGCCACAGTGCTTCTGGGTACTCGACTCTGCCTTTGAAGTAGGCGTGCCCGGTCCTTTACGGATGACCGTATACGCTTTCCGAATCTTTAAGGGCAATTTTTAAAATTTCCGTAATGAGCCAGGTGCAGAAACCTTCTGATTGGCTGGAGTGGAAATTAGTTGGGTACCAGGAAAGGAGGAAAGAAGAAGAGAAATATCACTTCATTTTGGTAGCTGTCCACTTCAGCAGACAGAGAGGCAAGTTTCAAAAAATAAATTAAGGAAGTGTCTCTGTGCAATGTAAACCATTTCGAAGACCCCCCGATAGAAACTGAAATACCTTTAGTTGTAAGTATTGCTTCATAGCCATTTGAGCTGTGTAGAAAGAATTGAAAATCAGCAGGCGAGGGAATATTATTGGAATCTGGAGCCCGGATGCCTCCCTTTAACATGTCCGACTGCTGTTTTAACGGTGTTCCTCACAAAAATCCACGTCTCCCAGGGGAGCCCACCGTTCTTTCTGCCCTATGAACCCCGAACATCTCTTCCGATCCAGGGGCTGCAGACACACATGCCCTCGGGCCATTTGCGGCCTCCCCGGTCCGGTCCGAGATCTGTGACCCCGCTTCGGTTTCATGACCATCCGCTGGGGTTTCAGGTAAGGCTGCAGAATGGGTGCATTGGCCCTCTAACCTCTGCTCTTCAGGCGATCTATTTTCACACCGCGCAGACTCGGCTCTCGGTCCTGTGGTTTTCGCGACCGTGGCAGAACCGAGGGACGTCTGAGAAGCCAAACTGCCAGGGCCCAAGTTGTCACGTCGAGAGGCCGGGCTACCCCTCCTGGGAGGGGCGTCTACCTCTGAGATTGAATCTTCGGTCAGAGCTAAAAACTCCGAAGGCGTCGGGGCTGTGGTGAGATCAGCAGAGAGCAGCGGGGATTGCAAAGACCCCGCTGCCCGTTCTGTCCCCTCCTCCGAACGCGACGGAGGGGTCCCTCCACGCCCACGTTCGCTCCCTCCGCTTGGAGAAATTTCCAGCGAGAATTCGCCCCGCACCGGGCCCGCGACGGTCGGGCTCTGGGCAGCTGGTTTGGGGAACTTGGAGTGTGACGAAAAGGATTTAGGAAGGAGTTTCCGTGTGGATTGCTTCACCGAACACCTATTCGGTTCTTCCACGAAGCCAGAATCATCCCTGTCGCTTCTGCCGGAACTTAGACAGTTTATGAAGACATTCTTATTAGTTGAATGTTCCTTTCCCTTTTCGAAGTCCTCGGTCAAAGACCGGGTTATCTTCTTACCGCGGGAACCACTGAAAGCTACCAGATTCCTTTCTCGGGTTTTAGCACATTCTTCCACGCTGAGTTTTTGCAAACTACCTTGGCAAGGCTGAGCCCCATTGGAAATGCCCAGGGCTGCACGGGCAGGGTCTTCTTTGACAGCGGCCCCCTTTTTATGGTGGAAGCTAATGGATGGGGTCCGGAACAAGCTCCGGCGTTTGCCGGTACTGCCCGAGCTTGAGTTTGTGCTGGAGGGAGAGGAGCTGTGGATGCCAACTTTATTTCCGGGTGACGGAGAGGAGGGAAGCGAATCATGTCTCCTGCTGATGCTCCTCCGGAATATCCGGTAAAACCGGGAAACGAGAGTCGAACGTCGTGGCCCCGAATCCCCCATTGGGGCTCAGGGTATCGGGTTCCGGGAAACCAAACCGCACCACCTGAGGTGAAGACAAACAGAAACGACTCAGCGATTCAAACTCAAAACGCATGAAACTTCGGGGTGTGAAATTTCACGTTAGGATGCGCTGGTGGAAGCGATCGGTTCTAATGGGCGAGGAAACTTGTTTTTAAGGAATGCTGTCGATTCAAAATTCATAAAATGAAGTCATTCTGCCAACGAGAGTCTCGTCAAAAACGTAAGCAGCGATTCCTGGGAAGCAGAGTTTTGTTTGGCTCATAGGAACTGCAGATTAAGCGGGATAAAAACACCTGAGACTTCATCCTACTGCTAATGTACAAGTCAGGTGATACCCAGAAGTTTTTAGGTTTCCCACAAATCAGTTGTGGACTGAAACGCTTCAAAGGCAAATGACAAACCAAGCATCAGACCTAAGGGCAGATGAGCACTGGAATTGGCAACTGATGCCAGCATGGGCCAGGCACTGGTAGCCAAGTCCATGGGTTCACTTTCTCCACACTGTAAGCTCATCTCTAGACCGTTAGCTTGTTGTTGGCAGGGAACCCATCCCCCCAACTCTGTTGTACCCTCCCAGTGCTTAGTACAGTGCTCTGCCAGAACAGTCGATTAATGAATGCCACCGATTGATATCCCCCCTCCCTTGTCCGCGATTCATCTCCTACGACGCCCAGCCACACACTTGGTTCCTCTACCGCCAACAGACTCGCCGTACTCGATCTCATTTCTCGTGCTGCCGACCCCTCGTTCATATCGTCCTTCGGCCTGGACTCTCCCTTCGGATCCAACAGGTGACGAGTCTCTCCACCTTCAAAGCCCTGCTAAAACCATACATCCTCCAAGAGGCCTTCCCTGACTAACCTCATTTCCCCATCCTATTTGTCAACCCCTTCTGTGTTGCCTGTGCACTTGGGTCTGTGCCTCTTAAGCACCTTAATCACCCTTCCCCGCCTCCCGACACACTTAAGTACATATTCATCTACTCTGCCGCTTCCCTTACCTGTAGTTCATTTCAGTGTCTGGAGGGCAGGGATCATATCTACCGATTCTATTGTACCGTACTCTTAGAATTGCATATTATAATGCCCTGGGCATAGTGAGCCCTCAATAAATGCTCTTGATGGAGTATTCAAATCCCCTGGACAGCCCAAGGCTCGATAATGACCAGATTTCCAGTTAGGCATGAGGAGATGATGAAGTCAGACAAAGAGATGAGGAGCGGGAAGGTATATAAGGGAGCCAAAACGGGGAAGAGAGAAATGAACTGAGATGACGGGGGGAGGACGGAGGGCAATGAGAAGGGAAAAGGTAACTGGAAAGACAGGAGAGAGAAAAGAAAAAGAGAGGGAAAGGAAAAGGGAGCCGGTAGCTACTACTCACCTGGAGGAGGTAGCGGCCTGGCGCAAGACAAGCTAGTAGATCAGAGGCCATCCCCACCGTGGCTTCTGCCGATGGATACGGGGGCCGTTGGCAGCCGTGGCAGCGGATGCCAGCTCCGGCTGAACCGTCTCGTACGCGACAGTCTCCGGGGCTGACCATGCTGGAAACTCTCGGCCTCGGCACCAGGTAGGTGCAGTGGCTAGAGCACGGGCCTGGGAGTCAGAAGGTCATGGGTTCCAATCCCAGCTCTGCCACTTGCCAGCTGGTGAATTGAGCACCGTCACTTGAATCCTCTGGACCTCAGTACATCACCATGTTAAAATGGGGGATCGAGACCTGTGAGCCCCGTGGGGACTGTGAGCCCCGATTGCTTGTATTCACCCCCAGCGTTTAATACAGCACCTGGCACTTAACAAACACCCCTGTTATCATCACCATCATCATCATCATTATTATTATTATCAAAGATGGTGCTAGTGTGAGAAGGAGGAAGAGCTGTTCCTCTTCCCCGCAGCTCTGCCACCCTTGGCGACTAATCTAGCCTCCGAAACTCCTGCAGCTGTGAGATCCTGTCCCATCCATAATCCCCACCTAATTAGAGTGGTTTAGGGGAAGAATCCCGGTCTTGGAATTCGGAGGGCATGGGTTTCTAATCCCGGCTCTGCCACTTGTCTGCTGTGTGATCCCTTGAGCAAGCCACTAAACTTCTCTGTGCCTCAGCAACCTCATCTGAAAAATGGGGACTAAGACTGTGAGCTCCACGTGGGACAACCTGATTACCTTATATCTTACTACAGCGCTTGGAACAGTGCTTGGCACATAGCAAGCGCTTAACAATACCATATTATGAATTATTATTATTTGTTATTAATTAGGTCTCTATCCTAGGCCACTCGGTGGTCGGACGGATCCCCAAGGAGCATGACTGAACCCCCTACCGTGGGCTGTGTGGTCACCTAACATGGTGGCCGTCTTTCTCCCTCCTAAGTGGTAGGGACACGAAGCGCTTTGTCAAATTCAAAGCAGTGACGCAATTAGACTGTAAGCCCGCTCGATTAGACTGTAAGCCCGTCAAAGGGCAGGGACTGTCTCTATCTGTTGCCGACTTGTTCATTCCAGTGCTCTGCACATAGTAAGCGCTCAATAACAATATATTGAATGAATGAAAGGCCCTGACAACATAGCACCTGGCAATGAGGCTGCTGGAATCTTAGCCAGCACCGTTCACTCATTAGTCCATCGGTATTTACTGACTGCTTACGGTGCGCAGAGTGCTGTACTGAGGACTTGGGAGAGGTAATAAACAATAAGCAAAACACCTAACCACAAGAAGGCTTTACAGTCTAGAGTGAACTTACCGTCTAGACCACGACAGACCCAACCAACAAACTGCCTGCCTCCACTGTAGTCATCCCTCAGCTGGGTCGTGGCCAGCTCTCCTCTTGATAGCACCAAGGAGGCAGAGGGGCCAAATACTAATGATTGTGGTATTTTTTAAGCACGTAGTGTCAAGCACTGTTCTAAGCGCTGGGGTAGGTACAAGTTAATCAGGTGGGACACAGTCCCTGTCCCATATAGGCTCACAATCCTAAACCCCCTTTTGCACTATCGTTCTCGTCTGTCCGTCTCCCCCGATTAGACCGTAAGCCCGTCAAAGGGCAGGGACTGTCTCTATCTGTTACCGATTTGTACATTCCAAGTGCTTAGCACAGTGCTCTGCACATAGTACGCGCTCAATAAATACTATTGAATGAAAGGTAAGTTAAGTGACTTGCCTGAGGTCACACAGCAGGCATGTGGCAGAGCCATGATTAGAACCCACGCTGAGCCTGAGACTGGACGTGGGGTAGAGGGGCAGGTGGCAGGCTTCAATCACATTTTTCCCTGACCTGCTTCGTCATCTGGGGCAAGTCCCATAACCTCTCTGGGCCTCACTTTTCTCATCTGTGAAGTTCGGATAAGATATCTGCTCTCCATATCTCCTATACTGTGATGTAGAAAAAGGGGTAATAGTAATAACAATAATGTTGGTATTTGTTAAGCGCTTACTTTGTATAGAACACTGTTCTAAGCGCTGGGGTAGATACAGGGTAATCAGGTTGTCCCATGTGAGGCTCACAGTTAAATCCCCATTTTACAGATGAGGTAACTGAGGCACAGAGAAGTGAAGTGACTTGCCCACAGTCACACAGCTGACAAATAGAGCGGGGATTCGAACCCATGACCTCTGACTCCCAAGCCCGGGCTCTGTCCACTGAGCCACGCTGCTTCTCTAACAACAGTCATTCCTGCTTCGGTGCCATAGCTAAATTCTTGAAAACCCCACATTTTCCCAAAATCGCCTTGTGTCAACCATAAGCTATTAGGGGTAAAGTGGCTTGAAAAAACAATAATAATAATAATGATGGTATTTGTTAAGCGCTTACCACGTGCCAAGTCCTGTAGTAAATGCTGGGTTGGATATGAGTTGGGGCGGATATGACCAAATAAAGTTGGACACAGTCCCTGGCCCATGTGGGGCTCACAGTCTCAATTCCCATTTTACCGATGAGATAACTGAGTTACCGAGAAGTGAAGTGACATGTCCAAGGTCACACAGCGGACAAGTGGCAGAGCCGGGATTAAAGGCCATGGATAAATAAATAATGGTACTCATCAATTACTATGTACCAAAAATTGTACCAAGCGCTGGGGGAGATACAAGGTTGGACACAGTCCCTGTCCCACGTGGGGTTCACAATCTAAGTAGGAGGGATTAGGATTTAATCTCCATTTTACACATTCATTCATTCAATAGTATTTATTGAGAGCTTACTATGTGCAGAGCACTGTACTAAGCGCTTGGGATGTACAAATCGGTAACAGATACAGTCCCTGCCGTTTGACAGGCTTACAGTCTAATCGACGGGCTTACACATGAGGAAACTGAGGGCCAAATGAATTGAAATAGTCCAAGGAGGGGGGTTAGCAACCACCCAGGTCCTGTCAGCTTGGTGAAATTCAAGAAGACTTGGGAAAAACGAAACAAAAGTTTTAAAGCTTGTTTCAAGCCGTCTGCCCTTTGAGAATCACATTGTGTTCCCCTGACACTGCCTCAGTAGCTCATTAGCATTGTGTAAAGAACTAATTGTAATTGTTTAGAGTTCATTGTTTTCAGATGTCTATTGGAAACAATGCACTTCAAACAGTTTCAATTTGTTCCCCGTATAATTCTAATGATCACAGAGGGTTCCAATCATGTTATAACCAGGTCACCGTGGCATTATGGCATTCATTACGTTCCCCTCTTTTTTCATCCATACACATTCTCTTCAAATTCCACACTAAATGTTACATTAAGGCAGGAATTACTGTGTCTTAGAAATAGCAAGGAGAGAAGGTAGAAGGATTCATTCAATAATTGATTCGATCGTATTTATTGAGTGCTTACTGTCCGCAAAGCACTGTACTAAATGCTTGGGAAAGTACAATACAAGAATAAATAGACACATTCCCTGCCCACAGCGAGCTTAAGGTTCAGAGGGGGAGAGAGACATCGATATAAATAAAGCAATAAATAACGCTAAAAAGAATGGACAGTAACACAAATAGATTTTCGAGAAGCTAAAGTCGGAGTCTGAAATTAACATGCCTTGAAAAAATGTAAATTAATACAATGGGACAATAAGAATCTGGGTAAAATAATTAGAAACAGGCTTATTCAACAAATAGAAGAAACCTCCAAGTTGGTAATGTTGAGGAATGAGACAGGGAAACAAAAACTGCTTAAAGGTTTTGTCCTATTCTGGCATCTAAACTAATTCAATATTGCACATAAAAGGAAGTGCTTCTTCCCCCAAGAATGATGAGAACATAAAGAAAATCTAGAAAAATACAATGAGGATGATGATGAAGACTCCCATCAAGAACAAAGGATAAGGCTTGGTCCAAAGACTTCAGGACCAAGCACCTATGTGAAGGAACTGACTACAGTGATTTACTACAGTGCTAGTGATTTGTGGAGGACTCTCTCGTTTCAACGAGCCCAGTTCTCACGGGCACATGGCGTGTGATGAGCGAGAAGTTGGGCGGGATGAAGCCCAGTGAGAAATGCACACAGATGTTTCTTACACGTAAGACCCATTTACCAGCAAAGAGCCTTCAGCACTCCATTCAGAACCCAAATCTACTGATTGCCTAACTCCAGCAGATCATCCCTTATTGGCAGAACTGGGACCAGAACCCAGGTAATAATAAAAATGAGGACAATAATCTTGAAGATAATAATAATTGCATCTGCTAAGGGCTTACTCTGCATCACGCGCTGGGTTAGATAGAGGTGAATCGGAAAGGAGACGGTCCCTTTTCCAACCCGGGCTCACAGTCTAAGGGAGAGAGAGGACAGATATTTAATCCCCATTTTACAGATATACAAATTGAGGCACAGATAAGTTAGATGACTTGCCCGAGGTCACACAACAGGGACGTAGCAAAGCCAAGATTAGAACCCAAGTCTCCTGACTTCTAGTCTTGGGCTCTATCCAGTAGCTCACACTGCTTTTCTGTTGAACCACATCAATGTTTCCAGGGGCATCTCCTCCCTTATTTGCAAAAACACGTCCGTTCTATGAAGATCAGTCAGCTGCTCTTTGCTCTGAAAATACACACACACACACATACACACACTGGAAAATCTGTCCTAAGACAGACATTTGCAATAAATTAAATCGGCCTTCTCCTGCTTCTGGACCATTATTAATCAATCCATGGTATTTAATGAGCACCTACCCTGTGCAGAGCACTGGACTAGGTTCTTGGGAGAGCAAAATTCAAAAGAGTAGGTAGACGCTAACCCTGACCTTAAGATACTCACAGATTGGAGGGGGAGGTAGACAATAAAATAAATTACCGTAGATATGCAGATCAGAGCTGTGCAGATTGGGTGAAGATCAAAGCGCTTAAAAGGTACAGACCCAAGGGCTTAGACGACACAGAAGGCAGGGCAAAAAGAAGAAGTGAGGGATCGGCCTAGTAGCAATTTGGATGAGGAGGAAGGGATGGAGTCTGGAGATGTCGCAAAGGGTGGCGGACAATAACGCAGGTTCACCGAGGACGATGAATTGAGGATAACTCCAAGGTCACTGGCTTGGGAGGCAGAGGGGATGGTGGTTTTTTTTACAGTGATAATAATAATGTTGGTATTTGTTAAGCGCTTACTATGTGCAGAGCACTGTTCTAAGCGCTGGGGTAGATACAGGATAATCAGGTTGTCCCTCGTGGGGCTCACAGTTTTAATCCCCATTTTCCAGATGAGCTAACTGAGGCACAGAGAAGTGAAGTGACGTACCCACAGTCACACAGCTGACAAGTGGCAGAGCCGGGATTCGAACCCATGACCTCTGACTCCCAAGCCCGGGCTCTTTCCACGGAGCCACGCTGCTTCCCTAGTGATGGGAAAGTCTCAGGGAGGACATGGTCTGGGTGGAAAGATGAGTTCTGCTTTGGACACGTTAAACTTGCCTATCTAAAAGGTTAAGCCTTTCCGCGTACGTAGATCAAGATCCCGGTTCCACATCTAACCTAACTTTTCTATCTCGGTTTTGGATCCAAATAAATTGGCAACACAGCTGGCTTACAGCATTTCCCTCAGCAAACGGCCACAGAAACGACCATTTTAGCAGACCCCGTTTGCTGTGTCTCGCCTGACCTCTGCCGGGGTCACTTCCAGGAGAAGTGCCAACCGAAATCAGGCAAGACTCAGGCTGCTCCTCTAATTGAACATAAGGATTAAGGAGAAAAGAGCCAGGTAGCCTAATACAAGTCTCTTTATTTATTACTGCCATAAAAAGCATTCAGTGAATTCCTGAAAACTATAGCTGTCAAGTTTCACCCAGCTCAAGAATTCTTATGATATTTAATTTAAGCTAATTACTTCAGTTTAATTATAATACGTTAATCTGCTCCGCTGGATATCACTTTCATATAAAGAAGGCATTTATCAAGAGAAACCGAAAAAAGTGACACAATCTATATAAAGAATGCTAGAAATCTTTTTAATAACCTAAACTAATTCCCCTTATGCTTTATTCGAAATGCAATGATTGCTAAATTGAATCACCTCTTCTTCCTGCCAATGAAAACAACATAAGAAAACTCAATATGTAAATCAAAATCTTGCAAAATGCATGCAATCAATTCCTAAAGAGTAGTTATTCTTAGATAATATTTACAAGCAACGAAAAGCCTATACTCTTTCTTGCCAACATTAAAAAATCACGTTACACCAATTCTAGGAGTGTTTTAAAATCACCAAATACGCAGGAGTGCGAAGTTTTCCGTTAGAAATCCGATTCTGAATTTGTCTTCATGGGTTTATCCTTCTGAAAGTTCTTCAGAAGGTCAGGCCAAAGGGACTATATCTATCACTGAGGGCCGCTAATGTGTCTACCAACTCTATCATTCTATACTCCCCCAAGGTGCTCTGCACATAGTAAAGGTTCAATAAATACAATTGATTGATTAATTGATCGATTCACCTATATGGCTATCTCTGTCTAAATAGAAAGTTATCCTTTGTGTCTGAAGACTCCACCGATGGCGAAATTCACCTCTGACTGAAGAGATGAATACATATCCGACAGCGCTGTCTATAGAACTTTTACTCATAACTAAAGCTTTATTTCCCCATACGCACACAGCCCTGGCGAAGAATACACTCGGAACCACTCTCATCAACCAATCACTCAATGGTATTTACTGAGCCATTACTGTGTGCAGAGCACTCTACTAAGCATTTGGGCGAGTACAATAGAGTTGGTAGACCTGATCCCCGCCTACAAGGAGCTTACAGTCTCGAGAGGGAGATGGAGCTTAAATTAAATTAGACAGGGGAAAGGGCAGAGTATAGGATTTGCGCTGAGCGGCTGGGGGTGGGGTGGAGAATCATGTGCCTAAGGGATCCAGGTCTAAGTGTGTACGTCGTGCAGAAAGGAAAGGGAGAAGAGAAAACGAGGACTAGTCAGGGAAGGCCTCTTGGAGGGAATGTGTCCGCAGTTAAGGCTTTGAGGTGGGGATTGGAGTGGTCTGTTGGATATGGAGAGGGAGTTCCAGGCCAGGGGGAGGATGAAAACAGGGGGTCGGCCACAGAATATTGAATTCACCTGCAAAGCATCCCTTTAAGTCCAGAGCAGCTCGCTCCCAGTGTGGCTGGATGGCAAATGCCATTCACAGGGAGCAGTGTGGTCTAGTGGAAAGACCACGGGCCTGGGAGTCAGAAGGACCTGGGTTCTAATGCCGGCTCCACCACTTGTCCGGTCTGTGACTCTGGGCAGGTCGCTTAACTTCTCTGGGCCTCGGGTACCTCATCGGGATAATGGGGATTAAGAGCGTGAGCCCCATTTGGGACGGACACTATGTCCAACCTGATTAAATTGTATCTACCCCAGCACTTAGACCAGTGCTAGACACATAGTAAGTGCTTAACAAGTACCATAATTATTGTTATTATTATTATTTTGTGCTCTGTGACCTTGGGCAAGTCACAACTTTCTCTGTGTCTCAGTTAGCTCATCTGCAAAGGGGGGATTAAGGCTGTGAGTCCCACATGGGAGACGGATGGTGTCCCACCTGATTAACGTGTACCTACCCCAGAGCATAGTACAGTGCCTGGCACACAGTAAGAACTTAACAAATATCATGAAAAAATGCCAACAGTACCGGGCTGCTGGTGCTGTGTAAATGACTCATATTTGGAGAAAATTGTTACATGATTTTTTAATGTTTTTGGAAGCACATTGCCACTGAGGCCTGCGCATAATCTTCCACACATGCGTGTGCATACACACACAACACACACATATTCCCACAGGCACATAGACACTCCACCAAACACAAAGTGACATATAATCTCACACAGTCTATGCTAACAAGAATTACGGTATTTGTTACCATAAGCTAGCATGGGCTTATTAAGTGCTTACCAGGCACTCTAGTAAGCACTGAGGTGAATATTTCATAATCATATCGGACACAGTACTTGGCCCTCTAGAGGCTCACAGTCAAGTAGAAGGGAGAAAAGATTTCATAGATGAGGAAACTGAGGCACAGAGCACAGCACCTTGTCCGAGGATACCGCGCACGTGAGAGAGCTGGCATTAGAACTTATTCCACTAGGCCATCCCAAAGATAAACATGTAAGCATTTCTATTCTAAAAATCTCATCATCCTAACTATTGATATCAATGAGAATTAATGAGTCGAGCAGATGGTTTGAAGCTACCACCACGACTGACATTTTTCATAACAAATTCCTGTACTTTTGCCACGCCCACCACTAGCTGAATGCTTTACATCTTAGCTTAGAGAAGCAGCGTGGCGTAGCGGATAGACCGGGAAGTCAGAAGGACACGAGTTCTAATCCTGGCTCCGCCACTTGTCTGCTGTGGGACCTTGGACAAATCCCTTCATTTCTCTGTAACTAACTGAAGCGTTACTCATCTGTAAAAATGGGGATTGAGACTGTGAGGCCCATGTGGGACAGGGACTGTGTCCAACCCAATTTGCTTGTATCCAACCCAGTGCCTGGCATACAGTAAGCGCTTAACAAATACCACAATTATTCTTATTATTATTCATTCAATAGTATTTACTGAGCACTTACTATGTGCAGAGCACTGTACTAAGCGCTTGGAATGTACAATTCGGTAACAGATAGAGACAATCCCTGCCCATTGATGGCCTTACAGTCTAATCGGGGGAGACAGACAGACAAAAACAATGGCGATAAATAGAATCGAGGGGATGTACATCTCATTAACAAAATAAATAGGGTAATAAAAATATATGCAAATGAGCGGATGAGCACAGTGCTGAGGGGAGGGGAAGGGAGAGGGGGAGGGGCAGAGGGAAAGGGGCTTAGCTGAGGGGAGGTGAAGGGGAGGTAGAGGGGTAGCAGAGGGAGCAGAGGGAAAAGGGGAAGCTCAGTCTGGGAAGGCCTCTTGGAGGGCTTTGACGAGGGGAAGAGAATGAGTTTGGCGGAGGTGAGGAGGGAGGGCGTTCCAGGACAGCGGGAGGACGTGGCCCGGGGGTCGACGACGGCGGGATAGGCGAGAACTCTTTGTTATTTTGTTGCATTAAGTATTGTAAAACTCAAAAGCATAAAATCAGAGCATAAAGTATGGCACAATACTGTAAGGCCGGGAAGGATGAAAGCATCATGTCTTGACCAGTGCCACATGTTATACCTAGAACAGATTCAGGTTGGAGGAAGAATGCTCCCTGACAGAAAGTTCTAGAGCATGGAGACTATGTACTTGTCAAATCAGGAGTTTAGGAAAACTCACAATATATAGTACATACCTTTGTGCATGTAGACCGCCAGATTTTCTAGCACAGTATCACATTCTCTCTAGCTAACTACTCATTGTCGGTAGAATGTTCCCTCTTTCTCAACAGCATTCTATCCAAAACCCTAATGAAAGCTTGCATTAAGGAAGAATCGAGTATACTTCCATCATGGTATATCCCAATTATATCTGGGCCAAGAAGTAGTAGGGCCCAGTGGACAGAGCACAGACCTGTGAGTCAGAAGGACCTGGGTTCTAATCCCAGATCTGCCACTTGTCTGCCGAGGGACCTTGGGCAAGCCATTTAACTTCTCTGTGCCTCAGTTTCCTCATCTGTAAAATGGGGATTAAGACTGTGAGCCCCACGTGGGACATATAATAATAATAGTGTTGGTATTTGTTAAGCGCTTACTATGTGCAGGGCACAGTTCTAAGCGCTGGGAGAGATACAGGGTCATCAGGTTGTCCCACGTGTGGCTCACAGTCTTAATCCCCATTTGACAGATGAGGGAACTGAGGCCCAGAGAAGTGAAGTGACTTGTCACACAGCTGACAAGCGGCAGAGCCGGGATTCGAACCCATGACCTCTGACTCCTAAGCCCGGGCTCTTTCCCCTGAGCCACGCTGCTTCCCATGGACTGTGTCCAACCCAATTATCTTGTATCTACCCCAGCAGTTAGTGCAGTGCTTGGTACATAGAAGTGCTCAACAAATACCATTAAAATACACACACATATATATATATATAAACACAGCAAAAATGACGATGTGTAATAATTTCAGATATAACAATAATTAAGGAATTTGTGTAGTAGGAATAAATTGTCTTCAAAAACAAAGGAGTTTTAATTATATCATATATATATATAGCTTTCCTTGGTTTTTCAACGATATTATCCATGTTTGTGGACGACTGTAGCTGAAGAGAATAATGTAAGACTCCGCGGTCCTTCCCACATTGTTTATAAGTAAGGATTGATAACCTGGTTCCGTGAATATATGTCCCTCGCCAAGACCGTTCCCTTTTTCCAGCCTGCTCCCTACATCCGCCCTCAGGAGATCAACCCCAGGGCCGTTTGCAACCCTCCGGGCTGATCTGCCCGCTGTAGTAATCCACTCCGCGGCACGGTCAATGGGTCTCGAAATTGATCTTTCAGCCTTCAGGGCCTCCACGGGCCCCCATTCAATTTGGCAAACGGTCACTGCTCGGTCGTCCTGCCGCCAACCATCCTCCTCCCACGTCCCCCGCGGCCTCCGCCGCAAAGTGGCATGAGCACTGGTTCGGCGCTACTGCGCTAACTGCATTCCCCATCCTCATCGTCGGTCACCCTATCTCGCCCTTCGATGTCGAACGCGTCCGTAGGGGATACATCCGGGAGCTGGATCCGTCTCCAGTAATAGGTTCGGTAATAGCGACGGCTCGAAGACCCTCAGCTCGGTATGGGGCTTGATGAGCCTCATCGCCACCTCAGTTTGGCTTGAACAGCTCCAAAGGCCATGGAAGAACTCAGTCGCCCACACGGTCGCATTCCTGCACGGCGTCATCAAAACATCCCCACAAAAGCTTACGTGTGTCCAGCTTCACACACACACACACCTATACATTCAGCCTTACGGAATCACACACTTGGTCTACCAGACTCAGTCACACACGTACACGAGTCTCGCACCCACGACATCAGTGGTCCAACAGTCACACGGCCTCACACGGTCTCACGGGCAAGTAGCACGCGCCCCGTCTCACACGATCTCATCTACAGCCTCACCGTTTGATAGGGTCACACGGTCTCACGTAGTGACGCGCCGTCTCACACGCCGTGACCTAGGCACCGGATCTCACACCCACAGCGACACCCAGTCGCCCAGTTGTACGTACCAGGGGCGGTCCCCCGGCGGCCAGTCCTCCCTCGGTCACGCGAGGACGGACAAGGTGGAGAAGGCGACCGGCCGCCAGGCCCAGAGCGGAGGCCGCACCTTCCCCTTTGGAAGCCCGGTGGGCCGGACTGGGCCGGAGCCACCCGCCCCCGTCCTTGATCGGCTCACCACCGTTCCCTGGTTCGCCCCCCACCCCCCACCCCCGCCACCCGCTTCTCCTCCTCCTCCGCCCCAGATTCATTCGCCCTCCCTATCGTGGTCCAACCCGCCCTGGTCCCCTGGTTTCCCCTGCTCCCGCTTCAATCCTCCGCCACCTCCGGTCCCCTGGTTCCTCGCCTATCCTGGTCCGCCTCCCCATCCTGGTCCAACACACCGGTCACCTGGTTCCCCCCATCCTGGTTCAACCCTCCCGTCCCCGGGTTCCCACCCATTCCCCGGCCGTCCCTACCCATCCCGGTTCCCCTCTCTTCCCCCCGGTCCCCCGTTTCCCCCATCCCCCCGTTGTCCCTCTCCATCCTGGTTCCCCCCTCCCCGTCCCCTGTCTACCCCCATCCTCTGGTTGCCTCTCCCCATCCCGATTCCCCCCCTCCCCCGGGTCCCCTGTTTCCCCTCATCCTCTGGTTCACCATCCCCATCCTGGTTCTCCCTCTCCCCCGGAGTCCCCTGTTTCTCCCCATCCCCTGGTTCCCCTCCTCTCCCTCTGGTCCCCTTATTTCCCCCATCCCCTGGTTGCCCTCCCCATCCTGGTTCCCCCTCCCCCCGGTCCCCTATTTCTCCCCATCCCGATTCCCTCCCTCTCCCCCCGGTCCCCCGTTTCCCCCTAAGCCCTGGTTGTCCCTCCCATCCTGGTACTCCCCTCTCCCCCGGGTCCCCTATTTCTCCCCATCCCGATTCCCTCCCTCTCCCCCTAGTCCCCCGTTTCCCCCCAAGCCCTGTTTCTTGTCCCTCCCCATCCCGGTTCCCCCCTCTCCCCCGGGTCCCCTATTTCTCCCCTCCCCTGATTCCCTCCCTCTCGTCCCGTTTCCCCCAAGCCCTGTTTCTCCCTCCCCATCCCGGTTCCCCCTCTCCCCCGGGTCCCCTATTTCTCCCCTCCCCTGATTCCCTCCCTCTCCCCCTAGTCCCCTGTTTCCCCCTAAGCCCTGGTTGTCCCTCCCATCCCGGTCTCCCCTCTCCCCGGTCCCCTATTTCTCCCCCTCCCCCGATTCCCTCCCTCACCCCCCGGTCCCCCGTTTCCCCCCATCCCCCGGTTGTCCCTCCCCATCCCGGTCCTCCCCTCCGGTCCCCCGTTTCTCCCCCTCCCCTGAATCCCTCCCTCTCCCCCGGTCCCCCGTTTCCCCCTAACCCCGGTTGTCCCTCCCCATCCTGGCTCTCCCTCTCCCCCCGGGTCCCCTGTTTCTCCCCATCCCCTGCTTCCCCCGTCTCCTCCCCGGATCCCTCCCCATCCCGGTGGGGGGGGAAGCCCCCCAGCAGGAGGGGAGGCCGGCCGGGGAGGGGGCGAGGGGCGGGCCAGCCCCCCCTCCGCCGGGCCCGGACCCCAGGCCGCTCCTCGCCCCCCTACCCCGGCCGGACGCCCAAAGGCCTTGCCCTGCCCCGGCTCCAGCCGCCCAGCCTCACCCCCCCAACCGCCCCCACCGCCCCCCACAACCCCACCACAGACAGGACAGACCCCCGGCCGGACCCACCGCCTCCGACGATGCCCGCCCGGTGCCTGCGAAGCTCCTGCAGGGCCCGGCCCGGCCTCACCGGCCCCTCCGCCTGGGGGGGAGGGGGGGGGGGGCTCTGTGTGAGTGTGTGTGTGTGTCTGTGTGTGTCTGTGCGTGTGTGTCAGGGTGTGGGTGCGCCCCCCTGCCCACCGCAGCCGGGAGGGGCGGGAGGGAAGAGGGAGCAGGGGAGGAGCTGGTCCTTGCGCACGTGGGGAGGTGTGCCACACACTAGGGTGGATCGTGGGGGGTTCGGGGGGGGGACCCCCTCTTTGGGGGGACCTCGTGATGCACGGGAGCTTGGAGGTTGGGGCGGGGAGGCTTGTGCATGACGCAAGGTTGGGGGGGAGGTGGGGAGAGGGGGCCCAGCCTCTGTGTGTGTCTCTGTGTGTGTCTGCGCGGCAGCCCTGGGTGGAGGTCATTTGTGCATAGTGATAATAGCAATAATCATGATGGTATCTCTTATGCGTGTCTGTGTGTGTGTGTGTGGGTCTGCACCAACCCTGGGTGGAGGTCAGTTGTGTATAGTAATACTGGTAATAATCAATGGTATTTAAGGGGGGGGGCGGTAGCAGCCCTGGGTGGACGTCAGTTGGGCATAGTAATAATAGTAATAATCAGGATGGTATTTCTTAAGCGTGTGTGTGTGTGAATCCACCAGCCCTGGGTGGAGGTCCGTTGTGCAGTCGTAATGGTAATAATAATGACGGTATTTGTTAAGCACGTGTGTGCGTCTGCACCAGCCCTGGGTGGTCAGTTGTGCATGGTAATAATAGTAATAATAACAATGGTATTTGTTGAGCACGGGTGGGTGTGTGGGTGTGCGTGTGTGCAGTGGCCCTGGGTGGAGGTCCATTGTGCACAGTCATAATGGTAATAATAATGACAGTACTTGTTAAGCACGTGTGTGTGTGTGTGTGTGTGTGTGTGTGTGTGTGTGTGTTTGTATACCAGCCCTGGTGGAGGTTAGATGTGCGTAGTAATAATAGTAATAATGATGATGGTATTTGGGGAAGCAGCGTGGCTCAGTGTAAAGAGCCTGGGCTTCGGAGTCAGAGGTCATGAGTTCGACTCCCGGCTCTGCCACTTGTCAGCTGGGTGACTTTGGGCAAGTCACTTAACTTCTCTGTGCCTCAGTTACCTCATCTGTAAAATGGGGATTAACTGTGAGCCTCACGTGGGACGACCTGATTATCCTGTATCTACCCCAGCGCTTAGAACGGTGCTCGTCACATAGTAAGCGCTTAACAGATACCAACGTTATTATTATTATTTGTTGAGCGTGTGCTTGTGTGTGTGCAGCAGCCCTGGGGGGGAGGTTAGATGTGCATAGTAATAATAGTAATGATAATGATGGTGTTTGTTAAGCGCTTACTGTGGGCCAAGCACCGTTCTAAGCGCTGGAGTGGATCGAAGGTCATCACGTGGGGCTCACGGTCTTAATCCCCATTTTACTGAGGAGGGAGCTGAGGCCCAGAGAAGTGAAGAGACTTGCCCAAAGTCACACGGCAGCAGGCTTTGGAACCCCCGACCTTCTGACTCCCAAGCCCGGGCTCTTGCCGCTTGGCCACGCTGCTTCTCTAGGGTTGTGGGTACCGGGGTTGAGCGTGCGGTTGCGAGAGGGGCCGCCCCGCTGATGGCCGATGGTCCCCTGTCCCCCCGGCTTCATCTGTGTTCGGATCTTGGAGCGCTGCTCGATGATTGTTATGTTTTGGTTTGTCCTCTCCCCCGTTTAGTACCGTTGATCCCTTGTTGGGTGGCGGACTGTTGTCTTGTTACTTCTGAATTCCCAAGCGCTTTAGGACAGTTGGCTTTTGCACATAATAAGTTGCTCAATAAATAGTATGCGAATGAATGATGCGTACTCAAAATGAGTCCTCACTCACACCTCCAAAACCCTCTTCAGGCCAACGGGGATTGCTAAGTGTCCTCTTCCCCTTCCCCCTAATCCTTCGTTTCTTCCCAGGGTAGGAGGTTGATGTTTGTGGAAATTGTAAACAGGGAATCGACCAACACCTTGTGTCCAGAATTTGATGCCCCCACGGTTATTTCATTTCTATTGTCATTATCGATAAAAACCATATTTATGGAGCACTTACCGTATCAGAGGACTGTACTAAGCGCTTGGGAGAGAAACAGTATGACATCAAACACATCGCCTCGCCCGCAACGAGCCCCCCAGCCTCTCCAACGTCTTCATTCGCTAGGACAGAGATCAAGAATCCTCCGGTGTCCCCTGGATAGGGAGCCTCCGTCATGCCTCTTCATTCATTCATTCAACTCACTCATTCATTCATTCATTCATTCGATCGTATTTATCAATACTAATGATTATTATGGTATTTCTTAAGCGTCCTATGTGCCAGGCACTGTACTAAGCACTGGGGTGCTTACAAGCCGATTGGGTTGGACAGAGTCCCTGCCCCACATGGGGCTCACGATCTTAATCCCATTGTACAGGTGACTTCACTGAGGCCCAGAGGAGTGAAGTGACTTGCCAAGGCCACACAGCAGACAATTGGTGGAGCTGGGATTAGAACCCTTGACCTTCTGACTCCCAGGCCCTTGCTCTATCCATTAAGCGGCGCTACTTCTCAGCTGCTTACTGAGCACTCACTGTGTGCAGAGCACTGTACTAAGCACTCGGAGAGTACAACATTCCTGCTCACACTTCTTTTGCTATTAATTGATTTTAGCCCGGCGTTTTTGTAACCCGAGCCTGATGCTGCATAGCAGCTACCCCACCACCACCAGCACCGACTAAACTGGGCAGAAGCCACAATTCCTGTGGGGGCTGGGCTGGAGCTGAGGCTCACATGGGGCAGAAACTTTGTTAAGATTTGGCGTTCCGGTATCCGCAGGGCCACCAGTTCTGGGCTCCAGCCATCCTGCTACTGCAGCAGACCACTCTCCTATTCCCTCCTTTAGAGAAGCAGTGTGGCTCAGTGGATGGAACTCTGGCCTGGGATCAGAAGGACCTGGGTTCGAATGGAAGCCCCGTGTGGGACGGGGACTCTGTCCAACCTGATTAATTTGTATCTGATTTGTAATTAATCTGTATCTCATCCCTTGATTCTATTTTTTGCTATTGTTTTTGTCTGTCTCCCCCGATTAGACCGTAAGCCCGTCAAAGGGCAGGGACTCTCTATCTGTTACCGATTTGTACATTCCAAGCGCTTAGTACGGTGCTCTGCACATAGCAAGCGCTCAATAAATACTACTGAATAATACCAGCTCTGTCATATGGACTCCTGTGTGACCTTAGACAAGTCACTTACCTTCTATGGGCCTCAATTACCTCATCTGCAAAATGGGGATTAAGAGTCAAGTCCCATCTGGGACAGGGATTGGGTCCAACCCGATTGACTTGTACCTACCCCCAGCTCTTAGAACAGTGCTTGGCACCTAGGAAGCACTTAACAAGTACTATAATTATTTTTCTCATTATTAGTGAACAATCAGGAGTATTTATTGAGCACTCACTGTGGGCAGAGCACTGTACTCAGCGCTTGGAAGAGTACTATATAGTAGAGTTGGTAGACACGATGTTAGAATACTGTTTTGAATACCTGGGCCACTCTTTAACTCCAGGATCATAATATCATCCAAAGTCTTAGAATCATTCATACTGGAGTTCCTAGTTTCTCAAATGTCAGGTCTCATCACTTCAATCTCCTCATGGTAACAGTTAAGAAGTTCCCTGTTTTCCACTTTTGTGAAATAAACATTTTTGATCATGGACCATGGATTTTATTGCTATTGTGTTGTAATTTTCTCCTGCTAGACCCCAGTATTCACTCCCATTCATTGCTTTCCACTCTCATTCACTTATTCAAGTGACTTCTCACCTCGGAACCATTGCGTATTTCACTCTTTCTGTGTGGACTATCTCCCCTTTGTTCTCCAAATCACACCCTTCTCCTCCAAAAATTCCAAGGAATAAAAACCCCTTTTGCATGAAGTCTCCCCGGATTCCCAGATCTCCAGAAGCTCTCCTCTGGCTTCGCTGACTGTAACTCTAGTTACGTATGGACATCTCTGCATCTTGTACATTTTATGCTTCCACATGCTGCGTATTTAGTTTTACTCTTCCATCACCATTAGGTAGTAAACCCCTTGAGTGAGAAGGAGTCAATTCTGATCTGCCTGTTATACATTCTTAAGGTGCCCAGCACAGTGCTCTGTACAAAGTACGTATTCAATCAATTCTGATGATAATGATGATTGATAACGATGATGATAATAAGAATATAAGAAATGCAATACTGAGGTAAATGTCACCCACCAGTCTAATTTTCTTTGACCAAGAGAGGAAAATATATTGAGAAATGCACCCACTGTCATCCCTAACTTTGCCTTCTGAATTACTAATATCGTCTCTAGTATGGAGCTGTATTTGGTTTTCAAAGATAAAGCAAATGATGATGAAATCTCTCCAATATGTGCAGGTGTGACAGAAAAGCAGGCAAAATGCAGACACTCTTATTTCACAAAGATGCTTCTGCTGAAGTTAGGCTTTTATTAATCTATAGTGGGATCAATCAGACCAATGTGAAATGCCCAATCGCTTCTTTACTTGTTCGGGGAAAGGGTGTCCTTTGCTGCCTCGCTTCTCGTCTTACCCACAACACGCGATGTTTTGGTTTTTCCCTGTTGGGTGTCACAGTCGTCCCAAGCCTCAGCTCCCAAGTCAGTGTCTCCTTTTCTGATTGAAACTTTGCCAGACTGACCTGACTTATGCTGCTGTCTATGCTGTGTCCGTCCTTTGAGACAGGTGGCGGAGATGGGATTAGAACCCAGAACCTTCTGACTCCCAAGCCCGTGCCCTCTCCACTAGGCCATATAATACAGTAGAGTTGACAGACAAGATCCATGCCCTCAAGGAGCTTACAGTCTAGTGGGGGAGACGGAAATTAAGGTAAACTATGGATAGGGGAGAGGCAGAGTATAAGGATAAGGCACATTAAGTGCTGAGGGGAGGGCGAACATCAAGTGCTTAAAGGGTACAGCTCTAAATGCATAGGCAACCCAGAAGGGAGAGTGTGACTTAGTGGACAGAGCACGAGCCTGGAAGTCAGAAGGACCTGGGATATAAGCGAAGTCAGAAGGACCTGGGTGTTGACCTTGGATAAGTCACTTCACTTTGCTGGGCCTCGGTTCCCTCATCTGTAAAATGGGGATTAAGACTCTGAGCCCCATGTGGGACATGGGCTGTGTCCAATGCTTGTATCTACCCCAACTCTTAGTACAGTACCTGGGATAGTTAGTGCTTAATAAATACCATTTAAAAAAAAAGAGAGAAAGTGGGGGGAAGACACTACAGTGCTGGAAACCTGCCAGGTCCGCCCAGAGTTTAGCCTGGTATTCTCGAAAAGATTTTCCAGTGGAAAATTCCTTTGGACTGGAACCTCCTTGGGGCAAACACAGCCATATGACACTGCTCACCTGAACCAGGCAAGTAAAGAACTAATTGACCGATTGATTGATGGTATGGAGATTGCTTTGATCCGGTGATTTCTTTGCATTTCTGAATCAATGTTTCTGAATCAGATTGTTTGTGATGCTGGCCAAACATTTTTCACTAATACTGCTACTTCTAATAATAATAATGGTGCTTAAACGTTTACTATGTGCCAAACACATAAATAAGCACATAAGTAAGGCGCGTGGATGGTGTTGGTAGAATGCGGGGATAGGTTTTCAATTGGTTTGGTGGCTCCTCAGACCATGTTTATGATCATCGTAATCAAGTTGATACACACGATAATCAAAATGAACAAACATTTCACTGCATATTGCAGAGTGGTGTCCATTTTTGGAGGCTCTGGGCCGGTTTCTTTTTTTTATTTAAGCTATCCGTAAAGTGCTTCCTATGTGCCGAGCTCTGTAATAAGTGTTGGGCTAGATAAAAGCTAATCAGGTTGGACATCATCCCTGTTCCACATGGGGCTCACAATCTCAATCCCCATTTTACAGAAGTGGTAACTTTGGCAGAAGAAAATTAAGTGACTTACCCAAGGTCACATAGCAGGCAAGTGGTGGATCTGGGATTAGAACCCAGGTCTTTCTGACTCCCAGACCTGAGCTCTATCTGCTAGATCATGCGGTCTCTCATGAGAGACACTGATTCAGAGGGTCCGGCATCAGTTATTTTGCCCTCAGGCAATTGGCCGTCTGCCTCCTGAACTGGGGGGGGGGTCCCTTAAATTCAGCCCCTCAAAATAGGGGGCCCCAAGTGGCTGTCTAGTTTTCCTACTCTAACTCAGAAAAGAGACAGCCACTCATATTTTTTTAGTGGTACTCAAGTGCTTACTATAGGGCAAACACAGTATCAAGTCCTAGGGAACTATTAGAATTAGTTCCTTTTATAGAGAATAAAATATTTTTTCTCTCTTTTTTATAGCATTTGTTAAGTGCTTACGATGCGCCAGGTACTAATAAGTGCTGGGATAGATACAAGCTAATCAGGTTGGTCACAGTCCATGTCCTACATGGGGCTCATAGTCTTAATCCCCATTGTGCAGATTAGGTGACTGAGGCCCAGAAAAGTTAAATGACTTGCCCAAGGTCACACTGGAGGCAAGTGGTGGAGCTGGGATTGGAACCCAGGACCTTCTGACTCCCAGGCCCGTGCTTTATCCACTAGGCCAAGTTACTTCTCTTCTTTACCACCAGCTCTCAGATTTATGATACTATTGTTTTCTGCAACTGTACCTGAAATCGAAATGCCGTAGGTTGGAATTAATTTTCTCCTAGGAGCAATGCAATGGATGTTTAAAAAAAATTTTCCCAGTCATTCTATCAGTCAGAAATATTGACCTAAATATCATCTCTACTACTCTGCTCTCCTCCCCTTTCCCTTCATGAACAATATATGCATAAGCCTTAGTGAAATATACACATGATTTTAACTAGAGATAGAAGAGTAGGAAAATAATTTCACTCATTTGTTTTTCTGTGAAAACACTGCTTCTAATTGAGATGCCCTAGGGGTGACAACTCCAAGTTAGGTGCCAAATGCACGATTTTGACTTAGCCACCTGTTTTCCCCCAACAGCCTTATTTTGTCTCGTGCTGTCGAGTCTTCTCCGACCCGTAGCAGCTCCATGGACACATCTCTCCCACGTCGCCCCACTCTCCTTCTGCAGTTGTTTTGGTGATGTATTCATAGAGTTTTCTTGGTGAAAATCAGGAAGTGGTTTACCATTACCTCCTTCCGTGCAGTAAACTCGAGTCTCTGCCCTCGACTCTCTCCCGTGCCGCTGCTCCCCAGCACGGTTGAGTTTTGACTTGTAGCCGATGACCTTCCACTCGCTAGCCACTGCCCAAGCTAGGAATGGAATGGGTAGGTCTCTGCTTGACTCTCCCTCCCATAGCCGAGACTGGTGGAGTACTGGAAACTCTCCAGGTGTGATCCGGAGTGGGGGGGTGTCCCATAGAGTACGGATGTAGAATGGTCACGATGCTACCTACTGGAGGATTTCCCTGAGACTTCAGGATGAAGGGAAAACTTTTCATTGCAATTACTAAATATAAAACTACATTGATAAGACCTAGAATGATACAATTTATGCAATCCTGGTCTTCCATTTATTGAGGTTTTCAAAGAGACTCCAACTATGTCACCTTTCTTGATGATAAGGTTGTAAAGTTTCCAGGAATCTGCATTGTCCAATGAAGGGTTTTCTGGGGGCAGCCTCTAGTTAAAAAGTCATAGGAGGCATTTTCCAGTTTCACATCTACATGACCTGGAGGTCGTTAAAATGAGATTTGGAGTAAAATAAATAACACTATTTGAGAATTTATTTTTAGGGGTATATCTTTAAATTATGACTGTCTCCCCCGCTAGACTATAAGCTCCTTAAGGACAAGAAACATGTCTGCTAAGTCTGTTGTGTGGTACTCTCCCAAGCACTTACTTGCTTACTAGACTGTACTAGACACTAGCAGTCTAGACTGAAGGTCGCTGTGGGCAGGAAATGTGTCCGTTCATTGTTATATGGTACTCTCCCAAGCGCTTAGTACAGTACTCTGAGCAATGTAAGTGCTCAATAAATATGATTGAATGAATGAACAAGTACTTTGCACCCAGTAAAAGCTCAATAAATACCACTGATTGATTATCTTCTGTCCTCAAGGAACTAATAGGTAGTAGTAGTTTACTGCGTACTGAGCACGGTACTGAGCGTGGGGAAAGAATACTCAGGTGGGAATTAGCACACGGTCCCTGTCCTTCGGGGAGCCCCACTAAGGATCAGTCGAACAATCCGTGGTATTTATCCTCTAGACTGTAAGCTCCATGTAGGAAAGGAACATGTCTGTTAATTGTTGTACTCTCCCAAGTGCCTAAGTACAGTGCTCTGCACACAGTAAGTGCTCAATAAATGCAATTGAATGGAGTGCTTACTGCGTGCAGAGAACTGTAATTGGGAGAATACAGCACAACAGAGTTGGCAGACCAGTTCCCTGCCCGTAAAGAGCTATGATGTTTCAGCTGACTTCCTCAGAAGTTTCAGCACTTCCGGAACCTTATGACTTTTACTGGTTAAACTGGTCAAAGGATTGTCCACACTTTCATGCATGGGTAAGATCTCACTCATTTAACATCATCTTTGAAATTGAAGGACTCCCATAAAACCAAAACAAAAGGCAAAAGAGCAGAATGCATGTTCCCATTAGACTCACGGCACGATTCTCAACGTGTTAGATTGAAATATCTAGTTAAATTAAAGCACTGGCTATTTTTAGGTCTGGATAATTTGTATCTTTCATAGTTAGTTAAAATTAAAATATTGTGAGGTAACAGTCTCATTTTCATCTTGAAAATTGCTATCATTTGATGTAAAGGACCATAGAGCTTCTTTAATAATGGGAAAAAAAGGTACTTAATTTGATGGCAGTCAACATAGGCCTGGATCTCTTTAGAATTTGTGCCAACCACTGCTCACCTATGGTTTTTAGCCTCGCCTCCGTGTCCTTTTGCAGGTTTCTTCCACCTTTCTTTTGTTATAATCACAGAGAGCCAAGGGGCATATTCCCTGCTTTGCCTCAAGGTGCCATGGATACACCCCAAATCTAAACTACCTCATTTCATTGGTTATAACACCTCTTGTCAGCAGGACTTGAAAATTGCACAGTTCAGTGCAGTCATTTCAGGAGTCAGTGCTGAGCTGAATGTCGACCGATACTCTGCAAACTTTCTCTAGCAATGCAACCAATGCCATGGAAAGCCACATCTAAGCCATCACATCAGTCAGTCGTATTTGTTGAATGTTTACTGCTTGCAGATCACTGTACTTAGCCCTTGGGAGAGTACGACAGAACGGCTGATAGACACGTTGCCTGTCCACAACAAGCTTACGGTCTAGAGACGAGCTTACAGTCTACATCAAACAAGTCGGACATCAAACTTGGAGAGAAAAGAGAAAACTGCAGGTGCTGCTCATTCGGAATAAAGAACCCCTGCTACAGAGTCATGATTTGAACAGCAAATGGGAGCTTCTCAAAGATCCTCTCTTCTAGTCAACCACCGTGACTGAGTTTACAGCAAGGAAACACCATCATAATTGGTTTGACAAAAAACATATGGAGATTTAAAATTTCCTTTTTACAAATTAAGACATGTGTATAACATCTTACAGCTCTTCATGATCTGATAACAAAGTAGAGGTAGAAAGCATAAACAATTAATCAATGTACTTATGTACATATCCACAACTTATTTATATTAATGTCCACCGCTAGACTGTAAGCTTGTTATGCAGAGGGAATGTGTCTCCCAACTCTGTTGTACTCTCTCAAGTATACTTAATACAGTAATAATAATAATAATAATGATGATGATGGTATGTGTTAAGTGCTTACTATGTGCAAAGCACTTTTCTAAGCACTGGGGTTGATACAAGGTAATCAGTTTGTCCCACGTGGGGCTCACAGTCTTCATCCCCATTTTACAGATGAGGTAACTGAGGCACAGAGAAGTGAAGTGACTTGCCCACAGTCACACAGCTGATAAGTGGCAGAGCCGGGATTAGAACCCATGACCTTTGACTCCCAAGCCCGGGCTCTTTCCACTAAACCACGCTGCTTCTCATCCGCTCAACAATGCCTTTGATTCTTGATTGATTACATATCAATCTCAGACTTTTTGAAATTCACCAGTCAACACTAATGATATTTGAAATAATTATCATATGGAGAGCCAGAATACAGCATGCTTTTGGAAGTGAATTTACAAAGTTTTAACGGAAAAGGCATAATTGTATGTTGCAATCCTCATTTGAACAGTAATTAAAATATTTTAAGGAGATAGCGTTTATTACTAGAAATGATGCACTGGGTAACCAAATCAACATCTTAACCAGCTAAAAAAGCATAGCTAATAATAAGGTGAATCATTTCAATATATTTTAAAATATTACATAAAAAATTACACACGATAAATGTGTTTGTGGAAGTGTTGCTACTTCAAAAGATGAACAGCACTGAGCAAAGCAGACAAATTGTTTTCCTGGGAATAGCAGCATCATTTTCAAAACTCCATTTTCATGATCTAGCACTTGCAATCTCCAATCACTCTGTCTGGTTCAAATACTGATGTGTAGCTTTTAGTCTGAAACTTTCTTTTAAAATCAGGATTTCAAAATAGAAACCTATCCATGTTTTGAATCAGTGTGCTGCATCGGAATGAAATCTGAGGTATATATTTAACCACCAAAACACTTTGTTCAGTTGCTTGATGGTGTGAAGAAAATTTTTTTTAAAAAGTGGAATACCTCTGTCCAGAAGATGAGCTAGTGTATATGTTTGCGTGCTTATGAAGAGAAGAAAAGGGGGAAGAGCAGATAGTTCTGTGATGTACTCTTTGTCTTTGGCAGAAGATAATTACAACTACAGACAAAGCTATTAATGTTGATGTTACTGCTATAAATACGGATTTTGTACCTATTCAGTCTGAATTGTTTTCCCTACCACCTATTTCAGATCCTATTCAGATGATGTTCCAAATAGGCCACTGCACTTTTTCTTTGAAAACCTTTGTAACATACTCTTCGAACGATTATTCCATTGTAGCTGCTTTTTAAGTGTTTGCTCATGTTTCCCCGACATTAATAATTTGTTGTATACTAGAGATACTATCAGCACTCAGAACAAAATGAACATTATACATGAACATTACATATACTCGCATATATACATATATGGCTATATATGTACATCCATAAACAATAACTATTTGTCACAGATACTGAAGCTTTTCTCTTCCCAGAAAAAAACAAAACCAAACTTCGTAGTGGTCATTAGGTCAAGTGCTTAGTACAGTGCTTTGAATACAGTAAGCACTCAATAAATACAATTGAACAAACTGATAAATTAGGACTCTGCAAGGAGGAAGCCATGGAAGTAGGGGAGGCTTATTCCACCCCGTCTCATCTGCTACAAGTCTTAATGTTGTTCCCTGATGCTAGATTCCAGAAAGGACCTCACTTTAAAGGGCAAGTGAATCTGACCCATAAGAAGGCTAAAGAAGGAAACTGGAAAGGAAGCTTGGGATCAATTTGAGCATTATCAAGAACCAGCAAGAGATCTTTCATATTGTAGATAGTTTGGGTTTTACCCTCTATCAGGCTGCATTGAAAATACTCTATTCTATTCTTATCTTCCCTGACTTCTTAACTGGCTTTGTCACTGTTGACCATTCACTTCTCCTGGAAATGCTATCAAATCTTGACTTCAGTGGTTCTCCTCATTCAATTAATCTACCTAACAGTGATATTTATTTAGTACTTACTGTGTGTGGAACATTATACTAGGAGCTTGGGAGAGTGCAATAGAATAGAATTGGTAGACACGATCCCTTCCCACATGGAAGAGACAAATTAAAATAAGTTACAAATGGGGGAGATGGCAGTATAGAAGAAAATTATAAGTGCTGTGAGGTGGGGGTGAAGAGTGGGGAAGATGAATATCAAAAGATTCCTTTTCTGGCTCATTTTCTGGCTTATCTTCAGGCCTTTCACTCTTCATTGTGGGCAGTCCACAAGCCTTTGACCTTCTACTCTTAATGCTTTATAATCACTACCATGAGGAGCCCATCCACTCATATGCCTTTGCCTACCACTGTTTTGCAAATCAACCAAACATCTACCTCACCAGTCCCTAGCTCTCTCGTGCCCTGCAATCTCATCTTTCCTCTTGCCTCTAAGGCATTTATCTCTTTGATGTCTTAGATGATGGATAGCCTATCATCAACTCAAACTCAAAATTAAACTTCTCACTTTTCCAACTCTCTGCACTTTTCCATGACGTTAATTAATAACAAATATTATTATCATTATTATTATTAGGTCACTATGTGTTCACCCAGAAGGCAGAGCCGGGATTCGAATCCAGGTCCTCTGACTCTCAGGCCCATGCTCTTTCCAGTGGGTCATATCTTTCTAGCAATGGAAAGTAGAGTGATGCCTCAAGAATTTCCCCTTTTATTTTGATTGGGAGAAGGAAACGCTGCGAGCATACAAGCTCAGAAACTTTCAAAGCTCAGAGTTCAATATTCAAAGTCTCTCTAGGCAGACTAGAATATTCCATCTCTGGATAAAGAGAGCCTCAACCTCTGATTGATTGATTAATCTAGAACCTTACACGATGATTGAAGTAGGACAAAGTCATTCTATAAGGGACATCATTTACAATTACGAATACAGGAAGACAACCCAACGCCTATTAGTATCTGAGGGACAATCGATGCACTGGAAAGGCAGAGCTAATTCTGTTAGACCAAAACAAAGAGCCTAGAAGGTACCTGATCATTTTTCTCCCAGGTGAATTGTTCAGTGACACGTGAGTCACAAGGCTGCCAATCTATATCATTTCTGTCACCCATGGTTGGGTAATTAGCAGAATAGAACCTACTTCTCATTAATTGGAGATTTTTCTCAGACTCTGTCATAGAGCCAGTTTGAATTGCTGCCATTCCTGCTCAAATGTGTTTCACAATCTGGCCTGACATTACCACTGGAAGCAGTCCTTTTTTATTTTTTTCTTTTCAAAGAAAGAACAACAAAAGACAAGATTTTTAAACTATCTTATTCAAACATTCTTTTCAGTAACAGGTCCACCCCCTTCTTCCCTGCTCCCAGCCCTTCCTCCCACCCTTCCCCCCCCAGAAAAAAAACACAACCAAAAACCAAAAACCAGTAGTGACAGGAGAAAACAATAAAATCTTACATATAATGAATTCCCATTAGGACACACGTTTGATGCCATTAGATAGTTCCCTTTCTTTGTCACTCTCTCTGACAGATACCTGTGGTGTATAAGCATTTCTATTGATTCCAGTGGTCCCCTCATAGATTATACTTGCTAATATATAATTCATCATGTAGGATCACTTTCTTCGCTTGCTCTGTTTTCATTTTTTTTTTTAATTGTCATTCCAGTTTGGTGGTCAGAAGACAAAAGAAATCATGGAAAAGGTAGCTGAAATTCTGGACCTTTGCCTACCAATCTCCTAGACCACCAGATGTCAGCCTAAATTGAAGAATGGGAAATAAATACTGTATCTCAATGCTGGTGTCTAGAGTGCCAGATGGAGTTTTATTCAATCCTGCAGGGAGACCTAGCAGTCAGAGGTTAAATTTTAGCATTAGAAATTGCACTATGACACCCCTAGGCATGGACAGTTGTTTTTGATTGGGGCCAGTTATTGTTTCATAAATCAATGAAAACTTAATTTATGAGGATTGATTTTGCTAATTCAAGCAACTCAGAAGTTACTGTTAAAGCTTCAGTCCATTTAAACGTATCCAACTTGAGTTTCACTTGTGCTCTCAGAAGACAAATGATTAAAGAGAGTTAAATCGTGTTTATTTTTTCTGCTGTTTGTACAGTTATTTCTAGTTACCAGTGATTGTGAGAAGCATTTGATGTTGGAGATAGAAATTTTGGTTACTGTAAAGCCAAGCTCAATAAAATACAAAAGTTAAACTATATTTAAAAACACCATTCTTGATTTTTCTCTCTCTGCTTCGCTCTGTGTGTACACATATACACTCATGCATATCTGTCCCTTATTTTTAAAAATAACACTGTTGATGGTGAGAACCTTTCCTATGTGAGAGTGAGTCAAAAAACAAAAACACCATGACTGGCATGTCAATTCCACTAAAAAAAGCATAACAATCAATCTTTTTCTATATGTATACAATCCTACTGATGGAAAATTACTTTGGTCTTCTGGTATTTTTAAGGATGGAGATGATGGTCTGAGTAAATGAATATTTGGGGGAAAGGATAAGCTACAGAATATGTGTGAGTGTGTTGTGAACACGTGACACCTTTTCTTTCTTCTACTTTAGCCAATTCACAGCATTGGTATATAATGAAAGAAGGTTTTATATTCCTTGGTGTCCTGGATTTTTTAATCCCGAAGTATTAGTACAGCATAAATTAGCTTCTTGTCTTTCTTTTCAGCACGGAGACCATTGTCGATCTATAATAATATTAAAATAATTATATACAAACCCACACACGTATACATGTATACACGTACTGAAAGTGTTTTGCTGCTCTCCACTGCTAGCGGAATTCTACACAAAACCCTCCCGGACTGAATATCGAACTACTTGGTTTAACCACATAGTCCCGGAATTATACTGCATCTTCAGACTAGAGCAGTGCAGCAGATAACATTTTAGCTGCAAATCCGATACCAAGCAATGCTCCAGCATCTTTGAAAGTCATTGAAATGAGTGGTATAGGAACTGCTATATGTTTATGACTGGGCTATTCAGTCAATCAGTCAATCAATAGTATTTATTGAGTGTCTATTGTGTGTAAGGCACTATACTAAGCACTCAATCAATATAATTTATTGAGTGTCTATTGTGTGTAAGGCACTATACTAAGCACTTAGGAAAGAAGAATGGAGGGAAAAGACACAGTACTTGCCCTTGAACAGCTTATAACCTAAAAGGGAAGGCAAACAATTTAATAATAGTGGGAGTGGGAAAAAGCAATAAACCTACAACCCAGACTTCCGAGTTCACAGCTGCTACCAATTGGTCCAAACCTTTAATTTCCTCCTAAAGTCAACATTATCTCCTAACTTTTCCCTTTCCAACTTCCAATGAACACACCTCTGATATCCTTTGTGCCCTGTTGATCCCTGATTAAAACAAAAACTCATAGACCCAGTGGACAACCGGAAGGTATCACTGGTCCAGAGACTGTAAGCTACTGTGGGCAGGGAACGTGTCTGTATATTTTTATATTGTACTCTCTCAGGTGCTTACTACAGTGTTCTGCACACAATAAGCACTCAATAAATGTGAGTGAATGAATAAATGAAGAAACTGACTAACTCCATGGCTTTCTCTGCCCCAAAGGGCCCAGAATCAGGAGTTGAGAACAAATCAGTTCAGTTTCCCCTGGCATGCCGAGAGTCTTCCTTCTGAATTTCCTCAGAAGATGCAGAAGAGAGGCAGCAAAATGAGCAGTGCAAAATAGATCGGTCCTGTATACACTACAGACAATTCTTGGAAGGATTCAGAAATTCTCCATAGAAACTAATTTCCAAATTAGACACCGGGAGTTTCGGTAGGATCCATTAAAAGGGAAATGTAGACAAGCCCTAGTGGGATTATTTTATCTTGGAAGTGTATCGTCTCCCCATCCCATTTGACTCTGCGGTCATTATTTTGGAGGAGAAATCCTCAGATACAGCCTTAATTTCTGGCCTTGGACTTTAAAAATACAGTAAACCATTTTTGTTTTCTAGGTTTAACTGACATCATTTTAGGATTTGCATTAACCATAAAACAAACCATAAAACTGTTTTCTTTCAGATGTTAATTGGAAAAAATAGTAATCAGGCAAGGGAGGTATTAGTTTATAAAACAAACACCCATGTATAATGTGAATTGAAATTTTTAATACGTGCATTTAGAAAAGTTATTTGCAAGTAAGAGAAAAAGATCAAACACATCAGTACTCCATTTACAACTGCTACTGTTGGAAAATGTATTGTGACTGTGAATCTCATTTTGCCAAGTTACATCAAATCAAAATTTTTCAGAGTTGTTAAAACTATTTAAATTTTGTTACATTGATCTAGTCATTCCTGAGAAGAAAGTTTTTAGTCTAGTCACATTCTGTTTACATAAGGGGGCTTTAAATTGATATTACAAAGTAAATATACACTGGCGTGTGCATTCCCCAAATCTTTAGAAAATGTGCATTAAAAAAGGAAAAGGAACTTACGTTTCATTTGAGGTAAAACCACAAAAACAGAACAGAGACACGTTCAAGGAATACTAGTAATATCGGCTGCTTCATCGGAAAGGGGATCACTTATGTTTCTGACCAGCTTATGTACGGTATAATAAGAAACCACTAAAAGTACTGACGGGGGGAAACCTAGCTGGAATGGATCCTTTCACCAGCCTAAGCCAAACTTCTTGACCGTAATTTAACTCCAGTAAAGCATCCCCGGTGAGAACTCTATCCCAGTATTTGTCACCGTTTACATTTTCTGACTGAAATGCAAGCTTATCTACTCCATCAACTACTAGATAGCCAGACATTTGGGGACTAAGTGACTCAATGGTGTACTTGAAAATATATACCCCAAGATATGGAATCTGGAATTTCCCAGAGTGTGTAGCATAGGATGCCCCATAGTTGACATCCAAATGGTTAAATCTGATCGGACCGGGTCCTGTCATTCCATACGTATGGGAGGCGAAGAAAGCTACGGTTGGTGCGTATCTATAAGAGCCTTTCGAAAAATCTGTAGAAAGAAAAAAGAGCCGAGTTAACGTCCGGTCAGTCAGCTTCTCATTTCCTCAGCTCTCTCCTATCCTTTAATGACTAAAACACAAAGAAATGTGCTATTGAAATTGCATAGCTTTCTAGGTAAAGAGGAGTTGGTCTTAGACTCCCTGGAGGTAGGGACTCTCTGTTTTGTTTCCGGTGCGCTGATCGTGGTAATATAATTTCTTTCAGCACTTACTGTGTGCAGAACACTGAACTAAACATTGGGAGAGAATACACAGGTGAGAATTGACACCATCCTGCTCTCTCATGGTGCTTACCATCTAAGACTCTGCTACAGTGCTCAGGACTCAGCCAGTGATCAATAAATAACACTGATTGAAGGAGACTCTGGAGATCTGAGTTCAATGATGATTGAAGGGAGTTTACTTCACTTCCTTGACTCTGGGTTTATCCATAACAAGATGGAACAATGACCACCCTTCCCCACTTTCTCCCGGAGGCTTCATCGGGATTATTTTGCAATGCGAAATAAGAAGAAGAAGAATCTTAATAATTATTTGTTAAGCACTTACTATATATCAAGCACTGTTCTAAGCTCTAGCGTAAATACAAGTAAATCAGGTCGAATACAGTCCCTGTCCTACATGGGGCTCACAGTCTAAGGAGGAGGGAGAACAGGTATTGACTCCCCATTTTACAGATGAGGAAACTGAGGCAAGTGACTTGCTCAAGGTCACACAGCAGACAGATGGCAGAGCTGGGATTCGAACCCAGGTCCTCTAAGTCCTACGCTTTCTGCTCTTTCCATTAGGCCATGCGGCATATTTGCTCAGAAGTAATGATTCTATAGTATCATTGCTGATATGAAAGCAAAAATGGTTTATAGTTCCTCATGGAAAATTAAGCTGAAATTATGAGAAACTATTTTTCAGCACCTTGTCAAAGAGCTAAATTAAATCGAATGTATTATGGAGGAGAAGACAAAAGCATTTTTTTCCCACAAACCCTGCTAAACATACTTGCAAAGTCTGTTACCAAAAGTGTGAAAACCTAATTCTTTCCTCCACTACATCATAACTGAGAAAAAACTCATTTTAAGCATGTTTGCTCAAGTACTAAATGGGATAGTATATTTTGAAGAAAGCTACACCCATTCTCGTATTGAAAATTTAGAATATGGCACTTGGACAGAATCAAACAGCTAATACTACTCAGTGTGGGAAATAAACGTTTGTTGTTTCCCCAACATAGTTGAGCATCTCCCAGTAGCCTCAGCTCCATCCTTCCTTAAAATCTTCTCCAAGAAAACTTCCCAGTCAATTCCCCGAGCCCTAAGTCAACTGTGAAACTGCCAGTGTACTCCCTTAAGCACAATACTTATATATACATATATTTGTATATATATTTATACTCTATCGTTTCCCCCATCCTTAATTTATTTTAAAGTCTGTCTCTTCCCATAGACTCGTAAGCTCCTCGTGGACGGAGAACGCATTCCCCACCTCTGTTGCACTGTGCTTTCCCAATCACCTATTACAGTGTTATGCACACAGTAAATACTCATAATGCCATTGACTGATTGATTGATTCCGCATCGACCCAATTCCCACCTTTAGCACTGAGGTACTTTTTATCAATTATTCCCCTGCTTGCTTTCCACCCCGACCTTAATCCATCATTAATCATGAGGATGGTGCCCCTCATTTCTCCGCTCTTGCAAGAATGACTTTAGTGGCTAAACATTCCTGAAGGCCGAGCAGCTAAAATCCTGAAATTTGTATTCATGAGGTTTGGATGTAAATCGGATAGATTTTTCTAACTGCTTGGATGAACAGAAGAAGAGAGTACCAGTCAGGCGTTTCTCAGGTTTGTACCGTACCTGACTGAAAGTACTAACTAGGGCATTAAAACAAAGCACCCAAAAAATATGCCGTAGTAAGAAGTTACTATCTTCCTCAAACTGCTTCTCTCGTATCTGATTTTAGAATACCCTACCCACAAATGGGCCGATGAAATGCACTCACCTGTGAAAGCAAAGATTTTCACTTGCAAAATAGCTATTTGAACCGTCAAATTGAATTGGAAAACTGTTCACAAAGGGGCCAGAATAAGGACATATTGGATGGGCTCAACTGGGCATATACATGCAATTATTTCATGGGTTTCCAAATTTAGTCCTTATTTAAGAGACCAAGAAAACAGCTACTTACCTGGAGTGAGACTATTTTCCTCAGTCAGCTTTTCAGTACAATTGTTTCCCCCGAAGGGATGGCGGCAAGCGCAGAATAAATTGTTCCTTCCAATAATACAAGTTCCTCCATTTCGGCACGGGGAACGACTGCAGTCTAAATCCTCCGCTATGAAAGATAGAGTTCAGTGGTGAAAAGGCGATATGTAAAAATACATGTTTAGTTCTTGCCTTTAGAACTGTTGCAAAAATGATAATAATTATGGTACTTGTTATAATGTTAGTATTTGTTAAGCGCTTACTATGTGCCGAGCACTGTTCTAAGCGCTGGGGTAGATACAAGGTAATTAGGTTGTCCCACATGAGGCTCACAGTCTTAATCCCCATTTTACAGAGGAGGGAACTGAGGCACAAAGTTAAGTGACTTGCCCAAAGTCACACAGCTGACAAGTGGCGGAGCCAGGATTAGAACCCCTGACCTCTGACTCCTAAGCCCGTGCTCTTTCCACTAAGCCACGCTGCTTCTCTAAGTAAGTGTTAAGCACTTACCGTGTGGCAAGCACTGTTCTAAGCGCTGGGGTAGATACAAGTTAATCAGGTTGGAGGTTAATCCCTGTCCCACGTGGGGCTCACACTCTTATCCCCATTTTACAGATGAGGTAATGGAGGCACAGAGAGGTTAAGTGACTTGCCACTTAACACAGGTCACACAGCAGACATGTGGAAGAGTCAAGATTAGAACTCAGGTTCTTCAGACTCCCAGGCCCGTGCCCTATCCACTAAGTCACACTGCTTCTACTCAGTGATAATTCAGAGTGTTTTCATTTTAAAGATTCATTCATTCAGTCGTATTTATTGAGCGCTTACTGTATGCAGAGCACTGTACTAAGCGCTGGGAAAGTACAATTCGGCAACAAATAGAGAGTGTCACTACTGATGGTGTGGGTGTGGCTGAGAAGAACTCCCCGCCTCTAGACTGTGATCTTATTGGGGGCAGGGATTATCACTCTTTATTGTTGTATTTATTGTACTTTCCCAAGCGCAGAGAATTGAAGTGACTTGCCCAAGGTCACCCAGCAGACAAGTGGCGGAGCAGGGATTAGAATCCGCATCCTCTGACTCCCAAGCCTGTTAAGATTTTTTATTAGGTATTTTAGATATGTTATTACAGAAATAATAATGATGATAACAATCATATTTTTTAAGTTTTCACTATGTGCCTAGCACTGTGGGTAGACATAATCAGGTTGGACACAGTACCTATCCCACCTGGGGTTCACAGTCTAAGGGGAAGGGAGAACAGTCATTGAATCTCTATTTACAAGTATACCTATCAAAATCTAATTCAAAATATTTTATTATTGGTACATATTTACATGCAACTATATTGTGTTTTTAATCATGATTTTGAAGGTATTTATATTGTTTTGATCAATGTTTTAGATCTTGTAAAAACATTAATGCACTTTATGTTACTGCAGATGGAAAAAAAACATACTTCATTAATTGTTCTTTCATTTCATTCTCTAAAGTCATGTAACCAGTTAAGGGCACCCACCAGCCATAGGTCTCCCTGTATATATAGTTACTACATATCTAGGTATGCATTTTGAAAAAAAAAAAATTAAACTAGAAATTACGTGGCTCAGTGGAAAGAGCCCGGGCTTGGGAGTCAGAGGTCACGGGTTCGTATCCCGGCTCTGCCACTTGTCAGCTGTGTGACTGTGGGCAAGTCACTTCACTTCTCTGTGCCTCAGATACCTCACCTGTAAAATGGGGATGAAGACTGTGAGCCTCACAGGGGACAACCCGATTACTCTGTATCTATCCCAGCGCTTCGAACAGTGCTCTGCACATAGTAAGCGCTTAACAAATCCCAAATGCCAACATTATCATTATTGTCTTGAGATAGCTTACCAGGATTTTCAGTGTTGTCTGTGTTTCTCTGATTTCGCCCTTTTAGGTTGGTTGAGAGGTTAAAGAGTGGCTTCTTTAACATAGCAGGTTTTTTAACACTAGTTTTCATTTGCTTCTCAGCCTTGGCTTGATCCAAGACTCGGTCCACATACCAAGTTACGTTAGATCGGAGAGATTGAGTCTTTGCTTCAATTTTGGACTCCATGAGACCCAGCAGATCTTCCTGCAGCTTCTTAAAATCAGATTGGGAATCTTGCATCAACTGAGGGATACTAGCATTCAGATGCGAAATGCTGTCAGAAGCATGTTGACACATTTCTAACCCTTCATAGACGGTTTTGTTGAGATGGGAGAAACCAACTGAGAAATAAATGGATTTTGCTTCTAATGCCTTGAATCTAGAACTCAACACCTGAAGTTGAAGGGACTGATCCCTCTCGTTCCTGCCCCTGCCTTTTTTAACGGAAATATAAAACGGTATCAAGGTCTGGGTCACTTTGGATTCTATATTCTGTAATCGCTCTTCGTAATCTCGATAGGCCTGTGTTGACGAAAAGAGTTTCTCTTCTAGATGACTCATATTCTGTTGGTACGCAAGCACTTGAGAAATGGTCTCGTTCAATATTTGATCCAGTCTCCCAAAGTTGGAGTGGCTTGTTTTCCCCGAATTGCCATCTGGGCTATCTTTCAGGGCCTTGTAATTCTGTAGAACATTCTGATTTCTCCAACCCTCATTAATCAGAGAATGAAAGGATTCATTCAACTGGCGGAACTGAGGGATGAAAGCCAATATGGTGTCCATCTTGTCAGAGCATTTATCGTGAGCCTCACTATTGCTGTTTTCGCTAGTCAGAGTCTCCCTTTGCATGTAATTATCCTGGATCGAATCAACCGCATTATTTAAAATGGTCACGGTCTTATTTAAACCGTCCTCCGTTTGTAGGACGCACTCGTTGATACGCCTCTCGAAGACGCGACTACTGGCCTGCGTCTCATTTTTAAATTCCTCATGGCTTTTTGCAAGTTCTTCGACAAAACGTTGTAGATTGTAAACGACGCTCGTTAGGTTGTCGAGCTTTCTGTTGCTGGCCGCTGCTCTGCTGGATTGTTCCGAGTCCACGACCCGTTGGAACGGTGGCCCCTGTTCGATCAAGGGCTGGAGGATCTCCATATCGTAAGTCAAATCTTTGATCTGTCCGTTCATTTTGTCCATTTGTTTGTACATGGGATAAAGGGTTTCTGCCAGCGTTTGGTTTAAAATGTACACATTCTCCTCCACGTCCTTCATTTGAGATTGAAAGTCCTTTCTATACTTGGACAAAATAGCTTCACATTCCTTCCTGGCGGCGGCTCTTTCCAGCTGGAGATTGACAGTGATGCCGTTCACCTTGTTCTCTTGCAGGTTCAAGTCTTCGTACATTTTTAATACCCTCAGGTCCTGCTTCTTCACTTCCTCTTGGAGAACGAGCAACCCCTCGGTAATAACGTCGTCCTGTACCTTCGAGAATGCCTTCTGGTCTGATGCTAACAGCCGCTCCCGGACCTCTCCCATTTTAAAAAGACTCTTGTTGAGGGACTCGTAGTACAGGACGTTTCTGGTGTGCTCCAGCTCCAAGGAATCTGCAAGCTCCTTCTGCCTGGCTTCTAGGGCCTTGATGGGTTTCTCATAGACAAAGCTCATTTCTTGCTTGACATTCGCAATGTGGTTCTTCAGCTCCAAGAGGTCCATCTGAGTGGGTGTGTTTTCTTGCTCCAGGATCGCTTTTTGCTGAGCACTAACAGACGCCAGGCTCTCATTAACGTGCTGAGCTAATTGCCTTGTGCTCTCCAGACCCTCAGATAAAGTAGACACGGTTTTGAAGAGCTGGGCTACGGTCTCCTGCACCTCATTTTGGAAGACTTTGAACTGTTCTCTCACAGTGTCTTTGACTAGTTCACTGATGCTTTTGGATTTCAGGCCTAGAGAGGAAAAACAAAAAAAAACAGCAACAGATACAACCCGTGGTGAAAACATTTTCATTTATGGGGGCTTAGATTTCCACCGGCAGAAATAACGGTAGTAATAAACGTGGTATCTGATAAGTGCTTACTATATGTCAGGTACTGTATTAAGCAGTGGGGTAGATACCAGTTAATCAAGTTGAACACAGTCCCTGTGCCACATAGAGCTCACAGTCTCAATTCCTTATTCCTCATTCCTTAGTCAATCCTATTTATTAAGCACTCACTGTGTGCAGAGCACTGTACTAAGTAAAGTAAGAAAAGTACAATTCAGCAGTAAAAAGACAATCTCTGCCCACACCTGGCTTATGGTCTAGAAGGGTTATTTGTTAAGCGCTTTTACAGATGAGATAACTGAGGCACCGAGAAGTAAAGTGACTTACCCAAAGTCACACAGCATACAAGCGGAGGAGCCGGGATTAGAACCCAGGTCCTTCTGACTCCCAGGCCCGGGCTATATCCACTAGGCCATGCTGCTTGGGTCCAGATCTCCTCTCCCGGTAGTGAATAGATGAGTCTGGGCGGAGCGTAGACATGGCCGTAAAGTAATCCCTTTCGGTCACTATCAGCCTTTCAGTCTACCTATGAGGCCCTTGTAGAAAAAGCCTTTCATCTGGCCACCACCTTTAGTCAGGAGCTCAATTCTGGGTGAGGAGAGCAAGAGACACAGCATAGCCTAGTGGATAGAGCACGGGCCTGGGAGTCAGAAGGACCTGGCTTCTAATCCCGACTCCACTATTTTTCTGCTGTGTGACCTTGGGCAAGTCACTTCACTTCTCCTGGCCTCAGTTATCTCATCTGTAAAGTGGGGACGAAGACTGGGAGCCCCACGCGGGACAAGGGCTGTCTCCTACCAGATTAGCTTGTATCTACCCCAGCGCCTAGAACACTGCCTGGCACTTAGTAAGCACTTAATGAATACTACGAAAAGCAAACAAACAAAAACAAACAAAATCTCCCCTTCGTCTTTACAAAGAGAAAGAGCCCTAGAAGGGAAAGGTGGAGGCTCATCTCAGAGTTAAAACCTCAGGGAGTCAACTGAGGTTTCAGACCTCGAGCCTTAGGCACGTTGACCACCCTGAGCTCTTTTAGTGAGCTGGTGAGAGGGCACAGGGCGACTGGATAGAGCCTGGGCCTGGGAGTCAGAAGGACCTGGTTTCTAATTCCGGCTCCACCACTCATCTGCTGTGTGACTTTGTGCCACTTCACTTCTCTGTGCCTCAGTTACCTCATCTGTAAAATGGGAATAAGGACTGTGAGCCCTATGGGACCATGTCCGTCCTGACTGGCGTGTCTCTAAGCCAGTGCCCTGTACAATTGCCTGGCACATAGTATGTGTTTAACAAATACCACAGGAAAAAAACAACACACACATACACACACATCCTGGGTGGGGACCCCACAAGAGTTGCTGAATCCACGCCCACTACTTCTGCCACTCCCACACATCTGTTCTCAGCTAGTCCAGTTGAAAAAGTAGTTAAGTCTCTCCTCCACACTCCCTTCAACTCCTAATTTCATTTGCCTTGATTTTGCCAAATTGTTTCCCATTGCTGCACAAAGATTTCCCGGTCTCATCGTTTAAATCCTGTTCACTGAAATCCCACTGGCCCTCCTCGAAGTGTATTTTGTTAGAAAAGAAGCAGAATATTCTGAGACAATAACACCACCCCTCCCCTCCCTTCCCCTGACCCCTTGCGAGCCTTGCCCAGAAGGCTGAAATGTAGCAGTGACCAGCAAGATCTGCTCATCCTCATCTCTTTCTGAGGTCATATGAAGAGAAGTGACAAAGAGAAGTGAAGTGCTCCTGTGAGTAATTTTGATTTGGAAGAAGCAAGAAACCTGATATTCCCAAGATTTTTCAAGGTGAAATCATTTATTTTACCTGGCAGGGTTTTACCTATAAACTCTGCGTCAGGAGGGAGCAACTATTTTGGTCAGAGGCTAAGTTGTAACTTCCCTGGGTTCCTTTCCTCCCTCTGTCATGGTGAGAGAGGAAGGAGTAGAAAGATGGTAAGCGATGGGATGCAGAAGTACAACCATTTCCGCCTACTGAAGCTCCTTCTCAGCCCATCAGTACCCCGCACATCGTGGCATAAGAGGAGCAGCGTAAGAGAACTGCTAACTGAATCTGCAGCAAGCTGGGAGCTAGCCAGGTCGAGGGACTGAAGGGGGAAGCAAGATAATAATGATAAAAATAATCTCTTAAGCACTTACGTGCCGAGCACCGTAGTAAGCTCTGGGATAGATGCAAAACAATCAGATGTCACCAGGTCTTATAATCTAAGTAGAGGGGTGACAGGTATTGAATCTCCATTTTACAGATGAGGAAACTGAGGCACAGAGAAGTTAAGTGACTCGTCCAAGGTCACACAATGGACAGGTGGCAGAGCCAGGATTAGAACTCCATATCCTGACTCCCAGCCCTGGGTTTTTTCCACTAGGGCATCCTGTGAGGCTGAAAGCCCAGCTCCAGCTTTAGGGATGAGTTTTGTACATCCCTGCTTTTCCCAAACCATCCCAACCAGATGCTGGAGAGAATATAGATTTAGAGCTGGGATCCTTGATTATTTCACAGTAAGTTGATTTGGATTTATCTTGCTCCCCGATTCTAAGTATTTGAGAGCTCACATATAGCAGCAAATGAGGAAATAATTATTATCGTGGTGTTTTTTAAGTGCTTTCTATATGCCAAGCGCTATTCTAACTCCTGAGGTAGATATAGTTAATTAGGTCCCACATGGGGCCCACAGTCTAAGTAGGAGGGACACCAGGAAAGTAGAAAATGGCATTCCTTCTCCAAACAAAGCCTAGCCAATTTTCCCAAAATGTGTCTTTTCACTGTGCATGTTAGATAGAGTATTTTCCGGGAATTTGAAAATGTCCTTCGGACAACACATGTCCGTATGGATAGTGATGTGAGTGAGAAGGAGTGGTTGTGTTCACGCAAGCAACATTGGTCAAGGAGTGATAACTGAATCATGAGTTTTTCTTAACATGAAGTTCGTCGCATTATCAGAAAACTGAGACAGATGTTCAAAATCAACTCTTCCCTGAACATAGATCTGAACAAATGGGCAGTCTCAAATTCCAAATGTTAAGGCAAAAAATGTCTGAGCCAAGGGGAAAGAAAGAAGAAAAGGGATAGCTTTCACTACAGTCAGTATTTCTTTTCATTTAAAATGTTTCCCTTATTTTTTTCTTTTACCTTTAAGAAAAGATTGAAATTCTGTTCCCTTAGCATCACTGATTTTCCCTTCCAGCGAAGAAAATGTTGTTCTCACATCATCCATGGCCACAGAGATATTTTCAATCTTCTTCTGCAAGAGAGTTAATTTCACCTCCTGGTGGTTAATCTGGTCAGTCATTTTTTGTGTCTCTGTGATAAGGTAGAAGAAGAGACAAAAGAAAAAACAATTAAATTCTGTCTACTACAGACTATGAACCTGAGCAATGGGAACAAATTTGGACATGCAGTGAGGTCAGTTGGTGAGAACAATGAAAACAATCTAGACTGTGAGCATAACTAATTTGCAAATGAAATTCGCTCGAACAGGGACCTCATGTCCTAGTTCTTACGTAGCTTTATATTTTCTTATGAATCCACTGCCAAACTTCCCCTGGCTTATTCTTAGATTGTGAGCCCTTGAGGGTCAGGGACCATGGCTAATTCTCCTCCATGTATCGTTTTCTCACCATTTAGTACAGGGTTTATCCACCCTAGATGCTTAATAAATGCTACTACTCTAAATTGTGGAATCATCTCTATCAGTTGTAAAGTTGCACAGCTTCAGCCAAGAGGATGACAGTGACTATTTTAGTGTTCCACCATTAGGGTCACCTAATTAAAGGCCACTCACTAGCCAAGTATGACTTAGGTCTCGATCCTAGGATCAAATTTCTTAAAATGTAAATATCAAATGTAATTTCCTGTCTCTCTGACCTCCTGTGGGTTGACTCCACCCCCACCCCCGTATCAACCTCAGTCTTCCACCTTCTTTCGTCGTTACAATGTCACGGTTTAATAATTAATAATAACCGTGGCATTTGTGAGATGCTTCCAAGCACCGTACTAAGCTTTGTAGTTGATACGCGATAATCAGGTTGGATACAGTCCATGTCCCGTGTGGGGCTTACAGTCTAAGCAGGAGGAAGAACAGGTATTTGATCCCCATTTTTCAGATGAGGGACCTGAATCAAAGAGAACTTCAGTTTTTTGCCCAAAGACAAACAGCAGACAAGTGGCGGAGCAGAGATTAGAACCCAGGTCCTCTGACTCCCAGACCCATGCCCTTTTCACTCGGCCATGCCGCTCGCTTCTCAGTGACAGAATTCCAGTGCATATCCCCAAGCTCGTTTGGGGCAGGGAATACGTCAGCTTATTGTTATATCGTACTCTCCCAAGAGCTTAGTTCAGTGTTTTGCACAAAGTAAGCGCTCGATAAATACGATGGAATGAATGAATGATGGCTGCCTAGTGAGGCATCGCCAACTTCACATGCCCTTGTTGTTCTATATCTCAACGCCATCCACAAGCAGGGGCTGAACAGGGCCGGGCTGAATAGGCAGAGTGGAAAGTGCTGGAAAATGTCCTCCCGACTAGAATATAGGAAAGGCGCTTGGAGTGATGATAATCCAAGGGATATCCCGTCTGTTGTGCCGAATGCAAGTCCCCCCATTCACCGATGGTATGCAGATGGTTATGGTCTGCTCATCAGAATTAGCCAAACACTATAGAGGGATATAATCGTTCTAGAGAAGACTGAAGAAGACTAGAAGATGGCACCCGACACCATGGAAGAGCATCAACAAATCAGAACTGGATGCTGCCCCTAAACTGTGCAACCTGTGGAACACAATGTCCAGGGGGAGAAAATAAAAAGGGAAGGAAGCCAAAAACCAAACTGAATGGGTCAGGATAGGCTTTGGAAGCATCAACTGTGAAGTGCGGTCCTAACTTGGCTTCAAGCAGTGAGAAGCAGCACGTCCTAGCGGAGAGAGTCTGAGACTGGGGTCAGAAGGATCTGGGCTCTAAGCTCGGCTCCACCACTTGTCCGCTGTGTAACGTTGGACGAGTCACTTAATTTCTCTGTGCTTCAGTTTGGGGATTAAGTCTGTGAGCCCCATGTGGAAGCCCGTCAAAGGGCAGGGACTGTCTCTATCTGTTACCGATTTGTACATTCCAAGCGCTTAGTACAGTGCTCTGCACATAGTAAGCGCTCAATAAATACTACTGAATGAATGTGGGACAGGGACTGTGTCCAACTTGACCACCTTGTATCTATTCCAGTGCTTAGTACAGTGCTAAACACTTAGTGCATAGTAAGCATTTCACAAATACCATTTTAAAAAAAAAAGCAGGTCAAACTGAGGGTGTACAGGGCATCTGTAATGTCCAATCTTCCTCTTGACAATGAAGTCTGGATCTACTGTTGATGCTGCATTTAACTTATGGAGTAAAGTCTATTGAGGCTACCTTCAAGCTGCACTTAGCAGCAAATGACAAAACAAGATTACATACAATATATTACTATGTGCAGAGCACTGTTCTAAGCGCTGGGGTAGATACAGGGTAATCAGATTGTCCCACGTGGGGCTCACATTTTTTAATCCCCACTTTTACAGATGAGGTAACTGAGGCCCAGGGAAGTGAAGTGACTTGCCCAAGGTCACACAGCAGACAAGTGGCGGAGCTGGGATTAGAACTCACGACCTCTGACTCCCAAACCCGGGCTCTTTCCACTAAGCCACGCTGCTTCTCAATGATTTCCTGGGCGACAGTCAGACCACTAGCATTGAAACAAGGCTTATTAAATCATGGCTGGGGGAGTGGACTACATCTGTGGTGACCAATCTTCTATACGGCTGTGAGACCTGGCTCTATTTCAGAAAACATGCACAACTGCTAGAGCAGTTTCACCAATCAATCAATCAAATTTATTGAACGCTTACTTTGTGCAGAGCACCGTCCTGAGCACTTTGGGAGAGCACAGTACAGCAGAATTAGCAGACACATTCCCTGTCACCGGTGTCACCTTTGCAAACTATTCAACATAATCCATCTGGCTAAGATTTTCAATGAATCAGTGGTACTTACTGAGCGCTTACTATGTGCAGAGCACTGTACTAAGCACTTGCGAAAGCACAAGACACCAGAATTAGCAAATACATTCCCTGCCCACAAGTGTTACCTTCGAACAATATTCAACATAATCTGGTTTGACAAGATTATCCATTCATCGATGAATGATACTTACTGAGCGCTCATAATGAAGATCCTGGGAGGCAGCCAAAAAAAAATAATAATACACAATACACAAGGCCTGCAAATGACTCCACTGCATTCTCCCCCACACACATGTACAAAGTAGCTGTTCAATAAATACCTATGGTGATGACAGTCATGACGATAAGCGGATTGTTTTGCACATTCAGTTATGCATTATAAGTAGACCTAAAGAAAACTAGACCGACGGGGCTGAAGGAGAGGTTGGAGGACTTTCTCTAGGCTGTAAGCTCCATGTCTACCAACTCTGTTATCTTGTACTCTCCCAAGTGCTTAGTACAGTGCTCTGCACACCGTTAAGCACTCAATAAATGCAATGCAATTGACTGATTGCTTGATTGACTGAATTCCTTAATACCGCAAGCCACAGGCAGGAAAAGCAAGCACAAATCCAAGTTACTGTACCCAAAATGCAGTGATTCTCTACTTCAGGAGCAGAGATTGCATTTGCACACCGAGCCCTGAAATGCTCTGAAACTCTACGATCATCTCCACGGTCAGTCTCGGACTTGTTCCTAGCGGTACAGGTTTGAGAGGTTCTCTGAACTTCTTCCCCTGGCTTTGGTAGCTGAGGGATTTCTCTTAGCAGGGGTTTTAGTAAGCGGTGTCGACAATAACCGTGTGCGGGGTGATGGCGTTGACCGTGATTCACCTTGTTCAGAACAGTCCTGCCGTTTTCCGGAACCTGAAGATTGTCCATCAGTTGCTGCGCTGCTCTCTGCCTGGCGGCTATGAACCACTGAGGACGACGGTGGGACTGCGCAAAAATAAGAGAGGACAAGGTAAAACATTAATAATAATGTTGGTATTTGTTAAGCGCTTACTATGTGCAGAGCACTGTTCGAAGCGCTGGGGTAGACACAGGGGAATCAGGTTGTCCCACGTTGGGCTCACAGTCTTAATCCCCATTTTACAGATGAGGTCACTGAGGCACAGAGAAGTTAAGTGTCTTGCCCACAGTCACACAGCTGACAAGTGGCAGAGCGGAATTCGAACCCATGACCTCTGACTCCAAAGCCCGTGCTCCAAACTCCTCACTCTAGGCTTCAAGGCTCTCCATCACCTTGCCCCTTCCTACCTCTCCTCCCTTCTCTCTTTCCACCGCCCACCCCGCACGCTCCGCTCCTCCGCCGCCCACCTCCTCACCGTCCCTCGGTCTCGCCCGTCCCGCCGTCGACCCCCGGGTCACGTCCTCCCGCGGTCCCGGAACGCCCTCCCTCCTCGCCTCCGCCAAACTGATTCTCTTTCCCTCTTCAAAACCCTACTTCAAACTCACCTCCTCCAAGAGGTCTTCCCAGACTGAGCTCCTCTTCTCCCTCTACTCCCTCTGCCATCCCCCCTTCACCTCTCCACAGCTAAACCTTCATTTTCCCCTTTTCCCTCCGCTCCTCCACCTCTCCCTTCCCATCCCCACAGCACTGTACTCGTCCGCTCAACTGTATATATTCTCGATACCCTATTTATTTTGTTAATGAATTGTACGTCGCCTCGATTCTATTTAGTTGCCATCGGTTTTTACGAGATGTTCTTCCCCTCGACTCTATTTATCGCCATTGTTCTCGTCTGTCCGTCTCCCCCGATTAGACTGTAAGCCTGTCAAACGGCAGGGACTGTCCCTATCTGTTGCCGACTTGTTCTTCCCAAGCGCTTAGTACAGTGCTCTGCATATAGTAAGCGCTCAATAAATACTATTGAATGAATGAATGAATGAGTGCTCTTTCCACTGAGCCACGTATCCTGAGCAAGTCCACCGGGGATTCTCACATCTCTGGGAAGAGTAGCGTTATGATGCAGGATAATTGTAGCTACCTGGCATGAGCGTGAAATGCGAATGAATGATGGGGAAGGTGGAACAAGGGATCAGGAGATTATGGATGCTTCTTTGAGGCCAAAATGGAGTTAGGACTTGGAAAGAGTGCTTAAACTACCAAGAACAGCCCTGAAGTTGTGAAAGGGGATTAAAAGAGAAGCAGCTGTGGCTCAGTGGAAAGAGCCCGGGTTTGGGAGTCAGAGGTCATGGGTTCGAATCCCGGCTCTGCCACTGGTCGGCTGTGTGACTGTGGGCGAGTCACTTCATTTCTCTGTGCCTCAGTTACTGCCATCTGTAAAATGGGGATTAAGTCTCTGAGCCTCACGTGGGACAACCAGATTACCCGGTATCTCCTCCAGTGCTTAGAACGGTGCTCTGCACATAGTAAGCGCTTAACAAATACCAACATTATTATTATTAAAAATCCTCCTCCCTTTTAGACTGTGAACCTGAGGTGAGACACAGTCCAACCTGATTCCCTTGTTTCTAGCCCAATGCTTAGTACAGCACCTGCCACATAGTAAACACTCAAGTATCAGTAAAAAACAAAAGCAAACAAAGAGACCATAATCTGCTGGAATAAAACTGGAGTCCCGAGTATATCCCTGCAATGAGACAGGGCCCAATCTTCACTGAGTGTGTTCGTCCTGCGTGGGAGTTTTCAGCCAGAATTTTTAACACAGAGACTGACAGGCTTTTTGGCAGAAGAGCAGCGGGATGTTTCTGAGTTCAAACAATATATACAGCCTAAAATGGACGCTTTGTAACAGAGCTTATTCAAGTACACTCAAGGATACTAAATACATTCAATGAAAAAGCAAACTTAAAGAGACAGGTCACCTTTTAGTGTGATTACGTTTTTTCCACAGATAAAACTAATGGGGCTCAAAAATGGCCTCTTTCCTGGAAACTCCCACCTTACTCTGGAGGAGTGCAACTCTCACCCACTGCTGCAGAAGGTCACAGCAGGCAAAGCTGAGACTCATGTAGCCTGGAACTGCAATGCACAACCTCGGGGAGCCATGAGGCTATCTGATAATGCTTTCTGCACACATATATTTCATTTTATTCATCGTCTGGCTCAACGTGGTGAGAAGCAGCAGGGTCTAATGGATAGAGCATGGGCCTGGGAATCAGAAGGACCTGGGTTCTAATCCTGAATCCTCCACTTGTCAACTGTGTGACCACCAAAAAGTCTCTTATCTTCTCTGTGCCTCAGTTACCTCATTTGTAATTAAGACTGTGAGCCCTATGTGGGACAGAGGCTGTGTCCAACCTGATTAGCTTGTATCTTCCCCAGCACTTAGTACAGTGCCTGGCACAAAATAAGCATTTAACAAATACCATAAAAAATGGTAATTTTAATATCCTAGTGGCCCTTTTTTATATCTGGTTGGGTATAGTGTACATACTGGTGCTGTGCTTTATTTTTCGAGCTAATCTATTTCTGAATCTATTGAGTAAATGTCATGTCCCAGCTTTTTATGGCTGTGAAACAAGGACCTACTACAGAATTCTCACTGATGATTACTGGATTGTTTGTTTTGTAATATTTATAGCAAAACCCACACTTATATATATACATATATATATATATATTGATACACTCACACACATATATGCAAATACAAACACATAGAGAAGCAGCGTGGCTCAGTGGAAAGAGCCTGGGCTTGAGAGTCAGAGGTCATTGGTTCAAATCCCACCTCCGCCGTTTGTCAGCTGTGTGAGCGTGGGCAAGTCACTTAATTTCTCTCTGTCTCAGTTACCTCATCTGTAAAATGGGGATTAAAACTGTGAGCCCCACGTGGGACAACCTGATCACCCTGTATCTCCCCCAGCGCTTAGAACAGTGCTCTGCACATAGTAAGCGCTTAACAAATTCCAACATTATTATTATTATATAAACAATACATATGCATATATGTGTGTGTGTATCCATCACTATAAACAACACACTACATAAAGCACTACACATACACACATATATAAACCCTATATATAAAGTATAGTGTAGTACAGTATATATAGCATCACGAGCACTACTTAAGTCCAACACTTAGCATTACATAATAAAACAGAAGCAGAGATAAGGGAGTCCTGGGAGGAGTCAGCCCATCATCAGTCCAAGTCAAATCACACCTTTGTGGAATGGGAAATGTGGGGAGAATGGATGACAGCAGGTGGACCAGGCAGCTGTTTACAGTGACTAGAAATGGAGCAACTATAAGCAGGATGAACTGAAAAAAAAGTATATTAATGACAGTGAAAGAAACCTGCAAACCTTGTGGCACAGCAGTAAGCAGCTCAGAGATAACAGCAGAAGACATTCACTAATTATACATTATCATCACTATTACTGAATTTTTGAAGCATTTACCATTACAGAGTGTCAAACACTGGTCTAAAAGCTAGGGTAGATATGAGTTAATCGGGTTGGACACAGTCCCTGGCCCATATGGGACTCCGGGGGTTGAGTGAAGTTGCGAATTAGGTTATTTTCTTAGAAAATGGTGCCAGACGGAATAGGTAGCAAAATTTGTCAGTGCAACATTGTGAAAGAGGTGGCTCCTTACATATGAGGTTTTCTCGCACTCACCCCTGATAAAAAAAACCTCACCAATTGTAGTGTCATTTTCCCCACATTAATACTACTACTACTAATGATATTTGTTAAGCGCTTACCGTGTACTAGGCACTGTCCTAAGTCCTGGGGTAGATACAAGGTAACCAGGTTGGACACCGTCCCTGTCCCACATGGGGCTCACAGTCTTAATCCCCATTTTATAGAGGAGGTAACTGAGGCACAAAAGTTAAGTGACTTGCCCAAGGTCACACAGCAGATAATGGATGTCTTCATATTCCATTTTATTGAAACCATAACATTATCCGTAGGGCCTCTTAATCTGTTTCAAGCAGGCAGGATATGGCCTTCCCCTCAAAAGAAGAAAAAATTACTACAGATAAGGGCATGTTTGGAAGATAAATTGGTTTCCAAGCACATCCACCTATGGTGCGAAAAGCACCCGTGGGTGGCTGTTACTACGGATAATAATTATGGTACTCGTTAATAGCTTATTATCTGCCAAGCATTCACTGCATTGAAGTGAAGGGATTTGCCCAAGGTCACAGAACAGTCACGTGGCTGAGGTGAAGAGCAAAGGTTTAAACTAGTAAATGCTGGAGCAGCAGAATCTTCTAAACAAAGAAGTGCAAAAATTAAAGCACAAAGAATAAGACAAATAGCAACCAAAGCAGCAGAGGCTTCCGTATTCAGCACCAAATGTCTTTGCACATGGACCTCCCAGTTTAAGAAGGAGAATTGAGACACAGAGCAGCACGGCCTAGTAGAAAGAACTTGGGCCCGGGAGTCCGAAGATCTTGGTCCGAATCCGGCTCTGCAAACGCTAGCTGTGGGACCTTGGGCAAGTCATTTCTCTGTGTCTCCGTTTCCTCAACTGCAAAATGGGGATTAAATACCTCTTCTTCCTCCTCCTTAAACTGTGAGTCCCTTGTGGGGCAGGGACTGTGTCCAACCTGATTCACTTGTATCTACCCGAGTGCTTAGAACAGTGCTTAACCAAAATAATTATAATAATAATAACGAGAAATTAAATGACTTGCTCAAGGCCACACAGCAGACAAGTAGTGGAGCCAGAATTAGAACCTAGGTTCTCTGAATCTCAAGCCTATATGCTTTCCACTAGGCAGTTCTGCTTCTCTAATTAAGATTCATATTTGGAATATTAAGAATTAGGCTGCAAGATTGGAGGACGGAGAGACTTCAATATGTTCCAATTAGGAAGCTCTACAGTAGCAACTGTCCCCAGACTTTAGCCCACGCCGGCTGTCCCCTGGGGTAAATAGGGAAGATGAAATTGATTTTTACAATCCACAAACCTTTTTGTTGACATTTTTCTCCCCGATAACCAGGACAGCATTTCCACTCCAAGGATGTGACTATCTTATGTTTCATTCTATAGATTGGGCGGGATATCTTTTGAAATCTGGTAATAACATAAATAAGGGAAAATAAAGGTCATATGTTTGTGATAGATGTTCACGTGTAATGCCACAGATTAGATTTGCAATAGACCTCGGCATCGAGTCTAATGAAACACAGGTACTCTACTCTGTATTTCCCCAGACAAACCCCAAGAAACAGTTGATGACCGTAATATTGTTCAGGTTTTAAAATAAGGAATTTGGATTATCTTTCTTAACCCAGCTACAGTTTCCCCATTTCCATTTTGAGAAATATCGATGGGGAGAATATTTGTGCCATTCATTACCCTCACTCTATTTCTCCTAATTTACGCAGCTGCCCCATCTCTGTTGAACTCTTTCTTTACCTTTTACCTTTCACTTTTTGAGACATTAAAGAAAAAGAAGAATCAGGAAATTTGGATCAAGATATCAGTGGCATTTATTGAGCTTTGCTGTGTGCAGAGCACTGTAGTAAGTGCTTGGGAGAATACAATATAACATAGTTGGTAGACACATTCCCTGACTACAACAAGCTTAGCATCTAATGCAAATTTAACTTGAAAATTCACTGAAAACTGTTCTGAAGACATAATATAGGCATTTACAAATCACTTTCAATTTTCCTATGGTCCTCCAACTAAGTGGGGCTGTATAGCTTCTGTCTTGGATCCAGAGCCATGGAGGTCAGAAAACAAAAATCTGAACAGTGAGTTGTCAGTGCTGAGTTTCCACTTTCCTGCACACAGCAGTCGTTAAGCATCACACTAGGGAAGCCTGAATGTCCAGGATTCTGCTGTTGCAGAGGAAAGGGGCAGTTTGAAGAGTGACTTCAGTAGACTATAGAATTGTACCCAACAAATGACACCCATTTTGCAGCCTGACACCCGCTTCATAAAAATTTGAGAGGAAAATATATAAAGGGAGCTCATTCAGAAGTAGAAAGAAGCAGGCAAGCAGGTGACAAGCCAACAGCACTATAATCAATTCCTCTACTCAGGTTCTCAATCGATCAGTAATTTTTTGGAGCACTTACTGTGTGCAGAGCACTGTACTAAGTACTCTGGAGAGTACAGTACAAACGATATTAAAGTCCCTCAAGGAGCTTACAGTCTAGAGGGGGTGACAGGTAGTAAAATAAACTATGGGTATGTATGAAAGTACTGAGGGACTGAGGGTGGGATAAATATCAAGAACTTAAATGGTACAGGTCCAAATGCATTGTGCTCAGGGGCTCATCTGTCCCTCTTGGTATTTAGCGCCTAGTGCCAGTGATCTGCACATAGTAGGAGCTCAATGAATACTTTTGATTGATTGATTATTCATTCCCTAGAAACTAGAAAGTACTGGGCAGACTTTTCGAAGTCTCCTAGCTTAACTGAGCGTGTGTGTGTGTGTGTGTGTGTGTGTGTGTGTTGAAAGAATTAAATAACTACACCTCACATTTTGAGCATTTGTCTTTCTTATGTGTAGAAGAATTAACTAGGATGAAAACCCAATTTGCCTCTGGAGGGGTGCTGACCCCTCTCCCAGTGCCAGCACTCTGGGCGGGCTGTGGAAGGGACAGGGCAAGGGAAGGGAGGTTAAATCCTGGACGTAGCTGGGAGCCACTCTCTCCTGGATTTGGGCAGCTGGGAACCACTGCCAGATCCCCACAAACACGGCCCGGTCCTATCCCCAAAGACCCTGGTCATTTCATCTTAACCCCTAGACTACAAACTCACTGTGGGGAGAGAGTGTGCCTATCATATTGTAATAATAATAATAATAATGGTATTTGTTAAGCACTTACTATGTGCCAAGCACTGTTCCAAGCGCTGGGGTAGATACAAGGTAATCAGGTTGTCCCACATGGGGCTCACAGTCTTCATCCTCATTTAACAGATGAAGTAAATGAGGTAAAGAGAAGTTAAGTGGCTTGTCCAAGGTCACACAGCAGACAAGGGGGGGAGCCAGGATTAGAACCTACATCCTCTGACTCCCAAGCCTGTGCTCTTTCCACTAAGCCACGCTGCTTCTCGTGGCTCGTGTGGCTGCTCTCTTGTACGCTCCCAAGCACTTAGTACGGGGCATTGCATTCGGTAAGCCCTCAATAAACACAATCGAATGAATGAATGCCTCACCTAAGAGAATGTCAGTCGGTCAATCAATCAATTGACCGGGTCACCGGGGACTACTGGGTCATTGAGGGGAAGGGACCGGGACGGGAAGAGCAGAGGGTGACAGACCTTTCTGCACAATCTGTACTTGTCCACCTGCAGGGCCTTGGTCCATTCTGGAAAGCAGTCTCTTGGTCCAACACCACTGTGGGTGAGAGTTGGGTATGCACATATGCACACCAATTCCTAGGGTAAAGAGAGAGAAAATTAGACACCAATCAGAAGGTGCTTTCATTTCATTAGATAAAAGATCTTATAAAATAACATTTTAAAATCTATTCGGCAGTTGGAAAGGAAAGTTAGTGAATGAGAGGATGGGTAGCGAAGAGAACATTGCAATAGCTGTGTATTGATAATTTTGTTCCCGTCTGTTAGACCGCTACAGTTAAACTGCAAGCTCCTTGAGGATGGTAAATTAGAGCTTTTTACCTCTATTGGATTCTTCCAGGTGTTTAGGAGAGTGCTCTGTACACAGTAATCAATCCTATTTATTAAGCACTGTACTATGCGCTTGGGAGAGTACAATAAAACGGCGTTTGTAGATGTGATCCCTGCCCACAAGGAGCTTACAATCTAGAGGAGTAGACAGATGTTACAATAAATTATGGAGATGCACATAAGTTCTATGGCTGAAGGAACGGTGAATACAAATCCAAGTGAGAGGGCAATGCAGAAGACCGAAGACGTAGGCGTAATGAAGACTTAATCATGGAAGGAATCTAGGAGGAGATGTGATTTTAATAAGCCTTCAAATGCGAGGAGGCTGTCTGAGAAGATATGAAGAGGAAGGTATTCCAGGTCAGAGCCAGGATGTGAAGGTGGGGTTGGAGGAGAGATAAACAAGATGGAGTCACACTGATTAGGTTGGTGTTAGAAGAGCAAAGTGATCCCGCTGGGTTGTAAAAGAAATCTGTGAGGAAAGATAGGAGGAGGCAAGGCGATTGAGTGCTTTGAAGACAATGCTAAGTAGTTTCCGTTTGATGCAGAGGTGGATGGGCAACCACTGGAGGTTCTTGAGGAGTGGGGAAACATGAACTGAACATTTCTTTCAAAAAATGAGCCGGGCAGCAGAGTGAAGAATGGACTGGAGAGGGGAGAGACAAGAGCCGGGGAGGCGGATGCAGTAATCAAGGTGGGACAGGATAAGTGGCTGGATCAGTGTAATAGCAGTAGTCACTGCATAATACTTGACTGTTATTATTAATAATAATCATGTTGGCATTTGTTAAGCACTTACTGTGTGCAAAGCACTGTTCAAAGCGCTGGGGAGGATACAAGGTGATCAGGTTGTCCCACGTGGAGCTCACAGTCTTAATCCCCATTTTACAGATGAGGGAACTGAGGCACAGAGAAGTGACTTGCCCAGAGTCACACAGCAGACAAGTGGCGGAGTCGGGATTAGAACCCATGACCTCTGATCCCAGACCGGGGCTCTTTCCACTGAACCACGCTGCTTCTCCGATTTAGGGGAAGCACCTTCCCACTTCTGTTTAGTTGGGAATTTTTTCCTAGGGTATTTTGATTTCAAGAATTATTGAACAGGGTGGAATGTGAGGAAATTGTGGTGAGCTGGAGCATGGAAGGCAACCCTGAGGGAGGGAAATGCTCAGGGGTGGGAAGGAAATCACCATTCTAATCCTCAAATCATTCCTTGAGTTCTTCCACTGTGATGTAGGCAGTACTAAGCCTTTAGGGATATAAAGAGAACAATTAATTAGACTTAGTTCCTTTCCTGAAGGGACTCACAGTCTCAGGAGAAATTAAACAGAGATGCAATTAATGATTTAACTTGAATATCAACAATTCAATAACTGGGAGAAGGAAGTGTTGTCCTTGGGCTGCCCAGTGAAAACCTACTCCACCCTCGATCTCTCTGTCCAGGACACAGCAGGTTTATTCTGAGGGCCTAAAGTTTATAAAGCCTCCAGCTATGCTCCACTCCCCTCTGCTCCAACAGTGGCCAGTTGGTCCTGCAGGGAAATGATAATTAATAATAATTATGGTGTTTTTTAAGCGCCCACTATAATAATGATGGTATTTGTTAAGGCTTACTATGTGCCAAGCACTGTTCTGAGCCCCAGGGTATATACAAGGTAATCAGGTCATCCCACATGGGGCTCACAGTCTTAATCCCCAATTTACAGATGAGGGAACTGAGGTACAGAGAAGTGAAGTGACTTGCCCAAGGTCACACAGCAGACAAGTGGCGGAGCTGAGATTAGGACCCATGACCTCTGACCCCCCAAGCCCATGCTCTTTCCACTAAGCCATGCTGTGCCAAACACTGTACGCTGGAAGGGAACTCCAAGCAGCTCAACCCCAGGACCACAGCCACCGCCCTTTACCTGTGTAGTCAGTCGATCACATTTATTGAGCATTTACTGTGTGCAGAGCACTGTACTAACCACTTGGGAGAATACAATATAGCAGACACGTTCCCTACTCACAATGAGCTTACAGTCCGTGTGCCCTTGAAAAAAGTGAACGCTCACCTGAGTGAATCATTTTAGTAAGAACTCCACAGAGGTTTCCATGAAATACTAATGGTTCTAAGTGGGTAAATAATGGGGTAAATCCACCCATTATTATCAGAGAGAGCTCAATTCTAGCCAAGGAGAGGCTAGGATGTAATAGAACTGCAAAATGGGGTTTCAATACCCGTTCTCCCTCCAACTTAGACTTAGAATGTCTTGTATCTTCTCCAGTGATTAGTACGGTGCTTGGCACATAGCAAGTGCTTAACAAATACCACAATTCTTCTTTATTAACCCCAAGAGAGCATAATCACATCCTGCCAAGAAGAGAGAAACTGCTCAGAGATCAACTCTTTTACCTTCATCCAACAGATAATGACACTCCCCTCCTTCAAAGCCTTATTGAAGGCACACTTCCCTCAAGAAGTCTTCCCTAAACTCTCCTTTCCTCTTCTCTCACTCCCTACTGAGTTGCCTAGACTCGATCCCCTTTTTCTGCAGAATAAATGGACTCCCAGCCCCACAGCACTTAGGTACCTATCTGTAGTTTCATTTATATTAATGTCTGTCTCCCTCTCTAGACTGAAAGCTCACCGTGGGGAGCGAGTGTGTCTGTTATAATGTGCAATCCCCAGCACTTAGTACAGCACTCTGCATAAAGCAAGCATTTAATAAATAAGATTGACTGTCGGGGTGACAGCCACAGCGATGCCTACGTCCAGGGGGAATCCAGACGTGTGGGTGGAGGGGGGTTAGTATCCTCAAGGTTGGGAGAGAAGGGAGGTAGTCAATTATATTTACTGAGGGCTTACTGTGTGCAGAACACTGTACTAAACACTTGGAAAAGTTCAATACAACAATATAACAGACACATCTGTTATATGTAGAGAAGCAGCGTGGCTCAGTGGAAAGAGCACGGGCTTTGGAGTCAGGGCTCATGAGTTTGAATCCCAGCTCTGCCACTTGTCGGCTGTGTGACTGTGGGCAAGTCACTTAACTTCTCTGTGCCTCAGTTCCCTCATCTGTAAAATGGGGATTAAGACTGTGAGCCCCACGTGGGACAACCTGATTCCCCTATGTCCACCCCAGCGCTTAGCACAGTGCTCGGCACATAGTAAGCACTTAACAAATAGCAACATTATTATTATTATTATATTACATCTCCTGCCCACACTGAGCTTACAGCCTAGAAAGGGAAACAGAAATTGATATAAATAGATTAGAGATATGTACATAAATGCTGTGGGACTGGGAGGGGGGATGAACAAAGTGGGCAAGTCAGGGTGACACAGAAGGGAGAGGGAGAAGAGGACTCAGTAAACACCCATGCAAATTAAATAATTTTATTTTTGGGAGCTACCAATCTGAATGCCTTTTAAAATTTTAATTTATATTAAGATCAACAGCAGGAAAATCTGTCGGGCCAAGTGTGGTATGAATTGCTCTATTTGTCAGGATTCTCCCTAAGAGGCTGTTTTCTGTAAATTAGCAATATGAAATTTTCCTAGACAATCTGGAATCTCCCATATGTGTCTGCACAGGGGCATATGCCAAGACAATATCATTTGCTTAATTGTTGGGAAAAACCTCCCAGCTATTTTGTCAAGTTCAATTTATATTCCATCCTATTATTTTTGACTTTGTGCCTTTCACGGTCATTTGCAAAATGTATAAATGCAACTAGCAATAATAACTGGAATTTAAAATCAGGACACAGCAAAACCACTAAAAATTGAAATGAATGTGTGCAATGGCATGCCGGTAATAATAATGATAATAATGACGATAATAACTGCGGTATCTGTTAAACTCTTACTATGTGCCAAACACGAGATGGATACGATCAGATCGGACTCAGTCCCTGTCCCGTTCGATGCTCACAGGTTTAAGGAGAGGGAAAATAGGTATTTAATCTCCATTTTACAGTTAGAGAAATTGAGGCACAGGGAAGTTTAGTGATCTGCCCAAGGTTATGCAGCAGGTGTGGCAGAGGTGGGATTAAAACTCAGGTCTCCCGACTACCAGTCCCCTGCTCTTTCCTCTACCTAAAACAGAAAAACAAAGAAATGCTCAGAAATGAATGATAGCCCATTAAACCTGCATTAAGAAATGAGAAATGAGTGGCCTGACAGGAGAAGACCTAAAGCAACCTTGAAGTACTTAGCATCTGCTAGGAATAATTAGCACTTCTTAGAACTGCATGTTGCACTCTAAAATGTCTGATTCCAATAGAGGATATGTTGCAGCGTGTGTGGTATTCTGGTGTTTTGGAAGACTGACTGAAAAACCCAACTCCCACAGTCCATCAGTCAGTGTGGTATTTACTGAGCATATATCCTGGGCCCTACACTGTAGTTGGTATTTGGGAGACTACAGCACAAGCACTAGACCTATTTTTTATGGTATTTGCAAAGTTCTTATTATGTTCGAGGCACTGTACTAAGTGTGTAGATACAAGGTAATCAGTTTGGATGCAGTCGCTTTGCCACATGGGGCTCGCCGTCTTAATCTCCATTTTACAGAGGAGGTGACTGAGGCACCGAGAAGTTAAGTGACTTGCCCAAAGTCACACTGCGGACAAGAGGTAGAGCTGGGATTAGAATCCAGGTCCTTCTGACTGCCAGGCCAGTATTCTAGCCACTAGGCCAAGCTGCTTCTTGAATTGAACTTAGATTAATAAGTAGGAGGAAGCAAAGAATATGCATAACACAAAATTAGATCCAGTAAGCAGAGATTTATAAAAAAAGGAATTATTTACAAACCATAACCTCCTTCTGCCACCCCATCAAAGAAATATAAGGATTTGCATAATTATGTGTCATGTAACTTTCTCCCTTTAGGATTGAAATTTACAGAGATAGCAAGATTTGGCCCACATGGAAAAGTGTCAGTCAAAGCTGAAAATTACAAAGACAGCAGATTTCAGTTAATGTGCTTAGCCCCATCTGCTAATACCTGGGAAATCAAACCCCAGCGTCACTTGAAAGAACCTGAAAGAAATGGTTCAAACTAAAGTAGTTCAGAACCCTAAAAGGCATTTCTCTCTACGGCCCAATGACTTCTGATCAGTCTAATGGAAGAAATATAGACAGAAAAAAAAAAGCACCAAAAAAAAAAACCTCACGAGTGTCACAATTAGGTATGTTACTGATGAAATAAGCTCATTTAAAAAGTTTAAATTGTGAACATTTGAAAATCAAATGATCTGAATATGGAGGTTGTAAAGTACAAAATAAAGCCTCGGAAAATAATGTGACAGAAAGTTGAGAAGCAAAGGCAGATACTCAATTTGCACAGAGGCTGTTTTAGCCTCCCGACCCTTTTACCTTGCACGGCCGATTAAAAACCGACGGGACCATTTGTGTTTCCATGGCAACCCAGCCAGAGGCTTCCGGTTTTGTAACAGACAGTCTGGCTTTCAACCAATCTGTCCCCTGTCTTGCATTGATATGGTGCAGGATGCTTTTATGACAGGTTATTTTTCATTTTCAACACCAAGCCTCCTTCCACTACAGAGTTCTGTGGCTAAAATGCAACACCAGAGGTTCAGTGAATCCCCCAGAGACATGCTCTAATATTCTGCATAATCAACTGCTTTGCTCTCCTCCCCCCCCCCCCATCGCAGCCCCACAGCACTTATGTACATATCTATAATTGTATTTATTAGTATTGATGTCTATCTCCCCACTCTCTAGACCGTAAACTTGTTGTGGGCAGGGAATGTGACAGTTTATTGCTGTATTGTACTCTCCCAAGAACTCAGTACAGTGCCCTGCATACAGTAAGCGCTAAATAAATATCCTTTATGGATTGATGGATGGATAGTCCATGTACTTAAGCTAAAATGGTGTACGTGACATCATCACTTTATTCGACACTCCTGCGTGATGTCATAAAGGTCCCTCTGTCTGCTATTTCCCAAGTGTCTTCAGGGACCACCTTTGGCTCTTTGCTATATGTGAGATTCCCTTTCAGTTGATCACTCGGTAATTGTTGAGCGCTTCTTGTGTGCAGAGCACTGTACTAAGCGCTTGGAAAAGTACAATACAATAGAGTTGGTTGACATGATTCCTGGCCACAAGGAACTTTTAGTCTACTGCAATGGCAAATTTCACTGAATATGTACAGCAACTAGAAAAAAAAAAAACCCCTCTCACACTGATTCTCCACGTGGCCTGAATGACCTGGAAAACAGAAAGATCTCAGAAACAGAAGAAACCTTTGGTCATTTCTATTGAATTCAGGAGTTTCAGGAAGCCAAGGGAACATTTATAACTGGAAAAGTGGGGATATGGCAGGGCCTTGAATTAAAAATGGAACCTTCTCCTTTTACCATGAATCTAATGCAGATGTTCTTTTTCCCAGTAGATCAGTCAGTAATCAGTCAGTTACCTGTGACCCTGAAACTGAATGAATTCCCTTGAGAGGCGATACCTAGTGCATTAATAAGTAGTCACTCCTGATCATTTTGCTTTCCCGTTGCATTTGCTTTTGAGCTTATGTTGGTTAGAACTCATTAAATTTCCAGCACACAGACATGCCCACACAAACGCATGTAAGTACACTCGCCTATACACACACTCAGAGTTTTAGCTCTTAATAAATATTTCAGAATAGCCAAGCATTTTCACTAGGCACCGGATATCATGTCTGCAGATGTCCATTATTTTTATAAAGTCTATGAACTTTATAGAGGGGTCTTGATATTCCCCGTATTTCTTTTGCAGTTGCCTTGCAGTAAAGAGCATATCTTCTGTGCCCTCCTGTGGTTTAAGGCTGTATCACAATTCAGGGAGATCATGGTTAACAATTTTGCCCCATTGGGGCCTAAAATATTCTGCCTTGAATCTTCCCAGAAAAAGAGAGCAGTGCAATCCACCATAGTTCCTTGTTTACACACAGACAGACGTAAACGCCCACAGAGACACATACATCTAAAGGCACTGTCTACTGACTGTTGATATTCAGCATAGCTCGAGCCCGGACTTGGGAGTCAGAGGTCATGGGTTCGACTCCTGCTCTGCCACTTGTCAGCTGTGTGACCGTGGGCGAGTCACCTAACTTCTCTGTGCCTCAGTTACCTCATCTGGAAAATGAGGATTAAGACTGTGAGCCTCACGTGGGACAACCTGATTACCCTGTATCTATCCCACTGCTTAGAACAGTGCTCTGCACATAGTAAACGCTTAACAAATATCAACATAATTATTATTATTATTTACCATCTGTGTAACCAAGGCAGTAAGCACCAATTAACAAATAATAATTACTATTATTATACTCATTAAGCACTTACTGTGTGCCAAAACCCATTCAAAGCACTGGGGTACATAAGAGTTAATCGGGTTGGACAAAGTCCCTGTCCCTCATGGGACTCACACTCTGAATCTCCATTTTACAGATGAGCTAAGTGAGATCTGGAGAAGTTAAGTAACTTGCTCAACGTCAAACAGACGTGTGGAGGAGCGGGGATTAGCACCCAGGTCCTTCTGACCCCCGGGCCCGTGCTCTACCCACCTAATCCATGCTGCTTCTCTTCTGACTGTGGGGTGAGAGGGGTGAGAAGCACTAGGACAGCAAACTCATTTTGTGCGGCTGATCACTGTGTTGTATCTGCAAGCCTGAAATAGTTGGCAGGCCGTGAGAAGCACTAGGATGGCAAACACATTTTGTGAGACTGTAAGCTCGTCTGTGTCTGTTATTTGTTCCAAGAGCTTAGCACAGTGCTCCGCACACAGTAAGTTCCCAATAAATAAGAATGACTGACTAATCAGTCAGTGTGTTGTATTTGCAAGGATGAAAGAGTTCATTCATTCAATAGTACTTATTGAGCGCTTACTATGTGCAGAGCACTGCACTAAGCGCTTGGAATGAACAAGTCGGCAACAGATACAGTTCCTGCCGTTTGACGGGCTGACGGTCTAATCGGGGGAGACGGACAGACCAGAACGATGGCGATAAATAGAGTCGAGGGGAAGAACATCTCGTAAAAACAATGGCAACTAAATAGAATAAAGGCGATGTACAATTCATTAAAATAAATAGGGTAAAGAAAATATATCCAGTTGAGCAGACGAGTACAGTGCCGAGGGGATGGGAAGGGAGAGGAGGAGGAGCAGAGGGAGATGGGGGGAAAGGAGGGTTAAGCTGCGGAGAGGTGAAGGGGGGGCAGGAGAGGGAGTAGAGGGAGAAGGGGAGCTCAGTCTGGGAAGGCCTCTCGGAGGAGGTGAGTTTGAAGTAGGGTTTTGAAGAGGGGAAGAGAATCAGTTTGGCGGAGGTGAGGAGGGAGGGCGTTCCGGGACCGCGGGAGGACGTGGCCCGGGGGTCGACGGCGGGATGGGCGAGACCGAGGGACGGTGAGGAGGTGGGCGGCGGAGGAGCGGAGCGTGCGGGGTGGGTTGGCAGGCCATCTCGTGATTCTAATCGTGCAGAATCCAGAAAGTGTTGAGGAGTTCAGGTTAACCAAACTCTGGTTAAAGTCAAGCAGTGGGATGGAAGAAACAGAAAGCAAGGCAATCAGTGCTGATATTTAGGATGGTAAAGCTGAGGGGAAATAATTGAAAAGTCAGTGGGACATGAACCAATAGGTAAAACACCACTTTAGTGTAGGAATGTAACTAACAGAGCACAAAACACCACCCAATTAGTCAATCATTTAATTGCTTATAATAAGCACTTTACTGTGTTGCAGAGCACTGTACTAAACGGTTGGGAGAGCACGATACAACGGAGTTTGGTAGACACATTCCCCGCCCACGAGAAGCAGCGTGGCCTAGCGGATTGAGCACAGACCCGGGAGTCAGAAGGACCTGGGTTCTAATTCCAGCTCCGCCACTTGTCTGCTGTGTGACCTTGGGCAATTCACATCACTTCTCTGAGCCTCAGTTACCACCTCTGTAAAATAGAGATTAAGACGGTGAGCCCCATGCGGGACAGGGACAGTATCCGATTTGCCCGTGTCCATCCCAGCGCTTAGTACAGTGCCTGGTACATAGTAAGTGCTTAACAAATACCACAATTATTATTATTATTTGTGTGTGGCAGACTGGAGCTTAAGCCAGTAAATACAGAGTGAATTCAGAGAGAGGGCGAGTGATCGACTTCCCAGGCAGACAGGAGAGGATTATTGTGCAGTTGGTTCTCCCTCACTGCATTCCTGGCAATCTGCTAGGACTGAGCTCAATATGCTTTCTTATTTAACCACCTGAATCAACATTTCCAGATCCTAGTGTTCAACCCAGTGTCAACTGCCCCAGGAAAGCCAATAGTCCATTTAATGGGTCAACAAAATGGTTGGCAGATAGTTCATCGCTGTGACAGACTGTACCAACCCCTTCTCTTAACCTCTGACCATTTGTGACTCTGTCAGCTCCTCTTGGGGCATTTGGTTTCTTCAGATTCCTGGACAGTTCACTCAGTGCTATTGTGTGGCATTTGTTCTAAGCGCTGGGGTAGATACAAGTGAATTAGGTTGGTCAAGGTCTTTGTCCCATATGGGGCTCACAGTCTAAATAGGAAGGAGAACAGAACTGAGGCACAGAGAAGTTAAGCGCCTTGTCCGACGTCACCCAGCAAGCAATTAGCAGAGCCAGGAGTAGAATCTGGCTGCTCTGACTCCCAGGCCTGGTCTCTTTCTACTAGCTCATCCTGTTTCTCAGAACAAATATTTGACTAACGCATTTTGGTTTGAACACAACGGCGCAACTATCTGGATAAATTGTACTGTATGTTGTAATAGGTATGTATTTTATAAATATACATAGTATATATATATATACACGCATATTATACCAAACAATTATTTTTATTTAGTGCTTACTATGTGCAGACCACTGTAGTAAGTGCTTGGGAGAGTACTATATATATATGGGTGTGTGTGTAAGTGCGTGTGTGTGTATATGTATATATACTTGACTTCAACTTTGAAGAAGTCACCGCTGATAATGAAATTTACCCATTAGCAAACCGATGATGTGAAACGGTTGTATAAATGTCTTTAGATGAATGAGGGAATGAATGTGGTACCCATAATTTCCAGAAGATGTCAACCTCTTCCAGTTGCAGGGCCGTATGATGGGCAGATACCGGACAGCTGTGTGCATTTCAAATGAAATGAACTTACTTTCAAACGAAAGGTGTTTTTCTGAAATCCTAAGCAAACGATAGTCTGCTCTGCTATCTTCATACGATGTTTTAAAACTTTTTTTGGTAACTGTGTTTGGTTAAAGTGACAATCAATCCGTGGTATTTATTAAGCACTTTCTGTGTGTAGAGCCCTGAACTAATTACTTGGAAGAGTAATCCGTCAATTGTATTTATTGAGTGATAAATATGATTGAATGAATGAATGAACTGAACACTCTGTGTGCAGAACACTGTACTAAGCACTTAGAAGAGTACAGTATAACAATAGTCACATTCTCTGCCCACCAATTAATCAATCATATTTATTGTTTACAATGTGCAGAGGGCTGTTATTAGCGCTTGAAAAAGTACAACACAACAATATAACAGACACATCCCCTGTCCACAGTGAGTGTACATGCTAGAGGGGGAGTTTACTGTCTAGAGTGGGTACAGTAATTAGACACAGTGACCACCACTTTGGTAGAAAATGATGTAAAGTCAATAGGATAACTGATCACCTGGCTTTATATGCCAGTCTGGTTTTCACCTGGTCTAGTCCTTGTCCAATATGAACTCAGCACTAGACTTTTTTATGTCCAGTATTTTCCTTTTAAGCATCCAGCCCGCTACCCAACTCTGGCTCCTCCCGTAAGGTCTTCGTCTCCCATGGTCATACGAACCTCGGAAAGGACAGCGGTGATTCTGGACAAGTGGAGGAGTTAGGGATTCCCCAGGGAGAAATGTTCTGGGTTCAGGGAAGCTTGGAGCACTTCCACTAAATACTGCAGCACTTAGCACAGTGGTTTGCACGGAGTAAGGGCTCAATAAATACCATTGATTGATTAAATGCGGGTGGCATTATCCCATTTCCTTTTGCATCCGTCATCAAGCATAGGTGGCATTTATTGAGCACATACTACGTGCAGAGCAGTGTATAAAGCAGCTGGGAGAGTACAGTGCAATAGAGTGGACAGACACGTTCCCCGCCCACAATGAGCTTACATTCTAGAGACTTTGGTATTACGTCCATCACAGTGTCCAGTATCCTGAGGCTGCTAGTGGCCATCCTATATCAAATAATTAATCAACTAGTAAAATAATATTGAGCAACTACATGGACAGAGTAACTGTAATAAGAACTTGGGAGGGTACAGTAGAATTCTTTACATGACTCCCATCATTAAGGAATTTACAATCTAGAGAGGGAGACATTAATAAATTGCAAATAGAAAGTAGTAATAGAGTATATTAGATATATAAACAACTGCTTAAAAGGTTATAAGTTTTTATTTTCCATGGTATTTGCTGTCAGGCAGTCGGTCGTATTTATTGAGTGCTCACTGAGTACAGAGCACTGTACTAAGCAGTTGGGAGAGTACAATATAACAGGCACAGTCCCTGCATATGCCCGGCACTGTACTAAGCACTGGGGTAGATACAAACTAATCAGGTTGGACACTGTCCCCTTCCTACATGGGGCTCACTGACTTGATCCCCATTTTGCAGAGGCAGTAACTGAGGCACAGAGAAGCAAAGTGACTTGCCCAAGGTCACGCAGCAGACATGTGGCAGAGCTGGGATGAGAACCCAGGTCCTTCTGACTCTGAGCCCATGCTCAATCCACTAGCCGAGCTCAAGTGCTTAGGTGGCTCAAAGGGTTTATCTGGCATTTTGTGGGAGGTTAAAAATTAATCTAAGAAGGCCTTCTGTGGGAGAAGTGACTTCAGAAGGTCCTTGAAGTGTGAGAAGAGCTGTGGTCTGTCGGATGTGAAAGAGAAGGGGTTGTCAGGCAGGAAGGAGGGAGGAATTAAGAGCTCGGTGCTCAAGAGTTGAGAATGAGGCTCAGTGAATAGGTTAATTTAAGAGTGTGAAGTGTAATGAAAGATGCATTTATCCCTCGCTCTTCCTTTCTAACTCATCTATCCCTTAGCCCTCAGGCTCCCCACTCAGACTGTACTTCCCATAACTGTGGCATTAGTAAGTGCTTCTTATGTGCCAAACCGGATACTAAGTGCTGGGGCAGATACAAGAAAATCGGATCGAACGCTACCCCTTTCTCACAAGGGGTTCACCGTCTAATGGGGAGGGAGAACCGGCTCTTAATCTCCATTGTAAACATGAGAAAACGAGGCGTAGGGAATTTAACTGACTTCCCCAAGGTTATTCAGCAAGTAAGTGGTAGGCTGGAATTAGAACCCAGATCCTCAGACTCCCAGATTTGTGTTCTTTCCACTAAGCCTTGCAGAAATGGCCTGTTCCCTGTCAAATCAACTAAGAAATAATTTAGATTTTTGCCTCAGCATCCGAAACCCTGAGCAAGGAGAGAGAGCCCAAGCCACTATGCATTTTTCTCCCTCTCTCTCTCTCTCTCTCTCTCTCTCCTTGGTCCCCAATTAAAGAGCCCATAGAATTTAGCTCCCAGGCATCTGTCCCATGCAAGGTCTTACTGGGAACAGGATAAGGGATTCAAAGTAAGGTGTTTCTAAATGAGCTTCTTCGCCGGCCATTTCAGTCCTGAAAATGAACAAAAAGATCGCTGTATTCGGGACCATCACTGTCCTTTCCGCTTAGAATAGCAGCCGAGGCCATGTTTTTATCTTATTGGTCGCACTGATGATCTAGTCATAATAGGTTACCAATCAATCATATTTATTGAGCACTCACTGTGAGCAGAGCACTGTACTTGGAAGAGGGAAATAAAACAGTTGGTAAACACGTTCCCTGCCCACGGTGTAGACAGTGTTGGTAGTCAACATTCTCTGCTTATTGAGATAGGTATAAGATAATTGAACACATTGTCACTCCCACACGGGGCTCACAGTCTTTGAGATAGAGAAAACAGGTGACTTAACCCCATAGCACGGATGAAAAATTGGAAGCAAAATTGGTTCAGAGGCTACCTTAAGGTCACCCACAGGCCAGTGGCGAGCTGAAATGAGAACTCAAGCTCCCGGGTTTCCAATCTCTTGGCTTTTTCACTCAGCCATGTTTCACAAGGATGAAGAAAGTCTTTTTTTTAGTAGTATTTGTTAAATGCTTATTTGTTGGAGTTTCCTATTCATCAGGGGTAAAGAGTCCTGGCCAGAGGGACAGAAGGAGGATGGAAGGCTATAAGCTCCTCCTCAATCAGTCAGTCAATCATATTTATTGAGCATTTATTTTGCGCAGAGCACTGTATTAAGCGTTTGGAAGAGTACAATATAACAATATAAAGGCACATTCCCTGCCCACAATGAGTTTGTAGTCTAAAGGGACGGGGTCTAGACTGTAAGCTCCTTCTGGGCAGGAATTAATCAACCAACCAATCAATGGCATTTACTGAGTGCTTAGCATGTGTAGAGCACTCTACTAAATGTTTCGACACGTTCCCCGCTCAAATAAGGTCTACCAAGTGCTTAGTCCAATGCTCTGCACACAGTAAGCACCCAATAAATACCACCGATTGATAGGAGGCCCAAAACTCTCTTTCATACATAGATAGGGTCACAGAAGTCACAACACGAATCAGGGAACTTGCAGGGGCAGGAGCAAGCTCTAGCTGAAGTCGGCAGAAACCACAGGACGACTGAAGGCCGTCTCACTCGGCTGGCTTCTCCTGAGTTGGAACAGAGCACTGTTTTGGAATGCCGCTGAAGCTCAGTCGAGGCAAGGCTTGGGCTCTAATTCCTTGTGCTGTGCAGAGTTCCCTAGCTACTTGCCCCAAAGTGGATTCAAACTCTGTGGCCCAATTAACTTTTAAACCAGATTCCCAGAAGCCTTGCTCCCCTCTTCCTCAAACCCCACCCAGGAATCTGGCACTGGGAAAATCAGTCTGGCTTGCCAGAAGTTATTGAATCTTGGTCCCACAGGAGCAAAGCGGAAGAGGTTTAGGGGTGAGAAAGGACTTAACCTATATCATTTTGTATTGTCTGCTTTAAAAATAACTCAGTGGGTTTTTTTTGATGGATGAAAGCATTTTAAAAATAAAGGGCAGACTCTCATCCCAGACGACCATTCAAGGGTAAAGCACTATAAAATTTTTCAGTTAAATTCAGTTGCTGTACGATCAATACAAAAGTAATGTTACAGTCCCCATCGTAGGTCACCACACAGTGAAGATGAGACTAATGTCTTATAGTGCCTTGAGTCTCCAAATGCAGGTGGAATTGTTTCTGTTTTTTGAATTTTGATAGTTTTTGCGGGAGAAACCTCAGTGAAAAATCCAATGTCATCTTTGTATTCTACTAAAATGTGGGTTTAATGAATCATATTCTCGCCTCTTCCACCCTCCCTGGGAAAGAGAATTGGGGCCGAGGAAGGCACGCTTGCCACTGGAGAGTGAGCGCTGGGGGAGATACAAGTGAATTAGGTTGGATACAGTCTCTGTCCCGCATGGGGCTTACAGTCTAGGTAGGAGGGAGAACAGGAGAAATGTGGTAGGAAGAAGTAAGAAGGACTTACCCAAGGTCACACAGCAAGTATTTGGCAGAGCCTGGATTAGAACCCAGGTCCTCTGACTCCCAGGCCTGTATTCTTTCCACTAGAGAAGCAGCGTGGCTCAGTGGAAAGAGCACAGGCTCAGGAATCAGAGGTCATGGGTTCTAATCCCAGCTCCGCCACCTGTCAGCTGTGTGACTTGGGGCAAGTCACTTGACTTCTCGATGCCTCAGTTACCTCATCTGTAAAATGAGGATTAAGACTGTGAGCCTCAAGTGGGACAACCTGATTACCCTGTATATACCCCAGTGCTTAGAACAGTGCTCGGCACATAGTAAGCGCTTTACAAATACCAACATTATTATTAGGTCGTGCTGCTTTTCCCAAGGGCTGACTATGAGCCAGGCACTGTACTAAGCGCTGGGGTAGATACAAGCTAGTGGGGTTGGACACAGTCCCTGTCCCACATGGTGCTCACAGTCTTACAGATTACAGATAAGGGAACTGAGGCACGGAGAAATTAAGGATCATGCAGCGGACAAGTGGCAGAGTTGGCATTAGAACCCAGGTCCTCTGTCTTCCAGGCCTGTGCTCTCTCCACTAGGCCACGTTACTTCAATCGATCAATCGATCTATCAATTGCATTTATTCCTAATGCTCACTGTGGGCAGAGGACTATATTAAATGCTTGGGAGAGTACAATATAAACGAGTCGGAAGACACATTCCCTGCTCACAATGAGCTTGCAGTCTAGACTCAGCGGTGTCTTCTTTGAATATGAAGGACAGCTACATAGGATCTAATATTCTATTCCAGGGAAAATGACTTGGACATTAGGGGAAAATCCTAATTTGATTTGTGATTTTGGAAATTCTCAATAATAACTGTGGTATTGGTTAAGTCCCTACTATGTGCTAAGCACTGTACTTAGCCCTGGAATGCATACAAGATAATCAGGACCCACATGGAATTCTAAGTAGGAGGGAAAACAAGTATTGGATCCCCATTTTGCAGATGAGGGAACTGAGGCAAAGAGAAGTTAAGTGACTTGCCCAACATCAGAACAGATATTGAATGCCCATTTTGCAGATTAGGGAACTGAGGCACAGAGAAATGAAGTGACTTGCCCAAGGTCAAAACAGGTATTGAATCCCTATTCCGCAGATGAAGGAACTGAGGTACAGAGAAGTTAAATGACTTGCCCGGAGTTACACAACAGGGAAATGATGGAACCAGGATTAGAACACAGGCCCTCCGACTACCAGCCCTGGCCATTGCTCTTTTCCACTAGCCAACCTGCCTCCCACCTAAAAAAATACAAATCCTGGTCCATATCACTTCTCAAGTTAGCAATTCTTTGCTCAGATTCCAATTAAAAGTTTTTACCAGAACAGGGCTTTCTGATATATCAGTTCTAGTGGACCCACTCAATAAGTTACCCATGTAGTGCTCACCTCCAGTTAAAGGAGTACATTTAGAGACCCAGAGTACGTTGCTCAACGGCTATAAGCCATCCCTACGTACATTAGTACCAAGCAAAGATTAAAGTGATAAAAACTTTTCTTACTTTCCTCTGGTCGTTTCAAATCCGGGATTTTTGAAGTTTGTGCTTTGGGGGCCGACACCGTTGGGCCTCCTGCCAGTGCCGAGGTATGTCTGCTGGGGAGATCGATTTCCCCTTGCTCCCGGCAAATTTTCTGTCTCTTCTCCTTGAATAAGTTGCTTTCTAGAAAAGCTCTCCAGAAACTGGCGTGTCCTATCGGATAAGCCGGCTGCCTCTGGTCCTGCTGGGCTGCTCCCGGGCTCCAACCTGGATTGGGTTGGAGGGAGAAATGGTTGTAACTTCAGCATCCCTGCCTGAGAAAGCCGATCCTTAACCTTCTCTGAAGGTGGCAGGGTTGGTCCGGAAGACGGTGCTCGGGCTGGACTTGACTGTGAGAGAACTGGAGTAGATTTCTGGAGAGTTCCCGGTGGTGTGCTTGTTTGCGCTCTTTGCGGAACCTCGGAAGACCCGGTCATCCCTTGGGGGCCTTGCGTTTGAAGAAGAGGTGTTGAGACAGGTGAGGTTTTTGCTAGGAAATGCTCTTCCTGAGGAGCAGTCCAGGACTGGGTAGTACTGCCTGCCCTCAAGTCACTACTCCACAGACATGGAAAAAGCACAAAGAGACACAGTCCCTTCATGCTGCCTCTTTACAGTGGGCCCAAGATGTCTCCTAGGTATCTCTCCGGCGAAAAAAAAAACATCCAGCTTCTCCGGCAACTGTTTTTCCAGTGAACCTGAATAGACGGGTTTATGCCAATTTGAGTCTGTGGAAGAGGAAGCCAGTTTTCATGTTTCAAAATGGATGGAGGAAATCCAGTTTCCTGTTTCTGTGGACTCCTTTGCAACCTATGACCCCCTGGGAGGACAGCTGCCTTGCACCCTTAGGGGAAGGGACCAGAAACTAAAGATTAATGGGGTACAGGATCACCAGGGGCAACTATGAAAACCAAGAAATGACTTTCCTATGACATAAATCCCTCACTGCCTTGCCTCTTCTAGGAAATTATGGAATTTGGTTCCACCATGGAATGTGAAATTTCACTCTTATTAAAAGTATTGTGGCACCTTCTAGTTAATCTTCCACTCTTTCTCACCTCCGCTCTCTGGTGGGAGAAACCTTTCCCCTTACCTTGCTGGAGAACTCCCTCTTTCAGCCCAGTGGAGTGAGCTTACTCTGGCTCATGTCTCCCCAGGCACCAAATACAACCAAGGAGCAGGGAACAGGTGGCGTTTTGTCTTCGTAATCGATCAAAAGTATATACCGAGCACTGACTCCGTGTGCCGTACATTGTACACTTTACACTGTATTAAGATGTTGGGCGAGTACAATGTACCAGAGTTATATAGGCAGCGTGGCCTAGTGGATAGAGGATGGGCCTGGGAGCCAGAAGGACCTGGTTTCTAAACCCAGCTCTGCCATTTCTCTACTGTGTGACTTTGGTCAAGTCACTTCACTTCTCCGTGCCTCCGTTACCTCATCTGTAAAATGGAGACTGAGACTGTGAGTCCTGTGTGGGACATGGACTTTGTCCAACCTGATTAGCTTGTTCATTCATTCGTTCAATCATATTTACTGAGTGCTTACTGTGCACACAGCACTGTACTAAGCTCTTGGGAGAGTGAAATATAACAATAAACAGATATATTCCCTGCCTGCAATGAGCTTATATTTACCCCAGTGCTTAGCACAGTGCCTGGCACACAGTAAGTGCTTAACAAATACCAAAATATATATATATATATATAAAAGAGATATAAAAATAATAATTGTGGTATTTTTAAGCACTTATCTAATGTGCCAAGTACTGTACTAAGTGGTGGGGTGGATAGAAGCAAATCGAACTGGACACAGCCCTTGTCCCACATGGAGCGTACAGTCTCAATCCCCATTTTACAGATTAGGAAACTGAGACCCAAAGAAGTGAAGTGCCTTGACCAAAGTCACACAACAGACAAGTGGCAGAGCCAGAATTAGAATCCGTAAACTTCCGACTCCCAGGCCCGAGCTCTATCCACTACACCATGCTGCTTTCCTTGGTACAGCACGAGAATGAGGCGAACGATAGTGATCGAGCCCACGGGAGCGACAGAGCAAGACATACAGACATCTGGAAGAGGTTCCCGCCGGCAACAACAACCCAGGCTGACGGGCGCTCCTCGGGAATCTTCAGGGACTCCCCTTCATCGGACAACAGATTTCACTAGGCCCCAGGTCCCCGATCTGTTGGCTGTTGAATTGATCTGTAATTTATTTATTTATATTATTGTCTATCTTCCCACTCTAGACTGTGAGCCCATTATGGGTCGGGAATAGGTCCGTTTATTGTTACACCGTACTCTCCCAAGTATTTAGTACAGTGCTTTGCACACAGTAAGCTCTCAATAAATACCACTGGCTGACCGACTGTGGAGGACCCCCAGGCTCCTTTAGCAGCAATGAGCTTCTCACCGCAGCAGCGTCCCCTCTGAGAGTCAGTCACACCGGTCACCATGATGCCAGCCATCGGCAGGCTGCTTGGAGGAAGCTGGTCAGCTGTTTTGCCCCGAAGGCTGCGGTTGTCTCGACGAAGCTCCGTGAGGGCGGGGATTGTCTCTCTTTATTGCTGAATTGAACATTCCGAGTGCTTAGTACAGGGCTCTGCACACAGTAAGCGTTCAATAAATACAATTGAATGAATGAATGAATGATGTGAGCTTGGGCAGCGGTGAGGACGAGCCAGGGTAAAGCCTCGTTGTTGAACAGCTCCTGCTTCTCTGTCTCAGGGTGACTGGGAGGGAGGGCAAGGATGCGCCAAAGACGGCGATCCAGGGGTTCTGACAAAATGCAGAAAGTATCCTTTAGTGCCTGCCGAGAGCAGCTATGCGTCCCCCCGTTTCACACCCTGTGCCGTGCCCACGGCCTCTGACTGCTTCAGTGTAAACATCTCTAGGGTAGTTTTTTGTGCTTTGTCCAAATGGGTCATGGTCATTTCCCAGTATCCAGTGACATGGGATGTTTTTCCACCCTTCTGCTTGTTCCAGCTGTTCGTAACAGTTCCTTTCCCTTGTGGGATGTTTTCTCAGCCCTTCCTGCCCTGATATATTGACGAGGGGGAAACGTAGCCCCGGCTTTACAATACGGTGCCTGAAACCAGACTCGAGTGGAAGCCGTGTTGACCTCAGGGGAAGGGCCAAGGCCCAGGGCACACGGCCCAGGGCACACGGCGGTCAGCAGCCCTGCCTTCGCCGGACCCAACTGGCCTCCCAGAACATGCCAGTCCTACCACCCGCCAACCCTACAAAATATGCATTCTTCTCTAAGTCTCCTTGTCTCTGCCACTTGACTGTAAGCTCCTTGAACAGGGCGACTGGCCTACTTTTATTATAGGCTCCAAAGGACCTAGTACTATCCTCTGCCCACAGTAGAGGCTCAGTTCATGCATTCATTCATTCGATCGTATTTATTGAGCGCTTACTGTGTGCAGAGCCCTGAACTGAGTGCTAGGGAGAGTACAACAATATGACAGACACATTCCCTGCCCCACAAAGAGCCCAGTAAATACCGATCCCTTTAATGACGGTATTTGTCAAGCACTGTTCTAAGCTCTGGGGTAGGTACAAGCTAGTCAGATGATAATAATGATAATAAATAATTCTTAATATATTAAATATACTATAGAATAATACTATTATGGTATTTGTTAAGCACTTATTGTGTGCCAGGCACTGTAGATTGGTCACAGTCCCTGTTCCGCATGAGGATCACGGTCATAATCCCCATTTCACAGATGAGGTAGCCGAGACTCAGAGAAGTTAAGTGACTAGCCCAAGGTCACACAGCAGACAAGCGGAAGAGCCAGGATTAGAACCAAGTCCTTCTGACTCCCGGACCCGTGCTTTATCCACTAGGTCATACTGCTTCCCCAAGTAAATCTGCTTCCTTTAGACTACTCCTTGTTGTGGACACAGATCGTGACTACCGATTCTTTTGCACGGTAATTCCCCAACTACCTAGTACAGTGCTCCACACACAGTAAATGCTCAATGAATACCATGGATGAATTGATCGATGAAGCTAATAATGATGGCGTGATGATAATTCTCTTTCTGTGGATTCTATGAAGCGGTGCATGGTCATATTCAGGTCTTCTTCTGTACATGCTTGTAGAACACAGTTAGCATTTAAAAGCTCCCTCATGATTGATTCAAGAACTTTTGATGATTTTTTTTTTAGCCTGCAGCACTGGAAGAGTTTTCAGAGGTATGTAATTATATTCTTTCACCAGTTTCCAACTTTATTATAGCTTCCTCTTGCATGAATGTTATCAGATGTCAGGATACTCACTGTACCTCACCGTTGACCCCCTCTACACACCCTTCTTCCTGCCTGGAACTTCCTCCCACTTCAGATCTGACAAACCATTACTCTACCCCTCTTCAAAGCTCTATGAAATCACATCTCCTCCAGCAAGTCTTCCCTAATTCATCTCATCTCTAGATTGCTTCACCTCTGCACTTGAGTCCTTACCTGCTAAGCCTCAGGTACTCACCCCACCTCACTCACCTACAGCACTGATGAGAAGCAACGTGGTCTAACGGAAAGAGCATGGGCCTGGGAGTGAGAAGATATGTGTGCTAATCCTGGCTCAGTCACTTGTCTGCTGTGTGACCTTGAGAAAGTCAGTTAACTTCTCTGGGCCTCAGTTTCCTCATCTGTAAAATGGGGATTCAATCCTACTCCTTCCTACGTAGACTGTGAGCCCCATGTGGACAGGGATGTGTGCAACCTGATGATCTTGCACCTACCCCAGTGTTTAGTACAGTGCGCACAGTAAATGCTTAACAAGTAACTCGATTGCTTCCACCTAAACGTAATTTAAGTTGTCTGTCTTTCCCCTTTATACTTTTAGCTTCTTGAGGGCAAGAATCGTGAATATTAACTCTATCATATTCTCCCACATGCTTTGTATAGTATTCTACACAAATGTGATTGATTGACAAGACCAGACTTAGATCACAACCACTTACCAGGGTCAGCTGGTCACAGGGGAAGGATTCGTACAGCTTCCTCCACTTGAAAATGTTTAGCCGCATTACCATGAAGTAATAATATCCTAAGAATCATTTTAGGAATAGGATTTTTAGTAGATACCAGAACCCAAGTAAATTGATGGTATTAAATGCTTCTACATGCTCTCTGTACATTGACTAATAGTAATAATGGTATTTGTTAAGCACTTACTATGAGCCAAACACTATACTAAGTGCTGGAGTCTATATAAATTACTCAGGTCCCACATGGGGTTGGCAGTCCAAGTAGGAGGGAGAACTGGTGTGGTTTTTTTTTTACGGTATTTGTTAAGCACCACTATGTACCAGATACTATTCTAAGCACTGGGGTAAATATAAGATAACCTGGTTATCCCTCATGGGGCTCAAAGTCTTAATTTCCATTGTGCAGATGAGGAAACTGAGGTACAGAGAAGTAAAGTGACTTGCCCCAGGCCAAACAGTAGGTATGTGATGGAGCTGGGATTAGAACCCTGGTCCCAGACCTATGCCCTTTCCACTATGCCATGCTCCTTCTCTCAAGGACTTGATGCGATTTCTTTCATTTCTCTTCAATCTTAAGTACCGCAAAGCTTGTGTCTGGTGTGTCTGGCTGTGTTCTGAAGCCAGATTTTGATTTTATGAGAGCACGTTAACCATAACAATAATTGTGGTATTTGTGCCAAGCATTGTTCTAAACACTGGGATGGAAAAAATCAGATCTCACGTGGGGCTCACAGTCTAACCATGCTTTACAGAAAATATTCCAAGAGAACCATAGTTAGAGATTTTTGCTGAATGCAAGAATGAGGTTTTAGAGGACATAGGTGATGAGTTCTGATGAGTTTAGAAAGTTGATCCATACAACTGTAATTGGGATAGACTACAGAGGCATTTTCTATACTGCCATATTATTACTGCGGCTTTCTTGATCTTTTTCATCCTCCCGGCTATTTCATTTAAATCTTACGCAGATCTAAATTGTGGGGCTGGTTAAGAAATGATAAAACGAGACAATTCTCTATATCCGGTTGCAGCGTAACACGTCAGTAATAGCAAACATCCTATGAACATCAACTTGCTTTCCAAGAATACTATGCCAGAAATATTTTGCGTTAAAAGAATGTATGAAAATAAGTTCACTTCTCTTAGTGAAATGCCCAATTCTCACCTTCCTACCTTCCATCACAGCTCAGAAAAAAATTAAAAAAAATTGAGAGGGGACAAAAATTTCAGTTTAGCCAAAGAACATCGAGTTCAACAAAACTTTCATCATTTCCCAGAATGCGCCATCTTTTTGCTATGTTTACACCCAAGGGAGGAATAATTCAGAAATTGGGGCGGGTATGCCCCTCCTAAATCCTCTGCTATGGGAAAGAAAAAATCTACCTTTCCCTATGCCACAGAACCTTTTGTTTTTAAATTCAATTGTTTTTAACTGAAACTTTCTGTGACCAGATCCAGCTGACCATGAGTCAGCAACATAATTCTGTCATCTGAAACCTGCACGAGCTGAACGACGCCAACAGGAGCGTAGAAATTCAGACCTGAGAGATCATCATCCTGTTGTATTTCACACCGACAGGCTCCTAATTTTTTTTTTCTTTGTACGGTATTTATTAAGCACTTACTGTGTGCCAGGCACTGAACTAAACTCTGGGGTAGATACAAGGTTGTCAGGTTGGACATAGTCTCTGTCGCACATGGCGCTCACGGTTTTAATCCTCATTAGACAGATGAGGTAACTGAGGCCCAGAGAAGTGAAGTGACTTGCCCAAGGTCCCACAGCAGACATGTGGCAGAGCTGGAATTAGAACCCAGGTCCTTCTTACTCCCCGTCCCGTGTTCTCTCCACCCGGCCTTTCTACAAAACCTGAGTTCTTTCCACTAGAGCACACTGTTTCCTTCCGCAACTCTTCTTCTGCCATATGGCTCATTTAGCAAAAAGCAGGCAGCACCAGGGGCATCTTCAACATCCAATTGGTTTGTACTTATGTAGAACACAAAAGCAAGGTTTACAGATATTAACTGCCTTAACTCTAACCCAAGTAATCTGCCAGATAAAACCATTTTCGCAGCATAAACAGAGGGAAAAAATAAAAGGAACGGATTTTACTTCGTTCCCCAGTACTCTTCGTAAAATCAGTTTTAATGCAAAGATCTTTAGCGTTTTATTTGCACGTTCGGCCCGTACGATATCCGTCCGTCTGTGCTTTCCGCCGACACCTCATGGCTTTTGGTGAAACTGCACCAGTTGTAAACAGATCAGAGCTCATCTCAGAAAACCTCGCCTCTCTCAATCATTAATTCAATGATTAAGTATTTATTGAGCGATTGCTATGTGCAGAGCACTAAAATAAGTGCTTCGGAGAGTACACCGCAACAGAATTAGCAGACACGTTCCCTGCCGGTAACAAGCTTAGAGTCTAGAGTTCTCCAAGCAAGCGGAGTGCCTTTTGGGGTGTTTTAATCATCATAATAATAATGATGGTATTTGTTAGGCTCTTACTTTGTGCCAGGCGCTGTGCAGCACGGTAAGCGCCGGGTAGGTACAAGATAATTGGGTTGAACACGGTCCCTGTCCCCCACAGGGCTCACGGTCTTAATCCCCATTTTGCAGATGAGTGAACCGAGGCACAGAGAAGTCAAGTGTCTTGCCCAAGGTCACCCAGCAGGCAAATGGCAGAGCTGGGATTAGAACGCTTGACCTTCTTCTGACTCCCAGGCCCATGCTCTATCCACTAGACTATGCCGGTATCACTTTTCTGGAAATCCATCAATCATATTTATTGAGTGCCTACTGTGTGCAGAGCACACTGTGCTAAGCACTTGGGAGGGAACAATATAACAATAAATCAACAGAGTCGGTAACTTTCTAGGCTCACAGAGAAGCAGCATGGCCTAGTGCCTAGAGCACGGGCCTGGGAGTCAAAAGGATATGGGTTCTAATCGCGGTTCTGCCGCTCGTCTGCTGTGTGGCCTTGGGAAAATCACTTGGGCAGATCACTTAACTTCTCTGTGCCTCAGTTACCTCATCTATAAAATGGGGGATTAAGACTGTGAGCCCCGTGTGGGACCTGAATTCCTTGTATCTACCCCAGTGCTTAGAGTAGCACCTAGTACATAATAAGCACTTAACAGATACCATAAAAACAGAAACAATCAATCAATAAATGGTATTTATTGAGTACTTACTATATGCAGAGCTCTGTATTAAGCACTTGGGAGAGTATGATATGTGAGAATTAACAGAAGTGTTCCCTGCCCGTACTGAGTTTACAGTCTAATATTAATAATAATAATGTTGGTATCTGTTAAGCGCTTACTATGTGCCGAGCACTGTTCTAAGCACTGGGGTAGATACAGGGGAATCAGGTTGTCCCACGTGAGGCTCACAGTTAATCCCCTTTTTACAGATGAGGTCACTGAGGCACAGGGAAGTGAAGTGACTTGCCCAACAGTCACACAGCTGCCAAGTGGCAGAGCCGGGATTCAAACTCATGACCTCTGCCTCCCAAGCCCGGGTTCTTTCCACTGAGCCTTTTGGAGGTAAACTCTCAAATGTGGCTCTGGGATTCTGATTACACTACGACCTCCGCAGGAAAACACTGGGGTTGGGGGTTCTACCCGCTTCCGGCGGGCCAACGGGGCATAGACGTTTGGGGTTTTAACCTCAAACCCTTCCAGGTCACAGTACCGGCCCTACGTCAAACTGCAACTATATGCCCTCTTGATCCTTCCCAGTTTGGAACTAGCCCAGATTAGAGGCAATCACATTTGTAATTTGCCCCCGGCTAGCCTGGCTCCAGCTAGAGCACTTTAATAATGCCAGTAGATCACTGTCACTGCCATGTGCCTTGACAAGATTTGCTCTCGAGAGGTCGCTTTGGACAGAGAATGAATCTGTTTGTTGGTATAGCGTACCTTCCCAAGTGCTTAGTACAGTGTTTTGCACTTTAGAGAAGCAGCGTGGCTCAGTGGAAAAGAACCCGGGCTTTGGAGTCAGAGGTCATGGGTTCGAACCCCGGCTCTGCCACTTGTCAGCTGTGTGACTTTGGGCAAGTCACTTCACTTCTTGGTGCCTCAGTTCCCTCATCTGTAAAATGGGGATGAAGACTGTGAGCCCCACGTGGGACAACCTGATTCCCCTGTGTCTACCCCAGCGCTTAGAACAGTGCTCGGCACATAGTAAGCGCTTAACAAATACCAACATTATTATTATTATCAGGTCAGGAGTTTGAATCCCGGCTCTGCCACTTGGCAGCTGTGTGACTGTGGGCAAGTCGCTTCACTTCTCTGGGCCTCAGTTACCTCATCTGTAAAATGGGGATTAACTGTGAGGCTCACGTGGGACAACCTGATTACCCTGTGTCTACCCCAGCGCTTACAACAGTGTTCTGCACATAGTAAGCACTTAACAAATACCGACATTATTATTATTATTATTACATAGTAAACGCTCAATAAATATACTGAATGGATGAATGGTGTGCAGAAACCTTTTGCGGTCTGCTCTTGCCCTGACCAGGTCCAGCATCTGGCTGGGGAAGGCTTGGGAGTCAGAGGTCATGGGTTCGAATCCCGGCTCTGCCACTTGGCAGCTGTGTGACTGTGGGCAAGTCACTTCACTTCTCTGTGCCTCCGTTCCCTCATCTGGAAAATGGGGATGAAGGCTGTGAGCCTCATGTGGGACAACCTGATGACCCTGTATCTACCCCAGCGCTTAGAAGAGTGCTCTGCATATAGTAAGCGCTTAACAAATACCAACATTATTATTATTATTATTCCCCCTCTCCCCAGAATGAGAGTATAATCCCCAAATTATGAGCTTTTGGATGAGAAACACCTGGGAATCAGAAGAACTCGAGTTCTAACTCCTCTATTTGTCTGCTGTGTGATCTTGGCAACTTACTTCATTTCTCTCTGCCTTAGTTGCCTCATCTGAATAATGGTGATTAAGAATGTGAGATCCATGTGGGACATACACTGTGTCCTACCTTAGTAACTTCTATCTACTTCTATCTTAGAACAGTGCTCTGCACACAGTAAGCGCTTAACAAATACCAACATTATTATTATCCCCAGGGCTCTGAAGTATCTCTAAAATTCACTTTGCTGTTCCATATGGTCTCCTTCCACGGGCAGGGAAGGAGCAGCAGCAGGCTGGGCTCTTTTTCCATCTGAGTCAGGCCAAGAAAGAACTTTTCCTCTGCAAGGCTATTTAGCCCTTTCCTTTGCCCCTTTAACGCCCTGGAATTGGTTGAGCTCCAGCTGATGTTACCCAATTGACAGGACATGAACGGTGGTCATCAACTGAGGGACTATTCTGAGTAACTGACAAATCATGTAAAAGAATCAGCGTGGCTAGAGGATAGTGCATGAGCCCAGGAGTCAGAAGGACCTGGGTTCTAATCTTGGCTTTGCCACTTGTCTGCTGTGTGACCTTGGGCAAGTCACTTCACTTCTCTCTGCCTCAGTTACCTCCTCTGTGAAATGGGGGTTAAGACTGGGAACTCTATGTGAGACAGGGGGCTGTGTCCAACCCAATTATCTTGTATCTACCCCAGAGCCTCCATCTCGGGGTCGCTCCTGGAGAGTTTCCAGTCCTCTACCAGTCTCGGCTACGGGAAGGAGAGTCAAGCAGAGACCTACCCATTCCATTCCTAGCTTGGCCAGTGGCTAGCGAGTGGAAGGCAATCTGCTGCAAGTCAAAACTCACCTGTGCTGGGCAGCAGCGGAATGGGAGAGAGTTGAGGGCAGAGACTCGAGTTTACTGAGCAGAAGGCGGCAATGGTAAACCACTTCCAGATTTTTACCAAGAAAACTCTACGGAACCACTACCAGAACAATTACAGATAGAGAGCGCGACGTCTGGGAGAGATATGTCCACGGTGTCACTATGAGTCGGAAATGACTCGAAGGCATAAGACAAGACCCCAGTGCCTAGTATAGTGCCTGGCACATAGTAAATGCTTAACAAATACTATTATTGTTAAATGAATCTCTCCCAGAAAGGTGTATGCCTCATGGCAGAGTGACTTGCAATTTACCTGTGCACTTTATCCCTTCTGGTTCTCTTAGTGGTCCATGAACACCATCACGACAGTAAATCTCACATAGGCCCACATGTAAAGACATAACTGCAATATGAAGAGATTTTCCAAAATGTCTTTCTTGTACTCGATCACTCATCATCAATAATTGTAATACTTGCTAAGTGCTCAGTATGTGCCAGGCACTGAACTAAACACTGGGGTGGATACAAGCAAACTGGATTAGTCACTGTCCTTACCCACCATGGGGCTCACAGATGAGGTAACTGAGGCACAGAGAAGCGAAGTAACTTGCCCAAGATCACACAGCCAACAAGTGATGGAGCCAGGATTTGAACACTGGCCCTTCTGACTCCCCGGTCCTCTCCACTACACCGCACTGCTTCTCCATGGCATTACTGCATGCTTACTGTGTGTGAAGAGCACTGTATTGTGTATCTCCTTTTCCAGACACGGTGCACAGCATAACTGATTTTGACACTAGAATTTGCAGTAGAGAGGGAAACTATGCATGCTGCTCCTTTGGGAAGTCACCAAAATTCCAACAAAAAGGAAATCATCGAATGAATTTCTGCCTTTTAGATGAAGAAAGTGTCTTCTCGGTACTAAGGGGAACATTTCTGATGCTGAGGAAGAGAGACAAAAGGAAATCTCAGAGGGACCGCAATATAAGTAGAGAAGCAGAGTGGCCCACTGGAAAAATAATGGACCTATGGGTCAGATCTAATCTTGGATTCTAATCCCAGGTTCTAATCCTGGTTCTGCCACTTGCCTGCTGTGTGGCTTTGGCAAGTCACTTAACTTCTCTGTGCCTCGGTTCCCTCACCTGCAAAATGGGGATTCGATCCCATTGGCTTCCTACTTAGACTGCGAGTCCCAAGTGGGACCTGATATTACCTTGTATCTGCCCCACAGCTGAGTACAGTGCTTTCCATGCACATAGTAAATGCTTAACAAATACCACAGTTATTATGAGACTACCCAAAATGCTGTCTTGCGTCTCCTGTTCCAGACAAGGTAGTGTGTACAGGCCAAAGAGAATAACTCATTTAAGCACTTGAGTTCTACAGTAGGTAGGTGAAATTTGTTGCTCATACATTTGGGAATTTATCACATTGCCTATGGTAGCAGATTTCATATTGATCCACATCTAGCAATGTAACTACCAAATGAGACCACTACTCTCCCTGCCTTATTAAAATACCATCACCTCCAGGAGGCCTTCCTTCTTAAGCCCTCATTTCCCCTATTTCCTCCTGTATCACCTATGCACTTCGATCTGTACCCTTTATGCCCTTGATATTCAGCCCAGGATCAACCCCACCTTACTTATGTGCTTGTCCATAATTAATTTTAATTTCTTTCTCCCCCCGAAGGCTGTAAGGTCCTTTGGGCAAGGAAAGTGTCTACCAACTCTGCTGTAATTTACTCTCACAAGCGCTTAGTTCAGGTCTCCGCACACAGTAAGGATTCAATGAATATCAGTGATTGCCTGCTGAAAAATTTTCCTAAAAGCACATCTTGAATCTCCTTTTCCAGACACAGTGAAGTGCTCTGGGTACATAGGATAATCGACACGCATTGAGTATTCAGCAGAATTTTCTCTGATTCTGTAATCCTTCATGCACTTTGGAAACAGTGTACTTGCAAGACACATTAGCTAATCACATTTTGTAGTCACATTATTGCTTTCTTCCCAGGACCTCACAGAAGCTGAAGTCGTGACCACAATGATCCAAATACATTTACCCTCTTTAGGATGTGGCACCAAATGTATTTTGTCCATTTTATGAGGAAGGGAAAGGTTAAGAACATAATCGAGGTTTCCTTCCAGCTCTCTTGCTGCCTCTTTAAACCTGGCCAAAACAAAATTTGTTGTTTAGATTCCAATATACGTCCCGAAAGAAAGACATTGTTGGAATGAGATTATTCATGTCTTCTGCTATAAACAATAGTTGTAGAACGAATAACCAGAAGACAGCTGTGTTATGTTTTTCAGTCTGGTAGATTTTATAGCTCCCCCCTAAACTCCCAGCTGTTTATTTCTGTGCCACTGGGGCAACTGGAATGATATACAAAAGTGTGAGTGGAGCTTATGGAGTTATGTTAGGAGCAAACATCAGGTGAATGGAGTTTAGTGCTGGCATTTGCCTTGGAGACTGGAGAACAGCCTCTTTCTTTGGAGAGATTACCAAATGGTTCATCTCTCATAATCTTCACACACCAAATAGTGATCCCTTAAAAATGATACAACTTGTAAGAGCAAAGCGAACTGGGTTTATATAAGAGAAAACTGTGCCTCTCTAATCTGTCCAAGTTCTTTGAAGGGGGAGGATCAATAAGCATGTGAACAGAGAAGAACCTGATGACCTGATGAAATATTTAGATTTTCAAAAGGCCTTTGACAAGTCACCTTTAAGGCTTTTAAGGGAGATGAGTAATCCTGAGAGGGGAGGGAATGTTCTATCATGGAATGAAAACTCTCTGGCTAAAGGAGAGGTTACCAAGGGGAGTGATACACATCACTCTTCAGATTGGAGAAATGTAAAAACCGCAATCCCTGGAGGATCAGTGTGAGAGCCAGTTTTGCTTAACGTCTTCATCAGTGTTCTTTAAGAGGGAGTGTACACGGTTTGTCCAGGTTTGTAGACGACACTAAATTCTTCCAGGTGGTGAAATGTTATGCAGAGGCAGATCCCGTGAAGGAAAACTATGTCAGACTGAGTGCGTGGGTCGAAAAATGGCAGACGAGCCTGAGGGTGAGCAAGTGCAAAGCAATGCACCTTGGGAAAGATCATCTACATTTTAACTTCAGGATAGTGGGCAGTAGACTCAGTCATCAGCAAAGAAATCTCTGTTGATTTTTGATTGAGTCACTGTTGATTGTTCCATTAAGTTGTAAATCCACTGTACAGAAATGAACAATTAAGTGCTGGACAGGAAAAAAATAAATAAAACAAAAGGTAGATTTTTATCACTCTATAAATACATGATATGCCCACACCTAATCCGGTCACTGTGTGGTTTCTCCTAGGCCATGTTACTTCTACTAGAATGTTCTGATAGAAATTTCTGGTCATTCCTTTGCTTTTATGTATTTGTAAAGCTCTTACTATGTGCCAGGCACTATAAGTGCCGGGGTAGATACAAGTTAATCAGCTAGGACACAGTCCCTGCGCAACATGGGGCTCACACTTTTAATCCTCACTTTACAGATGGAGTAACTGAGGCACAGAGAAGTTCAGTGACTTACCTAGGGACACACAGCTGACAATGGTGGAACTGGGATTAGAATACGGGTCCTTCTGACTACCAGGCCCCTACTCTCTCCACTAGGCCTTGCTGCTTCCAAATGGTTACTCCCAGCAACTTTATAAATGTGTACTAAAACTTTAGCAGATTCCACATCCCTTTTTATACCTCCCAGCTTCCCCTTTGGTGAGGCATTTTTTTTCTCTTCACCTGACATCAACTGTTATTCATCATATTAGAATAAAAAGCAGCAGGCATAGAGGAATTTCAACGTGCAGGGCAGACAGATATACAAATTTGAGAAGAATGTTGGTTGTAGACTCTAAATAAACATTCACAGTTTTAATGTATTGCCTCGCTAAACCCAGGGAGAGTATCTAGTGGGACTTCTTTCAGTAAATTGCCTCACTGAAAGAGCATATTTAATTTCGCACTTAAAGTCATTTTCAAACCAAATGATTGGTTATTGTTTATTTCATTTGCTGGCCAGCAGCTGTTGAGAAAGGAAAGAATCAGAAATAATTGAGTGTTCCTATGAGTTTCTGAAACAAAACTTTCTTTGAAAGAAAGTATACCAGCAGAATCCAGAAAAAACAAGATAACATAAGCACATCATTACTCGATCAGATGTGCCTGGTCCACTCGACCCAGAACTCTTTCTCCAGCAAGGACAACAGGACATCTGGAGAAAGTAATAGTAGTAATGATATTCACTTAGTGTCTGCTGAATCCATCTGTCCCGCATTAAGCACTTGGGAAAGTACAACAGAAGAACACAGCATGTCCCCTGCCCACAAAGAACTCACAATCTAATTAAGTAGACAAGCAATTAAAAAAAAAACACCAAAAAATTTACCTAGAGTGGGAACAGTGTGAAAAACTAGGATCAGCTGGGTAGCGTACAATACAGCTGAGTTGGTAGACATGATCGCTGCCCACAAGGAACTTACAGACTAGATGAGGAAACAGGTATTAAAATAAATTATGGATATGCCCATAAATTCTTTGGGGATGAGGTTAGGGTGAATTCAAGGGCTTAAAGGGAGCAGCCAAGTGCATAAGGGATGCAGAAGGGAGAGGGAGTAGGCGAAATGAGGGCTTAGTGGAGGAAGGCCTCTTGGAGGAGATGTGAGTTTAATTAGACTTTGAAGATGGGAAGAGAGGTCATCGATCGTATATGAAGGTGAAGGGAGTTCTAAGCCAGAGGGAAGACGTGGGCAAGGGGTTGGCAGCAAGAGAGACAAATCAAAGGCACAGTAAATAGGCTGCTATTAGAGGAGTGAAGTGTGAGGGCTGGTTTATAGTGAGGTAAAGTAGGAGGGGGCACACTGTTTAAAGGCTTTAAAGCCAAAGGTAAGGAGTGGCTGTTGAGGCAGAGGAAGATGGGCAACTACTGGAGGTTCTTGAGGAGTGGGTAGATGTAGATTGAGCATTTTTTTAAAAAAATCAGAACAGCAGAGTGAAGTTAGGAATGGAGAGATCAGAGGGACAGGAGGCAGGGAGGTCAGAAAGGAGGCTTTGGCAGTAATCAAGGTGAGACGTGATAACAGCTTCATCAGCATGGTAGCCACTTGAGTAGAGAGGGAAAGATGGAGTCTAAGGTAGAAACATCAGGATTTGGTAACAGATTGACTATGTAGGTTGAATGAGAGAGAAGAGTTGAGGATAATACCATGGTTATGGGTTTATGAGGCAGGGAGGATAGTAAGGTTTTCTACGGTGATGGAAAAGACAGGGATTGGACAGGATTTGTGTGGGAAGGTGTCTGTTTTGGATAGGAGTTCTCACTATTACCACCAGAGAAATAGCTGAGCCCAGGATTGTGATCTGGCCCAGGGTGGCTCCTCAATCAATCAATCACCAATCAGTGATATTTATTGAGCATTTTCTGTGTGCAGAGCTCTGTACTAAGCTCTTGGAAGAGTATAACAGACTTGGTAGACATGTTCCCTGCCCACAACAAGCTAGAGGGGGAGACAGGTTTAATATCAATAAATAAATTATGAATACATACATGAGTAGTGTGGAGATGAGGGAGGGGTGAAGAAAGAGTGCAAATCCAAGTGCTAGGGCAATGCAGAAGGGAGCTGGAAAAAAGGAAATGAAGGCCTACATGGGAAAGGCCTCTTGAGGATCCTCCAGAGAATCTCCCCTCCGTGGACTCTTTTCTTGTGGAATGACTTGATTTCTCAATTGTGGGTTCCTACTTAGTTCCTGTGAACAATATAGGTCAATGTGTCTGTCCTTCACCTCTTATACCGTGAGTTCCCTGTCAGGCAGGGATTGTGCCTGCCCTGTTCTGTGTGTATTTGTATTGTGGTCAGCATACAAATAGTCAGTAGTCAGTAAACAGGCAGTCAGTAAATACCAGAATCAATCCATCAGGAGTTCACCAGAATCAATCCATCAGTGGTTCTTAACTTAACCTTATATAGGTCCTCTCCACCGCTCAACAAGTCTCATTATTTAAACAAGCTCTTAAATATGTCTGCTTGAGGGAAATAGGCCTATTGTCCTCATTTATCAACAAGATAAATTGATTCCTAGACAGGCTTCTCAGCAACTCACTACTGGAGATGGGGTTTGAACCTGGGAGGTCTCCTTGGTCCTCCCTTCTAGTTTAACTTCTTAACTGCTCTTCCATCATTTAAATAGTAGTTACTGTTAAATGTCAAGATTACAACATATATCTCCATGGATGATGGGCTGCCTGCCAAAATTAAAGACTTCATCAAAGCATACTGTGCAAGTACCATAACTCCCTTCAGCACTGTTAATATGAGAAATGTTTTTTTTTCTGCTTAAAAATGCATGATTACTTGACTTTGATGGGTGCCCTTAGAAATTAAAAGACCATATCTACTCATTATTGAATCTGTAATATGCCATGGCTTTTATCTCCATTAAAAATGCATGTCTCTTCTAAAACGCAATTTTCCTAGATCTCAGATGCACGAGTAAGGTAGATTGGAACTACTAAGGAAATGTTTTCCTAAAGGAGAGGAAGCCTTTTTCTTGAAAAAAGGAAAACCGTTTCCTTCTGCTATGTTCTATGTTCTGTGGTGTAGTTTAAATTTTGAACTTGTTCTTCTCCTGACTGTAGTCTATCTTGTACTGTAATTTACTTACTGTAATATGGCAGGCTTTAGATGATAGTTGGGAGGTCTGGGGAAGAACACAATAAAGGAAGAGTGGAACAAGCGTGAAGAAAAAGCATCTAAAGAAAATCAGCAGATTTGACCCATTGCTTACTGAACAAGGGGAACCTAGGCATGTCTTCCTGACTGGACTGTGCTTGACCAACATTGCATTGGTATGATGGGTTCTTAGCAGATTTCATGCAATACTTTTCATACTTTTTCAAATTCGACTGCACCTGCTTCTTTAACTTCCCTTGGCACCAATCAATCAATGGTATTTATTGACCACTTACTAGGTGCAGAGCACCATACTAGCGCTGGAGAAAGTACAATTCAACAGAGTTGGTAGACACGTTCCCTATCTACCTGTCAGACATGAAGGGGGCGAGAGCACCCGGACAGAGGAAGGATGTGGACAAGATATAGGCATTAGTGTAGATGAGATCGAGGAACAGTGAGTAAGTTGGTGTTAAAGGAACCAGTTGTGTGGGCGGGGTTAGAGTAGGAAATCAGCAAGTGCTGATTGAGTGCTTTAAAGCCGATCGATGGTAAGGAGTTTCTGTTGACCTACTTCAAGAAGAACTTTAAGTAACAGGAATTTCTTTGCATATCAAGTACACAAAATTCACCAGAAATTCATAAGGATGGAATATGTTTTGCTTAAGAACTCCTTTGAGATTAGCGGAATGATGTTGGCCTTCTTTGATATCTATTGCAATTAAGAATGGATAATAATGATGGTACTTGTTAAGCGCTTACTATGTGCCGAGCACTGTTCTAAGCACTGGGGGGATACAAGGTGATCAGGTTGTCCTCAGTGGGGCTCACAGTCTCCATCCCCATTTGACAGATAGGGTCACTGAGGCCCAGAGAAGTGAAGTGACTTGCCCACAGTCACCCAGCTGGCAAGTGGCGGAGCCGGGATTAGAACCCATGACCTCTAACTCCCCAGCCCGGGCTCGTGCCACTGAGCCACACTGTTTCTCTAATGGATGCCCTCTCCCCTAAATAAATACCTAACTTCTCTATGTACCTAACAAACTACTATGGACCTAACATTCACTGATTTATCCGAATCTTTCTTGAACTATTGGTTGTTCTTCCCTGTCCTTTCTCCTGTGTCCTTTCTATTATGTGGGTAGGCTCAGAGAAAGAAAATGGGTAACAGCAGAGAAGTAAATTTATTGTTTTCTTTGTAGAGAAAGAAAACTATTCCGATATGGACTTTCTCTCTTCTCCCTCATAATACAGAAATATGGAAAATCTTTGCAATTTCATATGGAACACACATGATATAAGCCAGCAAACATGAAAACAAAGTACAATTATTTAATAGCTGTTCAGGAATACAGAAGAAGAGGAAGAAGGAAAATGAGGTTTGCAGAAATGGGTACTTTCCTGGACACCAGAAGAAGGTAGTATTTAGAGGAGATTATAAATGTTTAATAGAGAAGGTTAATAGAGCAAGAAAAAGCTAATAATCACAAATAAGGTAAAATATTTGGAAACTTTATACAAAAGCTCAAGAATGAATTATTCCTACATTGAAAAAAAAAGCCAAATCTAAATGTCAGTTAAAAGAAGAGTTAAAGCATATTTACAAGAAAAACAGAAATTATGGAATACATACAAGATAAAGGAGGTGTTTTTTGCTCTATGCGACATTAGTAATTGCGATGAGCTAAAAAAAAAAAAAAGACAAAGACATTTGAGGGTGGATAGAACAAAAGATGGCAAAGGCAATGTTAAGGTAATAAATTAAAGGGCTTGAAATCCAGTTCTTTTCGGATGACTGAGATAGGTGAAGATACAGAAAAAAAAAGATTTGACGGTAAAAAGGAAAATGAACATTGCACTGCAATTTAAGTATCAGAATTAGTTCTGGGACTAGAAGAAATGCCTCCAGAAGAATACTGACTGGATGGACAGATGAGAAAAGGAATTAAATAACTAAGATGAAAGAACAGTGAGGTATAAATAGAGATAACGGTATGGGAGAAGAAAGAATATCAGACAAAATAAAAGCTGTCTGTAGCATGAGACTACCACCAGGGGAGTGGAGGTCGGAAAAATTTTGAGGAGCTGACCAAGACCAGGTAAAAACAAAATGGAAGACAAGTTGAAATAGAGGAAGCTTCGCCCACCCACCCTAAATATATTATAGAAGAAAAAAGTAAAGAATATGAAATTGAGTTTAGGTAATGGGGTTCTCTCTTACATGCCATGAATGAAAATGGGAAACTGAGAGATTCCAGGCCAAAATAACTGCCTAAAAGTTAGAAAGTTCAAAATATTTCTGGGAATAAAAATGTGGAATAAGTGACCAGTGCAGGCAGTTTACACTAACAATGGTACATTGAAAGCATAGTGTTCAGTGAAGAATTGGAAAGATTGCTCAAAATACGGCTGAATAACCACGTAAAGAAATGCAGTTCAGAGATTGACGCCATTAACCCATTTAAAGCTGTAAGTTTTTTTATGATGACCTGAATAAAGGAATGAGCTCAAGGTGAGCAACCTTTTTCCATCAGTCATGGTGGTTTGCTAGGATTAAGAGAAGGGCAAGTTTGCACAATTTGAAACATACAGTGAGACTGCATGTGCAGACATAGAAACTGCTTTAATTAACTGAAGACAGCAACTACTATGCTCACCAAGTGTTTAATGTGGACAGAACTGTTTGGGAATCAAACGGTCAGTGGTATTTACCAAGGGCTTACCATATGCAGAGCACTGTACCACTAATAATAATCACGGTATTCGTTAAGTGCTTATTATGTGTCAGGCACTATACTAATCAATGAGGTAGATACAAGATAACTGGGAGTACAAAGTGCTGAGAAAATGCCAGCTAGGGCTTTCCTTGCTAAAGAAGAAAAGCTGCCCCAGGATATAAACAAGCAATGGCAGGTTGACAGTGCATCAGGTGATTTTAAGCTCAAACTCCTCCTTGGGTACCATTCTGCGAACTCCAGTGTTATCAAAGCGAAAGTCAAAACCTCTCTACTAGCTCCAATCCAAAAGCTTGGGGTGACTGGAGCCTTATTCCAAGACTGGTTTTCCAAAGAGTTTGTTCTGGTTGTGAAGGAATAGTTATTGAGAAATAATTTGGCCTTTGAAGTTTAGTCGTATTTAGACAACGTACCAGATCATCTTCAGTCTTCAGGTGATTAATTTCCAGACGTTCCAATAATATTTCTCCCCCTAAACACTACCATATTGCTTCAGTTGATGGGTCAAGCTGTGATTGTGATCTTCAAGCTGCTTCATGCACATTGCACAATAACTCAGGAAATTGCTGCAATGGATAGTGAAGCCAACCCTAAAAGAATTCTGGTAGGGCTGTAGCATCTGGAATGCAGTGAATAATTTTGGTGATTTGGGGACTGAGATTTAAACAGTCAACAACGAATAACTCTTGAAGGAGGCTCAGGCCACAGTTTTTGTGGAACTTTCAAGGAATTGAATTGACCCCTCATTAGATAACCAAGGAAACTATTGAAGTTGGGAGGTAAATTAATTTAGAAATGGACATTGCACAAGTTGACATTTTAAAAACATCTCCTTCTACTGGCTCAACGTTCATTGATGACCTAATCAAAGTTTGTCAATTTAATGCATCATTGCAGACTATGGAAGCAAATGAAAAGATTATAGTGTCTCCACCACCTGCTAGGATTTGGAGATTAAACAATCTTTCATCAGTTTTCAAGAAAATGGATGAACGTATAAAAACAATTAAAGAAGAACCTAAGGGAGGGGGAGTTCAACTGTGTGCAGGAGATGTCCAGAAGGACGTAGCTTTCTACAAGACGATTTATGAAGAAAAGAAGAGGCTTTCAGCCTAAATTGAACAAATTTTTCATTAAAGCTGAAAAACCATGACCACAGTCAGCTGAGAAAGCTCCTAATTTTGTAGTCTTCTGCACATCAAAATTCATTTATTTAATATTGAGATGTTAGACTTTGAATTATTTTAGCAAAGAATAAACAATGACAATGACATTTTATGGGCACATTTTCCCATACACTTACATGCTAAATCAGGATCCATTCCAGAGGCTCTGGAAAAGATATAATAACTTTTCCAGAGGCTCTGGAGTGGATCCTGATTTAACATGTAAGTCTACGGGAAAATGTGCTCCATGATACAGCTATTAATGATGCAATCACGCTTTCACTGACTTCCAGTCTTTGGTGAATATCCAGAAATGAAGGTTTCAGAAATCAATAGAAATAAACGCTGTAAAGGTGTTTGGAAGAGGCTAAGGGGGTGGATGGGGGGAATAAGATCATGGATAGAATTCAAATGGAAAAAGTTCCCATTAAATCCTAGGGGTGTGCCTTTCAGAAGAGAATTATGCAAACCAGAGAAAATGAGGCTACAAGAATATGAGACTATAATTAAACTATGGCACTTAACTAGGCTTGTGCTCTGGAATAGAATCCATCTCATTAAGCAATTTTAAATTTCATTAAGAAGAAAAAGAATCAGAACTTGGCAAGAGCTCTGAAAATGAACTAATTGAAGTAGTAGATGATGAAGGCATGGAGAGGACAGTTAAATGACAGCAATAGTAAAAACAACACTGAAGTAATATTGAGGAAAAATAATGAATCCTATGTGGAATTTTAATGATGCAGGGGGAAAGAACAGAAATAATTTAGTAAAAAAATCCAGGAATTAGGAAAACAATGGTAAAAATCCAACCAGGACAGGAAACTTTTATCCAATGAACAAAGAAAATAGCTGGCCCAGTCCCATTGCCCTAGAGGAAGTCTTCGCAGCCCGAGGGAAGCACAAACCCCTGCAATCTCAGCAGCCTTATTTTGGTTTTTAGCCACTGATGAAAAATAGTCCCAGGATATCAGATGGGGCATTCCCACCTAGAGAAAGGTGAGTATGTGCTTTAGGACGGAAGGAATATAAGAGGAGGAAGAGAAAGGGCTAGATATTTAAAAAGGGAGCAAGGATGCATTTGTTCCTTGATCAAAGCCCAGAGATGGTCTAGTGCCTGGAATGAGCCAAGCAAATAGCTCCTCTTGGGGACATTCTTGGGGCAGGCTGGGAGTGGGGCAGTGGATATGTGAGGACCCTGCTCTTCCACATTCCTGAGGCAGTATGTAGTAGATATCCTAGTATTTGTTAGCTGCTTACTTTGTGCCAAGCACTAACCAAAGACCGAATTGCTCACTGGCATGTCAGTCCTCTGCTGTACTCTCCTAAATGCTTTGCCCTCAATCAGTCAATTGTATTTATTGAACACTTAATCTTTAAAGAGCACTGTACTAAGCACTTGGTAAAGTACAGTACAATGGAGTTGATAGATATCAGCCCTGCCCACAAAGAGCTTACAGGGTGAGACAGAGTAAAAACAATAGATAAGGGAACCAGAGAATAAAGATAGGGACAGATAAAAGCCCTGCCCACAAAGAGCTTAAAGAGTGAGGCAGAAAAAAAACAAATTATAGATAGGGGAACTAGAGAATAAAGATAGGTACATAAATGCTGTGGAGCGGAGTGAGTATCAAAGTGCTTAAGGGGTATACAACCAAGTGCATGTAGTAAAGAAGGCAGACAGGGAAAATGAGGACTTAGGGAAAGGATTTAGCAAGAGATGTGATTTTAGGAAGTTTTGAAGGTGGGGAGAGTAGTAGACTGTTGGCTGTAAAGCAGGAGGGAGTTCCAGGACAGAGAGGGGATGTGGTCAAGGGGTCAGCAGTGAGACAGAAGAGATTGAGATTCAGAGAATAGGTTGGTGTTGGAGGAGTGAAGTGTGTTTATTGGGTTGTAGTAACAAATACTAGGATTATTATTAGGCACTTCCCCAGAAAAGTGGAATAGCAAGGTCTCAATCTGCCCCAAGAATGTCCCCAAGAGAGGTTATTTCCTTGGGCCATTCCAGGCACCAGATTATCTCTGGGCAGTAATTGAGGAATAAATGCATTCTTGCTTCCATTTTAAGCCTGCATCCATCTTTTCTTGCAGACCAAAGACCGAACTGCTGGTCTGTTATCACACGGGATGTCTACAGACATCTCTAGGATAGTTTGCAACCTCCTTTCCTTTATTCAAGATTTTTTTTTCTCTCAAAATCTGAGTCACTCTTCTCACCACTCTTCTAGCTGAGAAATGGTAGGCCAACATGGGTCAATACCACATGGCTTCTGAAGTGTTTTGTAGTTATCTTTTGGAAAAAAATCCAGGCTTTTTTCAGTGGTCAAAAAAAAATAAATCTAAATTTCTTCTGGCTCGATGAATATCTTCCAAGGAAATGCTACAAATACTAAGGGAACTTCATGGGCCAGAAGTTTGGCAACAAGTGAGGACTTAGTGCTTTTTGCTTACAAACTGCCTTGATTCATGCAGAGCCTCTGGTCCGATTCAGCAGAGAATGACATTTTCATGATTCTGTCTGTTCCGGTATTCTCTCCTCCTAATAACTTCTGGATTCTGGTATTAGGGACTCCCCAGATAGTTAATTGGGATCTTTTAAATATTTATTCTATGTTATACCCTCATAGTCATCTGTTTAATTGTAAACAGATTATTAATACTAAAAACTCTGATTTGAATTTTGACTCGATAGCTGTGTAATTTTTTTGAGAAAGCAGTTATTCATCATTTGTCAATTTTGTCAATATATGAAAAAACACATTTATAAATGGGAAAGCTTATTAATTTTCATGTTTGATGTTTGGTGTTGGATAAATCTCCCCATCTGTTTTCCTAGGGAATTCTTTATTCAAGCCATCTTCTCCACTGTGGCTCTGAATTCACCCTGATGACTCTTTTATTGTTGAATTCTGGAATGGTCTTTGAATCATAGATCTTACTGTTGACTTGCTCAGTGAACTATAGAATAAGCACAGTCTGAATCTGACTTTCACTAAGATATTGAGATAAAACCTGGCTATTCAAGTAGATTATTGTAAGTGTGATATTTTAAAGTTGCTCATTTTTTGGAATCTTAGGACTTTTGTGTTGGATCAGTATCTACAAACAGTCACAGCAGAATGAAAATAATTCAATATCTGAAATCACTGTTGACTGTCTTGATTCAGTTCAACAGGAATGTCTGTCTGCTGATTTATCATTTAGCTCTCCTTTGAGCCTTAGCTGTACCAAAGCCTTATCATCATCAACAACCACATTTATTAAGCACTTCAAAGCGGCGAGCACTATAATAAGTGTTTCACTAGTCTCTCAGAGGAAATATGGACCCTGTCTCCAAAGACTTTGCAATTTAATGAGGAATAGACAAATATCCTGTCATTCAGTCAGTCAGTCAATGGTGTTGATCAAGTGCTTATTGTGTGCAGACTACTGTAGTAAATGTTTGGGGAAATCTAAAAGAAACAGAGTTGTTAGGCACGATCCCTACCCAAAAGGACCTTACAGTCTACTATCCTGCAGTCTATTATTTTAACTGCCCTGTAGTTAAAAATACTGTGAGAGTAGGTATAAATAAATCTATACCAAATGAATAGATATGCCTGATTGTGTAGATTTTATGTTTAGCTTTGGCTTGTCTCTGATCTGCTTCATTTTTTTAACATAATTTTGTTGTCAATTCGGGATATGTGGGTATAAAATACTAATATACTTCTTATCTGTCCACTGATCTGATCTTTTGTAGCTTCTGTGGAGTTTCAAAAGCACATCGTACTATTATTAGCATAATATTAAATTATTAACTATTTCTGATTTCAATTTATTCTAACTCTTAACTGTATTGAATATCTGGTTACCATCCGTAAAAATATTTGGAAGCCGCTACAACTACCGGTCTTTGTTGTTCTTTCTGTTTTTTGTGGTTCCAAATAAGTGAGTAAACATCCCTTGCAAAATTTTCCACAACCTGACACTGCCCTTTGGGAAAGCAACGTCAACCTCTGTCATTTTCACTATTAATTCTACTGTTGCTCTTGTTACTGAGTCTGACTCTCTCCCTCTAGGTTCATTATGATATTTATTAAATGCTTCTTTTGGGCCACAACATGATACTAAAGTGCTAGAGTAGATACAGATAATCAAAACAAACACAATCTCTGTTCCACATGGGGATTGCAGACTAAGAAGTGAGCAGAGCGTGTATTTTATCCACATTTTACAGATGAGGAAACTGAAGTACGTAGAAGTTACTTACCCAAGACCACACATAAAGTCAGTTGCAGGACTGGGTTTTCTTAATTCCCTGCTCTTTGTGTTATAGCCTATACTTTGCTGGAATCCAATATTTAGAAAATTTCTCATTGTGGTACTCGCCCCACATCTGTCACCATAAACATGTGTTTAATCTTTTCTTCTAATTTGTGATATGTTCTATCCACAAGGTCACATCTTGTTAGAATAACACTCCCTGATTCTACTGTTCAAGTTAAAGTGCATAGCAGAAATGGGTAGGCTTGCAGAGCTATGAATGTTCTTTTTTTGTACTTTTAATTGATTAATAATGATACAATTTCCTGTGGCTTTCAAAAACAAGGAAATGAAGGAAAACCCTCTTTCCAAATTGCACTGTTTTAATGCTCTTCCTTAACATCATATATGGTTACTAATAGAAAAGTTACAATCCCTGGTATGATTAAGCTCAGAGAAGCATCACTAAGCATCATTTTTAAAAGGTCTATCAAAAATGTCAGGTGAATGCCCAACACTATTAAAGACACTTTTAGGTTTAAGAAACATCTTCCCAGCTCACATCCATAGCAACACAGATCCAGTGATTTCTCTCCAAAAGATAGAAGGCAAGATATGAGGACTAAATTTCACTTAGGTTGAGAATGTTTCAGATTATGGGTGTATGTGAACTAAAATGGATTAGCTCTGTTACCCTCACTTCCAACATCACTCACAGATGCTTCTCTTCTACCTATCTAGTCATCTGAGACCTGGAACTGATATTTCCTTGGCAGGAGAGAATGATTACAGGTGCCAATCCATTGGTTTACTGGTCGTTTATCATTATTTGGAATTTCTAGTCACATAATTCCCTCAGCTGATTCCCCTCCCCCTGTCCCCGATCTCATTCTATCGAGGTGAAACATGCAATATCTAAGCCCACTGATTCCAGTGAACAAGTGAAGGGAAGACGAGAACAGCATTAAATACAGAGGGTTGGACAGCTTTATTGGAAAAACAGGGGTCTCTTTATCCTCCTGAGCAAGGCCTAACAACTGGCCCGAGTTTCCAAGAGGAACAAATCTACTGTTTCACTAAGGTCTGAACTTCCCAGATGTTAACGTTTATCATAAGCCAATAAATAGAGTTTCATATTTGTGCACAGTCCTGTTCAGACTAGCCAGGTCAGTTCTGAGAAACTGGAATAGGCTTCAGTGAAAATGGTGCCTTCCACATCCATATTCATTGTCAGCTGAAAAGTGTTTGTAAACAGAGGCCATCTGACAGTCATCAACTCCTCCTAGTGAAATGGGGCCTTGGGGTCAGGAGGCTAGAAGGTGAGGCTGTGGGCATGATCCAGTTGAAGCTGCTATTTTATCTCCCAGATTCTGTCCCTTGCAGGGAGGAGGTGAAATGTTTGGGAGATGTGAGGGAAGGAAGGAAGAAAGGCACAGAACACCTCCACTACCAGTCAGTCAATCAGATTTATGGAGTGCTTATAGTGCGCAGAGCACTGTATTAAGCACTTGGAAGATTACAATATAACAGTATAACAGACACATTCCCTGTCCACAATGAGCTTACAATATAAAGTCTACCAACTCCCCATTGCTCCAACTGCTGGGCCACTATTACTCGTCCACACCCCTAGTATTTCTGGGACTCTGTCACCAATCCATTTTCACTATTGAAATGAACATGGCACTCTGATATGAGAGGCTTATGCCACAAGAATGGAGGATTCAGAATCCTCTGAAACCTCAGACCTACAAAACTGGTTTGGGCTCTATCTCCTGAGAAAGCTCTCTTCAATGTTCAACGAGCCCGGAGAGGCCTTTTGGAATCACCATTCCCATCTCTCTTCGGGACTAGATTATCATCAGTGCTGTGGAGCAACTGAAGCAGACCTGTCATCCCATAGGACCCCAGGCAGGCTTGCTGGACTGAGCAGCTCATGGTAGTTCTCTTAATTCCTCCTCACCATTCTCCCAAGTACTGTACTCTCCCAAGAGCTTGAAACAGTGCTCTGCACACAGTAAACAGTCAATAAATACCATTGACTGATTGATCTAAGATGCTCCAAGGCATGGAACTGCTCCTCATCTCCTTGACTCAGAGCTAATTAGAGTGGCAAGTGGGAAGTAGAGGAACTTTCACTTCTCAAACCCCCTTCCATCCTCCTCTCCCCACACCCAACCCACCCTCTCCTCCAGACTCAGAGAGGCCCTCGATTTTGCCCCGTTACGGACCCTCAGCACTCAAAATCCAGCCCTGTCTCTCAATGGCCCGACCATGAACCTGTGTGAATCCCGTCTTGCTTTCTCTGTTAAACATTTATAACCACACCAACAATTCCCAATGATCCTACGTGCATCCTTCAATGTTCTATTTGTTGCAAGAACACTATTACAGATTTAGCTTCTCTCCAGACTCAGAAAATTCAATTTGTTCATGTTGGCAGGGTTAAGATCCCACTTCTCTGGCGCTTTCCTCACTCCCCATGATAGTTTGAGCCTCTCTGAGATGCTTTAAGATTGTATTACATGCAGCGATCTATGGAGTTATCGTCCAGTTGCGCCTAAGTGGAATTCTGCCACGGCTGAAAGACCAAACGATTCCCCAAATAAATCAAAACCTAATCATACTAGTGATTCTAACTTTTCAATGAATAGCCATATATGGTGAAAGGAAGAGCATGAAACAGTGCAATTTGGTAAGAATAGTGTTTTCCTTCTTTTCCTTGTTTTTGAAAAACACACGAAAGTTTATAATTACTAATCAATTAAAAGTACAAAAAAAAGAGAGTCTCTGTAGACTCTCACTGGAGAGTCATTGCCTCATATTCTTGAAACTCCAAGTTTCCTCAGAATAGCTTCTTTGGGAATCATTTATAAAACTATCTCAACTATCACTACTATTTGTTGACCACAGACAGCTTGGCACTCAAAAATAATAACCTGAAAAAAACATTAAGGTAGAATCACTAACATGTGGCCAAGTTAAGACTCCAGTTTGGGATGGAATTACATATTGTACATGAAACTTGCTACATGCTTGGACAGAGCCCGTTAAAAGCAGCTGAGATGCTAAGGGAAGGAGTCATTCTGTCGATGATGGAAAAATTGATAAGGAGGAGGCCAATGTTGACCATGAATTACAATGACAGAAATCAGTAGAAGGAAACTGATTTCTTTGTATATAGCTGTAATTCATTTTTTTATATTAATATCTGTGTTCCTCCCCTCCCTCCCCACCCCCCGCCAGACTGCAAGCTCACTGTGGCCAGGGAACGTGTGTGCTTATTGTTATACTGGACTCTCCCAAACACTTAATAGAGCACTCTGCACACAGAAAATGATCAATAAATATGATCACTTTGTAAGATTTACTTTTTTTTCTTTATGTAGAAAGCACTAATACCAGGGAGGAAAATCAAATGCTTAGTTGTCCAGGAGCCCACGTTTACTTCCATTCATTTGAAAACACCACCTTGGATCTTTAACCTCATTATATATTTGGAGAAGCATCATGGCACAATGGAAAGAACACAGGTCTGGGAGTCAGAAGACCTGGCTTTTAATCCCAGTTCTGCCACTTGTCTGCTGTGAACAACTTGGACTGCCGACAAGTCACTTCATTTACTTATGCCTCAGTTTCCTCCTTTGTAAAATGGGGATTAAATATGTGTCTCCCTCCCTCTTAGAGACCGGGGACAACCCGATTGTCTTGAACTCACTCCACACTTAGTGCAGTACTGGGCAGATAGTAAGGGTGCACAAAAAATACAGTTATTTGTATTAATGTCTGTCTCCCCCTCTAGACTGTAAACACGCTGTTGACAGGAAACGTGTCCGCTAATTCAACGTGTCTGCTAATTCTGTTGTATCGTGCTCTCCCAAATGCTTAGTACAGTGCTCTGCACATAGTAAGCTGTAGTATCGCTGTATAAATGTCTACCACTTTAAATAATTCATTCGTGTAGGTTCTCAACCTAAAGTCTCAAGACCGGGGCTCATTCATCACTCTCAGTAGAAGACTCCACACATTCCACTGGGCCTCATCTTAGTTCGTAGGAGGTGTTTTTAAGGAGAATAGTGAAATGTGGTTGCCACCTCTTCAAGATTCCCTCTTTGTCTCCTGGATGTAAATAGTAACTTTGGAGCATACTTAAAAAATGTTTCGTTGTATAGTGATCATCTGTATATTAAGCATCGCCTCAACATATTAATGGAAGGTCCATATGTTCAGGGAGGAATGCACTCTTGTGTTCACTTAGAAAATCTAAACATAGTGTTCTCATGAAAACGGCTGCACACATCTCTGAAAATACATTCTGGGGGGCCTGGCTGGCTTTAGGTAGACAGATGGATTACTAAGTATGATTTCTTGCTTTCTATAGACAGACTTAAAGATAAATTACAGCATGATGACTGCAACTCTTGCCTTCAGCCACCACTTGAGACACTAGTCTCAATTCTTGGAAGAATAGGTGTTAAAAACAAAATTGCACTGGAAACGATGGGGAACACATGAAGAGTATCGCAGTGTAGTAGAAAGCACACAGGACCGGGAGTCAGGAGACTGGGGTTCTAATCCCTGCCAAGTAACTTGCCTGCTGTTGCGCCTTGGACAAGTCACTTAATTTATCTGTGCCTCAGATTTACTCACTTGGAAAACAGAGCTAAAATTGATTTTCTCCTTTCCTCCTAGACTGTAATTCCCACGTTGGGCAAGGGTTGTGTCCAATCGGATCATCTTCTATTTATTTCAGAATTTAGGACATATTAAGTGCTTATCAAATACCACATTTATTATTATGAAAATGTTTGCTCACAGCCAACTTCTGTACATGTTGTCTTATATGGCCTATTAATTACACATTGTGCATAAATTATTTTTGCAGCTGTTTCCCCATTTTTAACTTCATATCCTTTTCTCATTTTTATTTTTTATAGATCCTCAACCCATTTACAAATCATCATTCAACAGAGGTGAAATTTGAGATAGGATGTAATACTATTTTTTGATAGTTTTGAGGTTCAAAAAAGGAATTTATTCTCTAGGAAAACAGGAGAAATAGGGATATTCATTTTGAGTATTAGGAGAAATGGAAAATAAACAATCTACTGGTAACTTTGATCAGTGCGGACAATCTGGATTATTAAGAACAAAATTTTGTTTTTTTAATAAATTTTCCCATTATTTACCTGAATACTTGTTTTGACTATCCATTTCACCTTTTCTTTGTAGTTACAATAAGTACAAGACTCAGCTAAAAGTTCACTCGAGCTATCAAGATCAGATAATGAAAATGCACAGTAAAAATTCCTTTCTGCTTCTTCATAAAGCTTTTCAACTTGATGTCTCAAGGGATTCTTTCAATCTGATTATTTTTCTTGAGACTCCTGTACCTCACCTCTGGGAGAGGAAAAATTGACATCACTGGCAAGGATCAGGCCAGATTTCAGTACTGTTTCAGGTTATTTGTCTAGAAGTCAAGAAGAGTCATCATTCCATTATTATTTTTTGCTGAGTTTCCATTTCATTAAATCATTTTCAAATTACTTTGTGACCTTTTTAGAAAGTTAAACTAAATGGTGCATTGGATAGAGGAAATATTACATTAAAATATTCGTGAAAGCCTTCTGTTTCCTTTTCTTTATTCCATTTGCATCAACAAATTTGGAATACTTGCCTCTACAGTCCATCACAGGGGGTTCTGCTTTCCATGATTGTGGGACTGGGGTGATACTCACTGGGCTTTCTGACAAGTCACAGGGGCCTTCTCACACTTCCAAATTAAATTCACTTTAGGCCAAAAACTAGAATCACAGATATTCTGGGTCGTTGTACCTCAGAAATTGTAGATCACACTACGAACCTACAGGAAACGTCCCAATTCCTCAGTCCTCCTTGCAGCAGCATTTTACTCTTAAATCCCCTGCTGAACTGTAAGCCCCTGGGGGGTAAGAATCATGCCTCCTAACTCTATTGTAAAACCCCAAGCGCTTGATACAGTACTGTGTACAATAGATGCACAATGAACACTACTGATTGTTTGCTTGCTTGATTGATTGGATGAAACCAATAATTCTTTCTCTACAGTCTCCTGGAAATGTCTCTTCCCTTCCATCCAAACAGCCTCTACTCTCATTCAAGATCTCATCTTCTGTCTAGATTGTTGCCTCACATTTCTCACTGGCCTCTCTCCCAACTTCTCTCTGCTTCGGTCTCTACTACTTATTACTGCTCAGACTCAGATAATTTTTTTTAATAGTATTCGTTAAGCACTACCTATCTATTCAGTCATAATTATTGAGTGCTTACAATGTGCAGAACACTGTACTAAATGCTTGGGAGAGTACACTACAACAACAAACAGACACATCCCCTGCATACAGTGAGTTTATAATCTAGAGACGAGCTTACTCTGCGCCAGGCACTATACTAAGCACTGTAAGTAAAATCTCATTTTCATTACATCTCCATTCCTCAATTCACCTCAGTGGGTACCCATTTCCCTTTGCATAAAACAAAACCCTCTTAACCCTGGCTTAAGACCCTCCACCAGTTTTCTCCTTCCTACTGCTCTGCTCTCTTTACCTACCATTCCCCAGTCCAAGCTCTTCTCATTCAGATTCATTCAATCATATTTATTGAGCATTTATTGTGTGCAGAGCACTGTACAAAGGTCTTGGGAGAGTACGATATAACAATAAACAGACACATTCCCTGGCCATGACAAGCTTACAGTTTAGAGTTAACCTCCAAAGTTAACCTCCAAAGTTAACCTCCAAAGTAAACCAAACTACCACGCCTTGCTCTTGATTCTCCTATATGGCTAAGGACATTTCCTCCCTTCCTGGAGTATCTTTCTTTTAAAATCTTCCAGACCCACGCTAGGGTGGCTAATTTATCTGGTTTTATACTCGACGATCCAGGTTTCAGTTGGTCTGTCTACTGTCTAGTACTGATACAGCCACATCTGCTTTTAGTTCTGACATTCTTATACTCCCTCCACCTTGACTTTGACATTGAGTCCCAGAACTGTGAAGGAACCCTTGTTTGACCCGGGAAGAAAATCCAGTCATTCTCTATTGAGTGGGATTCAGAGGAACTCCCAAGAACATATTTTAAGTCCCGCGAAATTCCACAAAATGTTTTTTATGGCATCCTTAGGTTATATCCCGTAACGTACATTATGCACGTACTGGTTACTTACAGCTCAGCTAAGGGACAGCAATACCCTTGAGTGCCATCAGTGACCACTCTAACCTCTGCCCTTAACTTCAAAACTGTTCTGAAATCCCATACCCTACAGGCAGTATTCTCAGGTTAATTTTCCCCCAACCCTAATTGGGTTACCCTTAGAATTTTTGTACATATTTCTTTACCTTGCCTTTATGTCCTTATGAATTTAGCAATTCCTCATATTTATTCACTTATATATCTTTCCATCTAGATATGCTCTGCTAACTCTTCCTCTTCCCCACAGTTTGTGGGTAATTCTCACAATTTGCGAGAAGCAGCATGGCCTAATAGCACACGGACTGGGAATGAGAAGGACCTGGGTTCTAAGCCCAGTTCCGCCACTTGTCTGCTGTGTGACCTTGGGCAAGTCAGTTAACTTAACTATGCCTCAGTTATCTCACCTGTAAAATGGAGATTAAGACTGTGAGCCCATGTGGGACATGGACTGTGTCCAGTCTGATTAGTTTGTAGCTATCCCACCATTTAGTACAGTGCCTGGCACATAGTAAATGTTTAACAAATACAAATACCATTAAAAGAGAAAGGGAAGGAGCTCCTCTTTCTGCCAGTCATCCTGGATCTGAAAGAGTAGGATTTTATCAGCCAGCAGAGGAAAAAATCCAAGGTAAACTGAGAGAAGTTAATGTTTTGTTCTGCCGTGTGCATAAAGGTATGAAAGCTGTGCCTCATTTCTGCCTCCGAGTTGCTTTTCCATCCTGGTATACTGGTCCTCGTAATAATAATAATAATAGTGGTATTTGTTAAACACTTACAATGTGCTAAATGCTGGGACAGATATACAATCAGATCAATCATATTCCCTGTCCCTTATGGGACTCATACTCAAAGAGGGAGGGAGAGCAGGCATTTTATCCAAATTTTACAGATAAGAAAACTGAGGCAAAGAGAAGTTAAGTGCCCCAGGTCACACAGCAGGCAACTGACTGAGCCAGGATTAGAAGCTGGGTTTCCTGACGTGCAGTCCTGTACACTTTCCACTAAGCCATGCTAGTTTCCTACTATTTTGAATGTGTAAACTGTATGGGGAAATTAGATTATATGTAGCCTATTGCATTCCCCCCATAATTGGTCTCTAATTCAAGATGCTGTCCTATCACCTTCTCAACCTGGAGGCTCTGGTAGGAAAGGACAAACCCTATATTATATGTTCTCAATCTTACTTGACAGGACTATGCATATCTAGAGAAAGAGAGAGAAAAAGAGACAGAGAGAAAGAGATTATATATAGTTACATGAAAAGTTAGTTATGAAAAGCAGCGTGGCTTAGTGGAAGGAGCACAGGCTTGGGAGTCAGAGGTCGTGGGTTCTAATCCCTGCTCCACCACTTGGCAGCTGTGTGACTTTGGGAAAGTTGCTTAACTTTTCTGTGCCTCAGTTACCTCATCTGCAAAATGGGGATTAAGACTCGGAGTCCCACGTGGGACAACCTGATTACCTCATATCTACTCCAGGACTTAGAACAGTGCTTGGCAAGCACTTAACAAATAACATCACTGTTTGTAGTTGCTCTTTTCATTAGCAGAAGACACCAGTGATGGTGCAGTTTTCCTGTGTCGGGTGTGTGACTGAAAAGGACAATTCAAGATCCACAACCCCAGCACCACTGAACACAAAGAGAGGGTCCCTTGTTGTGTCACTGAAAGGCTGTCCTATGACTGTTTAGATGAAACTGAAATGCTCAACCATCACAAACTAATAATAATGGCATTTGTTAAGTGCTTACTCCATGCCAGGCACTATACTAGGTGCTGGGGTGGATACAAGCAAATCAGTTTGGACACAGTTCCTGTCCCACATGGGGCTCAGAGTTTCCATCCCCATTTAACAGATAACTGAGGCACAGAGAAGTGAAGCGACTTGCCCGAGGTCACACAGTAGACCCGTGGTGGAGCCGGGATTAAAATTCACAACTGACTCCCAGGCCTGTCTTCTATCCATTAAGCCTAGCTGTTTCTCTTATTATAGTACACTACAGTCACATACTTATATTATTATGGTAGCATACTGTTATTATGCCACAGGCACTGTCCAAAAAAAATAGTTTAGATCGGGCCCGGTTGTTTAATCAATCGACTGTACTTTTGAGCACTTATGAATTGAGGGTATAACATAACAGAGTTGGTAGACAGGTTCCCTGCCCACAGTGAGTTTGCAAGAGGGAAAATTATATAAATTATGGAAACTCAAAGCAACTTGCAGCAGCTGTAGTTCTGGGAATGGTAAGGGAGCTCTCTGGGCCTCTTCCTCCCCATCCTTCATAAAGCTGCCAATGAACACTTACAACATTCTATGAAAATGAGTGTACGATCCCAATCCAGACAATCCACCCCAGAGTAAAGACAATACCCAGTATTGTACCACTTGCATGGGGGATGATTCAAAAGGGCAAGGTCACGCACGATCTCATCCTTTCTTCCTCCAGCCACAGACAATAACCTAGCCTGGTGTGTAATACTTTAACGTTTATGCAATTGCGTTGGAGATCCTCCACAAGAGAAGGCATTGGACATGGAGGGCAGCGGGCTCTTGAACACAAGGAGATCTTTGTCGCTCAGTCTTAATTCGCTGGCCCACCAAAGGAAGCAGTTGCTGAGCAGAATGAAGTCCTCAAAGCGTACGTTGGCTGTGACGTCTTCGCTTCAAGGAAGCATTGCTAATGGGTTTAGGATTGGGTTAGACAGTAATAACTGATGCCTGGAAGTGAAACGAAGCCTCGCCCAACCTTATTGAATCCAGGTGAACAGGAGTGGAACAAAGAGCTTTCTGAATTGTTGAAATGCAGGTTTCCAACACTCCTCCTTCCATCACTGACTAAAGAAAATAAATCTCCTGGTTTTAGTACGGTCCTGTCAATTATTCACCCCTCCCAAAGAGCTATTTGACAGTGCTTATTTTGAGTCCGGTGCTAAACTTTATGGGGGAGGGAAGGAGAGAGATAAAGGTTAATAAGCTTAGCCATTTTTAAGTTATATGAGGATATTAAAATATCCACTTTTCTTCATCCAGGGTAATTCAATTTATTCTTATTCAGATTAGGGAAAACAAATAGGGGCTAGGATGAGGGATATTCCACCAAATTTTTAAAGGATGCAAACTTTACCTTTGCATGAAAATTCAGAATGATGACGGAAATGACTTAGACACAAGGAACTTTTCATGTCAATGCATGAAAAATTGATTCATTCATCTGTTACATGAAGGGGCTGTGTCTGCTAATTCTGTAGTATTGTACTCTCCCAAGTGCTTAGTATAGTGCTCTTCACATAGTAAGGGCTCAGAAAATATCGTGGATTGATATGGTTCTGGTCTACCATTTTACAATACTGATGGCAGTTTCTTAAATTGATTTTGCCAGCTAAAATCCAAAATTTGTACTTTGATGCTTACAGTGACTTTTTCAAATGTATAACATTAAAATGGTATTCATAAGGTGTTTTGCATGTTTTATTTTTCACTTGCCCCCAGCTCTTAAAAATATACTTCTAATTTTTGAAATGGAAAATGGTAAATACATTTTATAAAAACAAAAAAATTGTACATACTAGTGACCACTAATAACTACATGAATTTATTTCGTTCCCTTCTTCAGAGAAACCCGAAGCCTTCATATATGCTAAAGTTTCTCTGTCAAACCTCAGGCATCTATTTGGTGAAGTGCAGGCAGGGTGGGTATTATTATTATAGCACTGACCACTACCTTTTCTACAGTAAAGAAGTATTTCTGGGGAGGATAGTACATTGTTCACCTGCATTTTGAACTCCACTTTGAAATGGATTTCCAGGGCAAGGCTAAAAATCACAACTGGAAAAATTCCCTAGAATAGGGACGATTAGAAAAGAAAAAAAAAAATCAAACATGCAAACCTGTACTCACAGTTTCTTGAATTTGTGTACTTTTCTAGAAAAACCAAGTCTCTTGCAATATTTTTTTTTTAACAGAGGAATGTTCAAAAGCTTCTACTAAAACTCGAAATGAATCAAAACCTTAAGGCATGTAGCAAGCACATACTGAGGCTGACTTGTCCTCTCTAAGTAAAAGAAATAATCCTAGATATTGGAGGAGACCAAGTTATTCATTTCCAGTAATGCTTATAAAATGTGGTTACCATAACCTTTTTATGAAAAACCATAAATAAGCTTTTCATTTAATAAAGATTTCATTTGCTCTCCCTTTAACAAGTAATTTCAAGCTGCTGTGCCGTAAAAAAAATAACAGTTTAACTCTGACAGATTAGTGGTTTGAAAGTTGAAGAATTTGGAATGCCGCTCAGTAGCTACTAGAAGCTCTTTCGGTCTGTGTCCGAGAAGAAGCAGCGTGGCCTACTGGAAAGAGTACCCTGTTTGCTGGGTGACCTTGGACAAGTCACTTAACTACCCTGTACCTCAGTTCTCTCATCTATAAAATGGGGATAAGATACCTGTTCTCCTTCCTACTTAGACTGTGAGCCCCATGTGGAATAGGAACTGTCCAACCTGATTATCTTGTAATTACCCCCACATTTAGCATAGTGCTTGGCACATAGTAAGTGCTTAACCAGTACCACAATGATCATAATTATTATTTTATTAGGGGAAGACAGAAAAACCCAGTAAAGAAGCTAAGGATTCTCTCTTCTGCCTTTCCCACCTACGGAGAAGAGAGAAGTGTGGCTTGGTGGATCGAGCCGGGCCTGGGAATCCGAAGGACCTGGATTCTAATCTCTGCTCCAGCACTGCTGCGTGACCTTGGGAAAATCACTTAACTTCTCTGTGCCTCAACTGCCTCATCTGCAAAATGTGGATTAAGACAGTAAACCCCATATGGGACATGGACTGTGTCCAATCTGATTAGCTTGTATCTACCCTACTGCTCAGTACAATGCTTGGCATGAAGTAAGCGCTTAACAACTTTCATGAAAAAAAGCTGGACTCCCCTAATCTATGAAAAAAAGCTGGACTCCCCTAATCTTAATTCTTCCCTTCACTCGTGATTATTGTCTTGCTATTAGCTCCTGGCTCTGACATCACTTGTGTATTATCTTCCCTATTGCACTCTAAACTCCTCTGAGGAAGGAATGCATTTTTTACCTCTAGACTTTAAGCTCCTTGTTGGCAGGTAACGTGTCTTCTCTGCTATAGTGTACTCTCCCAAGCTCTTAGTACGATGTTCTGTGCCCAATAGGTACCAGTGATTGATTGGTTATGTCTATTTCCTGACCCTTAGTACAGTGCTCTGCACAGAGGTAAGTGCTCAGAAGATACTATAAGTAGTTTGCCCTGGAAAGTAGACCCCTCCTTGGGTTAGGCCTTTAAAACTCTTCCGGGGCCAGCTCACACCTTTTGGGTTTTGGACCTCATCAGAGAAAGCCCTCCTGAAAACCCACTTGCTTCAGGAGGAAATCCCAAGTTAAGCTACGTTAGTTCACCTTCCATCAAGACTTAATAATAATAATAATGTTGGTAATTGTTAAGCGCTTACTATGTGCTGAGCACTGTTCTAAGCACTGGGGTAGACACAGGGGAATCAGGTTGTCCCACGTGGGGCTCCCAGTCTTCATCCCCATTTTACAGAAGGGAACCGAGGCACAGAGAAGTTAAGTGACTTGCCCACAGTCACACAGCTGACAAGTAGAAGAGCTGGGATTCGAACTCATGACCTCTGACTCCAAAGCCCGTGCTCTTTCCACTGAGCCACGCTGCTTCCCCAACTAGCATTAGCTTCCATCTTCTCAGGTATTTCTGTGTCCTTCCATAGTCCTGCTACTGGCATCTGCAGCACTGTCTCTCACTTCTCCTTCCACTCTATGTAAATGGCTTGTGTTTGTCAGTCTGCCCCACTGGATTGTAAACTCCTTGAAGGCAGAGACCGTCTCTTATTCAACTGTATTCTCCCAAGCATTTAGTATGGTGCTCAGCACAGCGTGGCTCAGTGGAAAGAGCATGGGCTTTGGAGTCAGAGGTCATGAGTTCGAATCCCGGCTCTGCCACTTGTCAGCTGTGTGACTGTGGGCAAGTCACTTCTCTGGGCCTCAGTTACCTCATCTGTAAAATGGGGATTAAGATTGTGAGCCCCATGTGGGACAACCTGATTCCCCCATGTCTCCCCCAGAGCTTAGAACAGTGCTCTGCACATAGTAAGCGCTTAACAAATACCAACATTATTATTATTATTAGTAAGCACTCGATTAGCACCACTGATTGATTGATCCGGACAAGGGTGATGGGGGTAGAGAAAGGGAAGGACAAGAAAGGGTGAGGAAAGGGAAAGGAGGAAATGAGGAACTCCTGGCCATATCCTTTCTCTCTAATGGGGTGGGTCGTGGGGGAATTTGGCTCATTCATTTATTTTTAATTCAAAACTGCTCAGACTTCATTCTCAGACAAGGGGAATGACGCCGCTCCCAAACATCATAAAAATGAGTTCCCAGAAACGGGAAAATAATAAGTGGATTTTTTTTAATAGTAAGGATCCCCAATTATTTCCATTGTTTGTGATTCTAAACCTCAGAAATTGAAATACAACTTAGGAAGACAGCTGTATTTTTACACAGGCAGAGGGGCCAAAAAGAAAATAGAGTCATTAAAGGCAGCATCGGATGATGAATGAGAATCACTCTGGTCCCTATCCATTTTCAGATTCAATCTTTGTTCTGAATCAGCCCCTCTCACTAGAATGTAAACTCCTTAAGGAGAGGAGTTGTGCCTACCTACTCTATTCTACTCTCTTAAGCACTTAGTCCAGTGGTCTGTACAGAATAAGTGCTCACTCAGTAAATACCATTTGACTGATGGATTGATTTGTCCTTGAACCTTCCCCTTGCCCTTCAAAACTCTGGATCTAAATATATTCCTTTTTTCCTCTCTGGTCTATAAGCTCATTAGAGGCTGGAAAGGTCTACTAACTCTATTATATTGTACTCTCCCAACCACTTAGTACTCTTCTGTGCACACGAGCACTCAATAAATGCAGTCGATCGATTGATTGATCCAAGTAGCACCTGGGGAGCGGTGTATCACCAAAAAGAAGGGAAACTCCTCTTCCATTCTCTCTTGCTTCCAGGAACATAAACTCTTCTCCCCAGGGCTTTCAGGTTGGGAGGGAGCAGGGCAAACGATGTGGCCATCAGGACAGAACCCGGTAGTCCCCATCCCTGTGATAACACCTCGTGGCAACACCTGAATGAGCCATGCGGTAGGAAATTGAGTCACCTTCGCACTTGGCTTTGTACCCTTTATTCACCCTACCTTCAGCCCCTCAGAACTTATGTTCATATCTGTAATTTAGTTTATTGTCTGTCCCCACCCCAGACTTGAAACTCCTTGTGAGCAGGGAATGTGTCTTCCAATCCTGTTATACTGTTATACAAGCACTTAGTTCATTCATTCATTCAATCGTATTTATTAAGCACTTAGTACAGTGCTCCGTACACAACACTCAGTAAATTCGATTAACTGACTGATTGAGTAGCTGGGCTCACTCTGCACCCTGGGAAACTGCATGTACGCCACCACTTCCCTCCATTATAGGCGAGGGAGAAGATGAGCAAAATGGAATGAGAAAGGAGGAATAGACTACTATTTTTGCATACTTGGATCGTTTTACGCACACCGTGGATGCCTAAGAAATACTTTTGTGTGCCTGAGTGACTTGAGTAAACACAGCATCTGTCTCTCCCTCTTACTCTGCTCCCGTCCACTTCCAATTATGGGAAGGGCTTTCTTTAACCTCCTCTCCCATCTTCCCCTAGTCCCTGGAGACAGAGTAAGTGGAAGCTGTTTCCCCCAGGTTTTTTTGTTTTTGCTTTTTATGGTATTTATTAAATGCTTACTGTGTGCTAGGCACTGGGGTAGATATAAGATAATCGGGTTGCACAAAACCCCTGCCCCACCCAGGGCTCACAGTCTTAATCCCCGTTTTACAGACGAGGTAACCGACGTGAAGAAAAGTTAAGTGACTTACCCAAGGTCACCCAGCAGACAAATGGCACAGACTGAGCTAGAATCCGGGTCCTTTGATTGATTCCCAAGCCTGTGCTCTTTCCACTAGGCCATGCTGCGCTGGGGCACTGAGAGGGAGTAGCTAGGAGAGGTCACTCTGTGGAAATTGTCCTGTGACACTAACTGTGGTTGTGGGGAAGGGGTTATGAGGAAAGGGGGCAGACAAGGGAAGGGAGAGAGCAGGAGGCAACTTTTCAGAAAGGGACTGTAGACTCCATTTCAAGTGACTTGTGATGTCCATGAGAGGGGTTATTCTGTCCTGCATGAGGAGTGCAAAGCTTTTTAAAATTCATCACTCTCTCTTAGCGAGAATTTTCTTTACACTTCAGCTTGGGGGTTCCTTGGTGTCAAAGAGGGTGAAAAATCAAACAGAAGCTTGTTTGGTGGCCTTGGCAGAGCGCAGGGAAGACAAATGACAGCTTATTTGAGGGCGAAAAAAGAAGCTGTGTCTAACGGGATGAATGATCTGGATCAGAGGGAATGATGCTGAAAAACAACCAGGACAAACTTGGCATGGCTATATTTAGACTGGATGGGGGTCAGCTGGGCAGACTGTGGCTAATTCTGTCGTTTTACCTCATTGTTCCTCTAAAGGGTTGCTCTGGCTGCTCTTGATAATAGCCATAAAAAAAATGGCAGTAGTTTCAAACAAGACTCCTGAGCCACGGACTTTACTTCACTGTGTTATGACGGAAAATAGCGTGGTTCTGGATTCCTCTTTAGAGGGCACCTGTCAAGAGCCCGTTTAATGAAATTCATAAAATATCCCTTCGGGAAAAGACTTTCAGATGCTGTTGAAGTCAATGTGCTTTCATATTAAGGGCAACTTCTTACACTTTCCTGTCATGCCTGAGCACTTATCTGCACCTCCCTGTATGCTCTACTTCTTGTAGACAGGGAATATATCAGTTTATTGTTATACTGTACTCTCCCAAGTACTTAGTAGAGTGCCGTGCACACGGTAACTGCTCAATAAATATAACTGACTTTCTGACATTGATGAGTTTCCACTGTTTGCATCTTTGTGGGTCTTTATAGGTTTTCATGCTCCCGCCACTAGTAATTTGCTTTTGTTCCAAGACTTGTTCAAGATCTGGCTTTGGACTTTTGGCCACTCTTAGATGGGTGGGGAAGCACTTGTCACCCTCTCGTATTCCTTGTGATGCCTTTTTTTTAATGGTATTTGTGAAGCGCTTACTGTATGCCACACTCCCTCTCAGAATCAGATCTGCAGAGTTCCCCGTACTCTTCCAACCTCTGCTATAGGAGGGAGAATCAAGCAGAGGCACACCCATTCCATTCCTAGCTTGGCTAGTAGCTAGCGAGTGGACGGCAATCCGCTACAAATCAAAACTCACCTGTGCTGGGCAACAGCGGCACGGGAGAGAGTCGAGAGTAGACACTCGAGTTTACTACACGGAAGAAGGCAACGGTAAACCACTCGCACATTTTTAACAAGAAAACTCTATGGATACACTACCAGAACGACTGCCGTTGGAGGTGCGGCGTATTCAGATGGGAGGGGCGTTCCGGGTGAGATACGTCAATGGAGTCGCTATGGGTCAGAGATGACTCGACAGCGTAAGAAAAGACAAGATACGCCAGGGATTCTACTGAGCACTGGGTAGATTCGAGCTAATTAAGTTGGACATAGTCCATGTCACACATGGAGTTCACGGTCTTAATCCCCATTTCTTCAGATGAAGTAACTGAGGCACAGAAAAGTGAAATGATTTGCTCAAGGTCACAGAGCAGACAAGCGGCGAAGCTGGGATTAGAACCTGGTCTCCCTGACTCCCAGGACCACGCTCCACTAGGCCACACTGCTTCTTAGAACAGCCAATCAAATGTCACAGGCAACATTTTGCAAAATTGCCACTATCACCCGACCGCTGCCCCATCCCATTACTCCCAACCCCAGCTACGCCCATGAACGCCCCGTTAATGAGCAGCCCAGATGTCTTGACTCCAAGGATCCACTGCCATCCCACGCCGCTGCCATTTAGGGAGGGGCAGTGGCACAGCCCTCTTTTTAAGAAGTTCCATGGCCACCATATTTTTTGAGGATTTGCCCTCTTGTCATTTGTGTGTGGCCCCGCCCCCGTCCCATAGTGCCTTGAGGTGACTGCTCGTTTCATTAGACTGCAAACTCATTATGGGCACAGAACGTGTCAGCTAATTTTGTTGTATTGTAGTCTCCCAAGCCCTTAGTACAGTGTTCTGCACATAGTAAGCGCTCAGTAAATACCACTGATCGATTCTGAAACCAGCTCTGGGTTTGCTTTGCGTTTGTGTAGCAAGTCTCCTAGTAATCCCCCAGTACTGTTGGTTTTATGGTACCTGTTATGCACTTACTATGTGTCAAACACTGTTGGAAGCGCCAGGGAGATACGAGTCAATTAGGTCGGACACAGTCCCTGTTCCGCATGGAGATCACAGACTTAAGTGGGAGGGAGAACAGATATTGAACTCCCATTTTACAGTTGAGGAAACAGAGCCACAGAGAAGTTAAGTGACTTAATTATGGTATGTGTTAAGCACTCACTATGTGCCAGATACTGTACTAAGCTCTGGGGTGGATACAAGCAAATTGGGTTGAACGTGGTCCCTGTCCTATATGGAGCTCACAGTCTTAATCCCCACTTTAGAGATGAGGTAACCGAGGCACAGAGAAGTGGAGTGACTTGTCCAAGGTCACACGGCTAGCAATTGGCAGAACAATTGGCAGAATTGGGATTAAAACCCAGGTCCTCTGACTCCCAAGCCCACGCTCTGTCCTGTAGCCCACACTGCTTCCAATAGATTAGAACAGTGCTTCACACATAGTAAGTGCTTAACAAATTCATTCAATAGTATTTATTGAGCGCTTACTATGTGCAGAGCACTGTACTAAGTGCTTGGAATGTACAATTCGGCAACGGATAGAGACAATTCCTGCCCAATAACATGACTCACAGTCTAAACAGGGGAGACAGACAGCAAAGCAAAACAGAACAAAACAAAGACAACAGCATCAAGATAAATAGAATCATGGAGATGTAGTCCTCATTAACAACATAAATAGGGTAATAAATAATATATACAAATGAGCACAACGCTGAGGGGAGGGGGAAGAGCAGAGGGCAGGAGAAGGGAGAGGGGGGGAGGAGCAGAGGGAAAAGTGGGGGGGCTCAGTCTGGGAAGGGCTCCTGGAGGAGGTGAGCTCTCAGGAGGGTTTTGAAGAGAAGAGAGTTAGTTTGGCAGATGTGAGGATGCCATTATTATTATTATTAGATTACAAGCTTCTCAGTGGAAGGGGGTGTTCTCATTCTTTTTACCCCAGAGTCCAGTGCAGTGCTCCAGTGGACCAAAAGGACGGCTGTAGCCTCATCATGAGGTCACGGGTCACAAGAAGTGGAAGACAACCCCAGAGGGCAATGCTAGCTTCTCTTTGGAGACCTTAAGGGAAAGCAGACAAGAGGGGCGGGAGGTTGGGGAGAGTAGATTCCTATTTCCTGACTTCCTTTCCTCGCTCAAGTACCGTAAACCACCGTTTTGAAGCAGAACCTTTTGGAAGAAAAGTCTCAGCCAAATGCTGGGGGCTGAATATAAACAGAAGAACACATCCAATCTCATCAGGGACTTTAAACCCCAGAAAGACTCTTGTTGGAAAATTTGAAGGAGGCCAGTTTCTTCGGTGAAGAAAAACGTGTGCGTGTGACTCAGAGGACTAAGCACTTTTTCATTAGTTTCCAAAAAGGTTGCTATTTCAAGTCCCTTGGTGGTTGGAAAATATCTCCAATGGTGCCATTAATCCATCTGATTTACTATCATGTTCTTTACAGCAGTAATTATGATCTTAGAGGATCCTCTAAAGAGACAATAGTGAACCTCGAAGTTAGCCAAACACTTTACATGTCTTTTTCTATTTATTCTCCATTTTTCACTTCCTGGAGCGTGTCCTAGGACCTACACTGTATTTAGATTATTCAATTCAGTCTTTTGTGGAACTCCAAGATTCTCTTCAATTGTGGATTTGGAGCAGAAGGACATTCTCTTTACCAGCTATTAATCTGTGGAGCCAACTTTAAAATGTTCCGAATTTGACTAGTCAGAGTGTGAGTTATTCGGGTCTCTTGTCCCTCATCTCCCTAGAACAGTATTTGTCACATAGTAAGCGCTTAACAAATACCATCATCATTATGGCTCTCTGTCTCTTAGCCATTTTCCCCTCCTACCAGAGAGTAAGAACAGAGAAAGGAAATGAAACTCTGTTTAAACATCATTTGCTAGCAGTTCTGGTAACAGTTAGCTGGGAAGAGGTTGAAATTAATGGTTAATATCAACTTTTGGAATCATCTCCAGATTTTGAGTATTCATGCTCTCTCTATCCCTCATTAACCCTGGGTAGCATGAGTTGGCAATATCGCCTTTGGAAATATAAAAAAGGGAAGGAACGATAGGAAAAGAGGGAAAAATATGCATGAGAAAGAACTATTAGTCAAAATCTGCAGTTTTAGCAACATTCGAAAGCTATCATTGATTTTAATGATATGTGGTTAGACAATATTTGGGGGGGCGGGGGTTTGGTTGTCCCCCCCCCCCTTCAGAAAAGTCCCTATTTATTCTTTGAGTGATGAACCAATTTTTAACTTTCCTACCTCAAAGAGATGTTGTGAGGATAAAATGAGATAGTAGATGTGAAAGGTTTCAAAACCTAAAACATTGCTTTGCACCAAGTACAAAAAAAAATGAATGGAATAAAAATGGAATCAAAAATGAAATAAAGTAGAGCAAAAACTCACTGTCAAACCTGAAGTAGACTAAAATGCAGCTTGAAGGATACGGCCAATGCTAGGGTCTATGCTGACAACTCATTGAATTCAGTCACAGAACTCTGAGAGAAGCACTCTGCTGAGAAGCAGTGTGGCCTAGGGGAAAGAGCACTGCTCTGGGAGTCAGAGGACCTGGGCTTAGTCCCAGGTCCATCATTTATCTGCTGTGTGGCCTTGGGCAAGTCACTTAACTTCCTGGTGCCTTGGTAATCTCATTTGTAAAAATGGGGCTTAATACTTAGTGAGCCCCATGTGGGACATGGATTGGGTTCAAACTGATTATCTTGCATCTCCCCCAGTCCTTAGTATAGTACTTGGCACATTAGTGTTTAACAAGTACCATTCAAATTGGAAAAAAAGGGGGTTTTGTTTGAACAGAATATTTGGCACATAACCTTGCAGTTATATTTTTAGAGCAATATTAAATTCATTCAATAGTATATATTGAGTGCTTACTACGTGCAGAGCACTGTACTAAGCGCTTGGAATGTACAATTCGGCAACAGATAGAGACAATCCCTGCCCATTGACGGGCTTACAGTCTAATTGGCGGGCTTACAGTCTAATCAACAATAAATGCAACCATCTAAGCATATAAAGAATTCTCGAGTGATTAACTCACCAACTACTGTAGGTGGTGCTCCTACTTTTTTTTTTTTATAATGGTAGTTGTTAAGCTCTTAGTATGTGCCAAGCACTGTTGGAACAATGTCAGTGAAAATAATCTCCTAAAAAGGGGCTTCTCCACTTCTTACCATTATCTCATAGCCCTCCCCACTCAAATCCATTCTCTTCTGTCTTTCCTTGAGCAGTCAACCCCTAAAGAAGCAAAATTCATTATCTAGTATCACCAGCAAATGTTTTTTCATCTAAATCAAAATGTCACAAGAGATTAGTGTCTTAAATTCTTGCTGCTGTCCCTGAAAAATGACTAGAGAAGATTTTTTCTAGGTACAAAGGAAGAAATTTATGTTTTTAAGAAAAGTGGAAACAGGCCAGATTTCATACAAAAGAAACTGCAAAGATCATGAAAGGAACAAGCCTTATTTTTGCTGCAGATCTTTTTCCAGAAAAATGAAAGAAAACCCCAAACATCTTCAAAGCTAGTGAATCAAGGCAACATTAGAAAAGAACCATAATGAAAGCCATCGTCATTTGAGATTTTATCTAGGGGAGGAGGTAGTGAATTAGGGCCTGTTAGTCACAATAGCTTTTTTTAAAAAAGAAAATATTGCAAAAATCAAAATTCTTTTTCATTGGAGACTAACCAAATAATGAAACTAATTGTTTTATACTTGGATTAGTAATTACAAACAATGGATGTTCTTAAACAAAACAGTGCTTGGCTCCAACTGCATTTTTTGATGATTTTGCAAGGTTTTTTTAGTGTTGAAAATAAGGATTTCCAGCCTACATGTTAAATGTGTGTATGTGTAAATATTCATGAGTATTATCATTCTTAGTCCTATTAAATCAAAAAACCTGATGTAATCATGGGTGTCATTGGATACCTGGAGAACCACTGCATTTTTCCAGGTGCAGATAATTGCCAAAATGGTTCCTATATTCCCATGGATCCAAGCAGTGCGTGACAAGAAATTTCATTTGCTTTTGGCATTGAATGAAAATTGCTATCAAGTTGCTCTGGGGATAATAATAATAATAATGTTGGTATTTGTTAAATGTTTACTATGTGCCGAGCACTGTTCTAAGCGCTGGGGTAGATACAAGGTAATCAGGTTGTCCCACGTGGGGCTCACAGTGTTCATCCCCATTTTACAGATAAGGTAAATGAGACACAGAGAAGTTAAGTGACTCACCCAAGGTCACCCAGCTGACAAGTGGCGGAGCCAGGATTAGAATCCACAACCTCTGACTCCCAAGCCTGTGCTCTTTCCACTAAGCCACGCTGTTTCTCATAATCTTGAGAGCATTTCTTCAAGGAGAATTAGAAATGTCCAACACCATGTCACTTTGGGGAATTACCAGTTGGATGCAGAAGCTCAATCCAGAATTGTCCGGCCTTTATTGTGACCTCTAATTGTGTGAGATCTCGAATGGATTCATTGGAAACTTCAGGGCCCGGAGGGACAGTGGTCTTAGATGACCACTGAATCACCCTCTTTGAGAAAGCAGTTGACACCAACAGAAATGAATCAAAGAGATTAATGAAAAGAGACCCGTTCAGGGTCATTAATGAATTAAAGCACATCACAGAAACTATATTTTTAAGCCTGGCCTTTCATGTATTTCACTGAGTGATTGTAAGCTTGTGGGCAGGGAATGTGTCTGTTAACTACTGCATTGTACTATCCCAAGCACTTAGTACAGTGCTCTGAACACAGTTAAGTGCTCAATAAGTACCATTGATTGATTAATTGGTATGTACCCATGCTTCATTTTAGAAGGTACACAAACACACACACACAGGCTCTCTCACACTCCCTCTCCCTCTCTCTACCCAGATATTGTGGCTCAGTGAAGGAGCATCAAATTGGGAGTCAGAAGACCTGGCTTTGAGTCCCACTTTGTGACCTTGGGCAAGTCATTTAACCTCTCTGTAAAATGGGGACAAATTGTGTGTCCTGTTTGTGCATGATCTATTACCTCCTTCCTATCCCAGTGCTTAGCACACAGTAAGCACTAAATAAATGCCACAATTATTACATATGTGAAGGCTGCTTTGGGCTACTTTGAGCTACTTTGGATATTAGGTTTCTCCCCTCTAAGCTGAACCCGGTTAGATGAATTACCAGAATGTCATTTCATTTGGATTCACAGCAAGCAAGCCTGGCCAGTTTCAAGGCCATTCTCCAAGAAAAAGCAAGGCCGGGCTACGTAGGTTGTCAGCAAAGGAGCCTCTCCAGGCAATTCAAGGGATGTCCCTGAGGCAGCAGAGCACCACATTCTGGTACTGCAAATGTTGCTTTGTTCCTACCCTGGAGTAACTCGCTCCACAACCAAGGTTGGTGGTGATGATCTATCTCGAAAAGAATGCATACATGTCACTCATCCCAGTTAGGGACAGAACATCTGTGCTCTCCTCAACCAATAAGCCGAAATGGAAATTGTAAATAACAGCTTTTTCTTAAATGTACCAATTTTCTGCCTTGGGGCTATTTTCCAATTTAATCACATTTCAATAATCTATTGCATTTTCCAAATCCCAAGAGTTATCTCATTGTTTTATCATCACAGCATCCCTGCGACATAGAGGTAGCTAGGTATTATTTACTCTGCAGAGTAGAAAACAGAGACTCAGAGAGGGTAACCGAGTTGCCCAAGTTCACACAACAGGGCAGTGGCAGAACTGGGATTAGAACACAGAGCTTTGGACTTGCTACTCCATCCTCTGTCCTGTAGACTGATACATCCCGCCATTTAATCTGGTTACAAAGAAAAGCAAAACCAAATGAGTTGGGATGGAAAACAGTGTGGTCTAGTAGAAAGAGCACAGGCTCTAAGAGGACCTGGGTTCTAATCCTGGCTCCACTACTTATCTGCTGTGGGACCTTAGGTAAATCTCTTAACTGCTTTATGCCTTGGTTACCTCATCTGTAAAATGGAGATAAACTTGTCCTCCGTCCGACATAGACTCTGTGCCCAGTGTGGGAAAGGACTGCGTCCAATCTGATTGTCTTGTATGCACCTCAGCACATAGTACAGTGTCTGACATCTAGTAAGAGATGAACAAGTGTAATTAATGAAAGTTTACCAAATTCTCCATTAATTAGCATTTGAGGCTCCCCACCTTTAGAGTGCTGATGAGTCCAGGACTTCCCAGAGTCACAATAATGTAAATTATTTCCTAACACTTTATTTGATGCCTTTGTTAACTGAAGTAAAACTTTTAAGTATTACTATCAATCATATTTACTGTTTAAGCATTACTATCAATCGTATTTATTAGTTACCGTGTGCAGAGCACTGGACTAAGCGCGTAGGAGAGTACAATGTAATAGAGTCGGTAGAAATGTTGCCTGTCCATATGGACAAGCTTTCAGCAAGCTCACATTGTCAGCATCAAAAGTATTAGAAGGCAGGTTCATGTATTTTATTATTGTTCTGATGCTTTAAAAAAAAAAAATGCTTCCCTTTGGTGGTCTTACAGTAATAAAAATCACTTAGCAAGAGACTATCCCATTTTAACTTAAAAGGAAGGTCAGTTGCAAGGCTAATTTACAATAGAGACAAAAGCAGCATGGCCCTGATGGATAGAACATGGGCCTGGGAGTCAGAAGGACCTGCTTTCTTATCTGGGCTCTGCCACTTGTCTGCCATGTGACTCTTGGGCAAGTCACTTGACTTCTCTGGGCCTCAGTTCCCTCATCTGTAAAATGAGGATTGAGACTGTGAGCCCCATATGGGACATGGACTGTGTCCAACCTGATTATTTTGTACATACCCAGGGCTTAGAACCGGTACCTGGCACATAGTAAAGCGCTGAACGAATACCATAAAAAAAAGGCTTCTCTTTCAGTTATTGGCATCATCAAACCAAGTGACTCCACGGTGCTACTCTGCAGAGTGCAGCTGCCTTTGTCAGTTTTCCATAGGAGATATTTGCAAAATCACTGATCTACTTGAAATATTTGAAAATAATGTGACTATTACTCCTGGAAAGGCATGAAAACATGTACATACGTTTTTCAGAATTGAGTTTTATCATTCAGTAGTATATACTGAGCGCTTACTATGTGCACAGCACCGTACTAAGTGCTTAGAATGTGCAATTCGGCAACAGATAGAGACAATCCCTGCCCACTGATGGCCTTATAGTCTAATCGGTGGAGACAGATGGACAAAAACAAGACACAATCACGATAATAGAATCAAGGGGATGTACACCTCATTAACAAAATAAATAAGGTAATAAAATATATATACAAATGAGCACAGTGCTGAGGGGAAGGGAGAGGGAGAGGGAGGAAAGGGGGCTTAGCTGAGGGATGGTGAAGGGGGGACGGGGGAGGGAGCAGAGGGCAGAGGGGGAGCAGAGGGAGTAGAGGGAAAAGGGGAAGCTCAATCTGGGAAGGCCTCCTGGAGGAGGTGAGCTCTCAGTAGGGCCTTGAGAGGGGAAGAGAGTTAATTTGGTGGAGGTGAGGAGGGAGGGCAATCCAAGACAGCAGTAGGACGTGGGCCAGAGGTCGACGGCGGGATAGGCGTGAACGGGGACGGTGAGGAGGTGGGCGGCAGAGGAGCGGAGCGTGCGGGGTGGGCAGTGGAAAGAGAGAAAGGAGGAGAGGTAGGAGGGGGCAAGGGGATGGAGAGCCTTGAAGTCTAGAGTGAGAAGTCTTTGTTTCGAGGAAAGGGGTGGGGAGGGAGTTGCAACCTTTTTAACATTTCTAATCATTTATGTCTTCTAAGCATGTGTCTCATTTGACTATTTTCCTTGTTTGCCGAAATCCACAAATTGGGGGAGCGGTTGTGGGGAATGTGAGAAGCACGGTGTGATATCAACAGAGTTATTATGAGATGAAAAATTATTCTAATAATAATAGTAATGTGCTGGTGGGAGTACGTTTGGATCAGAACAGAACATAAAGATACATTGAAATATTCCAGACCGATAATTAAATCACCAAACCACCAGGGGAGATGGAGAAGCCTGAAAGGTTAGTGGTTTTTTCCTCACAATTGGGCCTGGTTTACATCTTCCCCCAAGCCCTGCGGGTGAAATGAGAACCAGATCCAGGGCCCCTTTCGTTTCTCTCTCTCTCTCAGGTCATTTCCCTCCATTTTCATTTCTTTTCCCAGAGGAGGTTTCCAGGGATGTTGAAAGCCTTTCTCAAAGTGGCAGGTTGCAATAGAGGAGCTAAAAGCCAAGTAGAGTGCTGGCCGGGGGGAGAAAGGGATAGAGATGGGGAACTGTTGAAGGCTGAAGCGTTGAGGGAAGAGGGAGAAGTGAAAATGAGGTGGCTGGAAAACAAATCCAAGCCAGGGAAGGGAGTGAGAAAGGAAAGAGGAAGAGATCCACCCTAGGCAGGTGTTGGGTAGGGCTAATTCTCGAAGGGGCTTTGGGAGCTAAAACTCCAGGGGTCCGGGTCTAAGGAGGCATCACAACACCCCGCAAAGCCCCACATTCCAACTCCAGATCCCTCCAGAAGCTGCCCTCAAGCATGGCTGTTGGAGGATGCTTTCCCATCAGTCCCTCCCTCTTCCATGGTGGAACTCCCTCTCCTCTCTACCACTCTGGTCTGTGGCCGGGAACAGCATATTAGGGCTGGAAAAAAAGGGTCTCACCCCAACCTGGGCAGGAGCTAAGGCTCCAGTCAACTCAACTCGGGAGGCTTGAGCACAGCTTTGGCAAATTGGGAAGGGGGGACAGAGTCTAGACTCGCAGGAAGAAAAGTGGGGATGGAGGACCACCTCTCCCCCGTCTCTTCTCCCTTTCCCCTAACCCAAAAGCCCTTGACCGCAAGATGGCCAGCTTAGAGGACCTACACCTATCTGAGGCCTCGAGAAATCACCAGCCTCAGGAATCCGTGATTAGTAATGGAAGTGAGGTTATAACAGAACTGCCTGAATCTGATTCATTCGATAGTGTTTACTGAGGGCAAAGCACTGTATTAATAATAATAACGTTGGTATTTGTTAAGCGCTTACTATGTGCCAAGCACTGTTGTAAGCGCTGAGGTAGATACAAGGTTATCAGGTTGCTCCATGTGGGGCTCACAGTCTTCATCTCCATTTTACAGATGAGGTAACCGAGGCACCGAGAAGTGAAGTGACTTGCCCAAAGTCACACAGCTGACAGGTGGCGGAGCCGGGATTAGAACCCATGACCTCTGACTCCCAAGCCCAGGCTCTTTCCACTGAGCCACGCCCTTGGGAGAGTACAGTAAAACAATTAACACATTCCCTGCCCACAGCGAGTTTATAGCCTATGATCATATATCTACCTCAGTGCTTAGTGCAGCGTTTGGCACGTAGCACGCACTTAATTAACACCATTGTGATAATGTCGGTTGGTGGGGGTGCAACGTTACCCTTTCCACGAGAGCAGTCCATAAAATGCACCTCAAGAGCTGGCGCTGCTCCTTCTTGATGGGAGTCTACCTCTAGACTGGAAGCTCGCTGAAGGCAGGGATGTTTCTACCAATTGTACTCTCCCAAGTACTTAATACAGTGTTCTGCACACAGTAAGTCCTCAATAAATATGATTGAGAGCGAAAGTCAAAGATGCTTGAGGCTCCCTTGTTCTGATTAGTGGCCCAAGGCCACTGAGCTCCAGCTGTGACTGTGGTCCAGCCAGCAGGAGCCCTAGTGATTCTTCATGACAGAATCAGCCTCACGGGTGACCGTCGGGACTTCTTCATTTTGAAAAAAAAAAAAATAGTGGCGTTCTGGGCTCTAGAGGAGCTGGTTGGAGGTTCTGGCTTGGCTTGCTCTGGCTCTGTTCAGGCAGGAACCTGGCAAAAAGAGAAGCAGCCTGGCCTAGTGGAAACAGCATGGGCCTGGAAGTCGGAAGGACCTGGGTTCTAAACCCCACTCTGCCACTGGTCTGCGGTGTGACCGTGGGTAAATCACTTCACTGGGCCTGTTGTGGCTCAGTGGAAAAGAGCCTGGGCTTCGGAGTCAGAGGTCATGAGTTCGACTCCCGGCTCTGCCACTTGTCGGCTGTGTGACTGTGGCCGAGTCACTTCACTTCTCTGGGCCTCAGTTCCCTCATCTGTAAAATGGGGATTAACTGTGAGCCTCACGTGGGACAACCTGATGACCCTGTATCTCCCCCAGCGCTTAGAACAGTGCTTGGCACATAGTAAGCGCTTAAATACCAACATTATTATTATTATTATTATTATCTGCAAAACGGGGATTAAGACTGTGAACCTTATGTGGGATAGGGACTGTGTCCAACCCTATTATCTTGTATCTAACCGGGTAGTTAGAACAGTGCCTGGCACACATACTGTGTGCTTAATAAATACCCCAATTATTACTATTATTATCTAGAAGGGGAAATGTGGTAGGATTATAGGGCAGATTTAACCACCTAAACCCTGGCCCTTTTTTTTTTTTTTTAAAGAGGTATTTGTTAAGTGCTAGTGTTAACTTTACTATGTACCAGGCACTGTACTAAACACTGGGATAGATACAGGCTAATCAAATTGAGCCAAATCCATGCCCCAGATAGGCTCACTGTCTAAATCCCCATTTTACAGATGAGGTAACTGAGGCACAGTGAAGTGATATGACGTACTCAAGGTCATCAGGCAGACAAGTGGCAGAGTTGGGAATTAGAACCCAGGTCCGTCTGACTTCCAGGCCCCTGCTGCTTCTCTTTCTGCCTGTCTCCTTCCTGAACGGAGCCACAGTGAGCCAAGCCAGGCCTGACCATTACCTGAGCTTCAAGGCTGTCGGCCACCTCCCTCCATTTTATATAATCAACCCTCCCGATCCATAAAGCTCCTGCTCACACTCTTTACTCCTTCCATGCCCATCTTGTCACCCTCCTCTGACCCTTCGCTCTTGCTTTCTCCCAGGCCTGGGCCTCCCTTGCCCACCCAAATCCAACAGACTCCTGATTATACTGGATGAAAATGTATTTATGGCTGTCTCCTCCACTAGAATATAAGCTCCTTGAGGTCATTCTCCTGTTGTACTTTCTCAGGCACTTAGTACAGAGCACTGTACTCCGTTGAAGCTCAATACCATTATTCCTCTTCTACCTCCCTCCTACTAGTACAGTGAAAATTTAAAACACATATGCTAGAGCAGTCCTCGCAGTCCATGTCTCTTCTAGGAGCCTCGGTAGGCCTAAGCCAGCCCCGTATTTACAATCACCAGCAGCACTTGTAAATTTGAAGCCATTTTATTGCTCTCACTAACATTTTTAATATAATCTTCAATAGAACACGATAACTAAGCCTATTACACTACTTTTTATTTTAAACTTTAAAATCAGTGGTATTTATTGAATTCTTCCCGTGTGGAGAGCACTGTGCTAAATACTTGGGAAAGTAGCATTTCCTGCCCACCAGAAGCTTGTAGTCTAAAGGAGGAGGCAGACATTAAAAAGGAATTACAGATATGTCCGAAAGTGCCATGGGGCGGAGGGCGGGTTGAATATTAAGTGCTTAATGGGTGCAGTTCCAAGTGCCAGGTTGATACAGAAAGAAAGAGGAGGGAAAGTGAGGTCTTATTCAGGGAAGAAATGTGATTTTAAAAAAGAAAGTGAAAGGCATAAGAAAGACATAGCTGTCCGGAATGTAACTATAAATCTACAATTTCAAGTCACGCTCTTAACAGCACTTCAATATGGTTTACATTTTTCTTTTAATTTCCAACACTAAGAAAGTCATGCCCACACGAAGAAGTAGGAACTTTACTAAACACACTATCCCAAATAAGCAATGTGAACTTTTTTTAAAGGTTAGTGTTTTCTCAAAAGTCTGTGTTAGTTGTTTCTGACCAGTGGTGCATGTTTACTCTCAGCACAGGGAATGAGCATGACTAAGGGCACGTATCTATGGTAATGATGGAGTTTTGTTTTTGTTTTTTTACCTTTTCCTACTTCGATAATTCTGGGTTATGCAATAGAATAAAACTTGTTTTCTGTTACCTTTGAAATACAAAAACATTTTCTCTCAAACATCACCACATAAAATCTTCAAATCGATAGAGCAATATATTCAGGAGTTTCATATGGGGACCAAATCCCTAATTCCCTCTCTGCATCCTTTTTTTAGATCAGAGTCAATCAATTGATCATATTTACTGAGTGCTTACTGTGTGCCGAGCATTGTACTAAGTGCTCGGAAGACTACAAAATAATGGCCTAACAGAGTTGGTAGACACATTCCCTGCCCATAACCAACTTACAAACTAGAGGGGGAGACAAACATCAATATAAACAAATTACAGATGCTTACGTAAATCCTGTACTGTCCCTCTAGACTGTGAGCTCGTTGTGGGCAGAGAATGTGTTTACCAGCTCTGTTCTCCTGTACTCTTCCAAGCGCTTAAATAGTGTTCTGCATACAATAAACACTCAATACATTACAATAATAATAAGGTTGGTATTTGTTAAGCGCTTACTATGTGCCGAGCACTGTTCTAAGCGCTGGGGGAGATACAGGATAATCAGGTTGTCCCACGTGAGGCTCACATTCTTAATCCCCATTTTACAGATGAGGTAACTGAGGCACAGAGAAGTGAAGTGACTTGCCCACAGTCACACAGCTGACAGGTGGCAGAGCCGGGATTCGAACCCATGACCTCTGACTCCAAAGTCCGGGCTCTTTCCACTGAGCCACGCTGCAATAAGCACTCAATACTCAATAATACAATTGAGTGATTGATATCATTTGTGTCCAAGACCCTGGCCTCCAGTGGTGTGCTCGCTGCCCCCTACTTCTGGCACTAAAAGAGACCCCAAGCCAAGCAATCGGGGACAAGTCACATGTTTAGAGTGGCTCAGGTCCAACCCTGAACTTCTTTTTTTTAAATGGCATTTGTTGAGTGGTAACTATATTGCCAAACTCTCTGTTCTAAGCACTGGGATAGATCCAAGCTAATCAGGTTGGACAGAGTCCATGTCCCATATGGGGTTCACACTCTTAATCCCCATTTTACAGATGAGGGAACTAAGGCACGGAGAAATGAAGTGATTTGTCCAAGGTCACACGGCAGACAAGTGGCAGAGCTGGGATTAGAACTCAGATCCTTCTGACTTCCAGGCCTGAGTTCTATCCATTAGGCCACAAAATCCTTATTAAGTGTGCCTTAGTTTCCAGTTGGTTTATCAGTTAATCACATCTTAGGCACCATATGAAACACCCACTGTGAAATTTCTTTTGAAATGGTACAGCTTTCAGCCAACAGCTAATTTTTAAATCTGATTTCTTCCTCTTTGGTAGGGTCTGAAATAGATTATTTTATGAACTAAATGCTTGCCAAATGCCTATTAAAACCATTCCTACCTATAGGAGTGCCACTTGGCATTACCCACAGAGTGAAAAGTCACACGTGGATCTGAAGTTCTAGTTGGTAAAGGATTAATATCTAGAGTGTGGATTAAGCACCTTGGTGAAGGAATGACTCAGACTTTCCCTAGCTGAAAATGCCCCTGCTGAGACTCCATTCTGTTGACACTCCAGAATGAATCTACCCAGGATAGAAAAAGTGGCTAATTCAGATGTGTTAGGGAAACACTTTATGCTACATTCACTAATTTACAACAAGGAATTGGTATTGGTCTTGGGCAGATCTAGCTTTATAACTTTCAGGAGGCCCAAATCTATTTCAAGTGTGGAAAGCAGTAATTAAAATCATATTTACAAGCGGACATGGGAGAGACATGGGAGATTGAGAAGCAGCGTGGCTCAGTGGAAAGAGCACGGGCTTGGGAGTCAGAGGTCATGGGTTCGACTCCCGGCTCTGCCGCTTGTCAGCTGTGTGACTGTGGGCAAGTCACTTAACTTCTCTGGGCCCCAGTTCCCTCATCTATAAAATGGGGATGAAGACTGTGAGCCTCACGTGGGACAACCTGATCACCCTGTATCTCCCCCAGCGCTTAGAACAGTGCTCTGCACATAGTAAGCGCTTAACAAATACCAACATTATTATCAGTGATTTCCTGAGGGGTGTAGTCCTCATGTTTCAAATTTCGGCCTGCAATTCAAGTTCTACATTGACATAAATCCAGGTTGTCTTTTTTTCTATTTTAGAATAATAGGGGTATTATCAAAACAAAAGGATACAGGCTAAGAACAAAAAAGTATGGACAACGTGTTTGATAACAGCTGACAGCACAAATAGCAGGAAAACATACATGCCATGAAAGATGTATTTATTGATGGCAAGTGATTCAAAAATCAAAGAAAATCTTTTCTCTTTTCTAGGTGGGATTCACTTATTCTAACGCTTTTTAAGTATACCGGTTTTTTCAGGCTCCTATACCAATTGTCAATAGGTTTATCCTGTAGGCACTCACATTTTTGAAGCATCCGTCATCTGACTCTTGGATTGTTTCTCAACTGAAATGTTTCTTCTAGATGAGCAATAGTAGCTGCATTTCTAAACTATATTTCTTACTGTAATAATGGCAACTGTATTGTTCAATGTAAATGGTACCTAGATTTGAAAGAAAAATGATGCCAAATGTTTTATCCTGAGAATTCACGAAGGTACTCTTTCTCTCTCCTTCCTTCTTTCCTCCCCTCACCCCCCATCTTCTCCCCTTGCCCACATCCTGCCTCTGACCTGGAATACCCTCCTTCCAAATATAATACTAGTAATAACGTTGGTGTTTGTTAAGCGCTTACTATGTGCAGAGCGCTGTTCTAAGCGCTGGGGTAGACACAGGATACTCAGGTTGTCCCACGTAAGGCTCACAATCTGAATTCCCATTTTACAGATGAGGTAACTGAGGCACAGAGAAGTTAAGTGACTTGCCCATAGTCACACAGCTGACAAGTGGCAGATCCAGGATTCGCACCCATGACCCCTGACTCCAAAACCCGGGCTCTTTCCACTGAGCCACACTGCTTAAGAGACAATTACTCTCCCAACCTTCAAAGCCTTATTGAAAGCACATCTCTTCCCAGAAGCTTTCCCTAAGCCCTCCTTTTCTCTTCTCCCACTCCCTTCCGGGTCACCCTGCCTTGCTCCCTTTATTCATCACCTCCCCTCCCAGTCCCACACCACTTTTGTACATAACTGTCATTTGTCTGTCTCCCCCTCCGGGCTGTAAATTCACCTTTGGCAGGGGATATGCCTGTTTATTGTTATATTTTATTTTCCCAATCACTTGATTTAGTAACAATTGTACAATCAACAAATAAGAATGAATGAATTCTCCCCTCTTTCTTCCCTATTCTGGCAAAAGTGGTGAAATAATTTTACCAGGTTTTTTTGATCCCCCTTCCTCCACCAGCAGAAAGTGGTGCTGGGCAGTGGTCAAGCACGGGAGGTCTTCCAGACTCAGAAGACTCAGGTGGAGCTGCTCAGGGAGGCACTGGTGGTATAGTGAAGCAGTGTGGCCTAATGGAAAGAGCACAGACCTGGGAGTCAGAGGATCTGGCTTCTAATCCCAGCTCTGCCACTTGATTGCTGTGTAACCTTAGACAAGACAGTTAGCTTCTGTAAAATGGGGATTCGATACCCTTTTCCCCTCCTACTGAGCCTTCAAGCCCCAAGTGGAACAGGGACTGTGTCAAAGCTGATTAACATATAGCTTCCCGATGCTTAAAGCAGTTTCTAACACATAGTAAGCACTTAAAAAAACCCCACCATCCTTATTTTTAATGGTAGAACAAGTTCAATGTCTTGACAATGTAGTGATTTGTATGAAAATCACATCTCCTCCAAGAGGTCTTCCTCAACTAAGTTCTCATTTCCTCCACTCCCTCTCCGTTCTGCGTCACTTTTGCAGTTGAATCCATAGCCTTTAAAACCCTTGATATTGAGAAGCTCCGCCACTTAGCTGTGTGACTTTGGGCAAGTCACTTAACTTCTCTGTACCTCAGTTACCTCATCTGGAAAATGGGGATTAAGCCCGTGAGCCCCAGGTGGGACAACCTGATAACCTTGTAACTACCCCAGTGCTTAGAACGGTGCTTAGCACATCGTAAGCGCTTAACAAATACCATCATCATTATTATTATCCCACCTTCAGCCCCACAAGCTGCCATTATACTCTGTCCTTTCCCCTTTCTGTATGTATTTCAATATTCGTCTCCCCCTTTAGCCTGCAAATTCCTTGGGGCCAGGGATTGGGTCTGTTAATTCTACAGGAATGTGCCCTCCCAAGCACTTAGTACACTGCTCTGCATATAATAATAAATACTATTGATTGGGCATTCAAGTCACTGCCCGTAACCGCAGGTTCAGCCCTAGGGTGGGTGAAGCCAAGAGAGGGGCAGTCATTTTCTTGAGGCCAGCACCCTTTCTCTTGGTCCACGGTAAAGCACGCTGCACATGCCACTTCTGTTCCAGCCAGTCAGGGCCTCACACCCTCACAGACACTGAGCTGGTTTATCTTTTTATAAATATAGCCATTCCCAAAATGCATTCACTGCATTAGCAGCCATAGCACCTCATTTCTAAAACCTACCCGTCTGACTTCTTAGTCACCTCATTTCTAAAACCTACCCGTCTGACTTCTGAGTTCAGCCACCGTGAATGAAAGCCAACATGTTCTAAAAAATACATTTTGATCAAAGAGATTTAGTTATAATTTGCCCCATGGATTATTTATTATCTCGGCACGTGCTTAATCTTTCTAATCGGCATTTGGAGGCCGAGTATAACGAGTCATATGTGAAGGCTTTCTACACTGGGTAGAGGTTCCTAAGCCATCTAAAATTAAGCCTCGCCTGGAGTAGCATCACATTTTTAATGTGTAGACTTTATTTGGTTACATGTTTCAGCTATAAATATTTCCAGTGAGTCTGTTTGACAACTCTGTCCTTGTTTTAGAATCAGAAACGTGCATCTATACCCCTCACAATATAACTGTTCCATGAAGAAAATAAATCCTCTCCAAGTTCATCATAACCAAAGAATCTTCTTATTTCTAATTGTAAGCATTGGGTTATCCAAGATCCAAGAACATAGGTTTTACTTTGTTTTGGTTGTTTTTTTTTTCTTTTCAAAAATGTATCAAATCCAATTCCTTGGATGGCACAGGAGCATGAGGAAAGAAAATTAATCTTGTTGTAGACTAACATCTCAATTCAAGTTATTTGTTTTTAACAAAACAAAAATATTGTCCCTGTGAGAACTCAGAACACTTTTGACAAATTGGAGACTTAGCTAATTAGTCCATTAAAAAAAAAAAATCTATAACCGATTATATTACGTGGCATATAGAAGTGATTTAATTTTACTAAAATTTTCTAAAGGATTAAATTTTCTCTACTTAGAATAGACTACGTACTGTAACATAATATCTATTTCATACTTTTTTAATGGCCCTAAAATCCACAATCCAGGGAATCCCAAAGAAGAGTTATAGAGGATACACTTCCTGATATAATTATCAGTAAGCGATCTGAAACATCATTGAAAATAACATGAGGTCTGTGTGGTCACATTAACTGGAGCAAAAACAGCAGTAGAGACTACAATATTTGTGAGTGCACAATTCACACTCAAAAACCTCAAAAAAAACCCAAAAAGCATTTTTCAGAAGGTTTGATAATCATTATGAAAATATACAATTTTCCTCTTGCCTAATGAATGCAGGTTGAACATTTTCAGCAGTATCCACACAAAAGAATGGGCCTTTTGCAAATGGGTGAAGAGGAAGGTTTGCAAGGTCCTGAACTTCCAAATGACAGGGTCGGAGGATAAAATACTTAGGAGAAACAGAATGCGGTGCTCTGTATTCTGTTCGCAGTAGGAAAATACATACTATCCATTGATTGACTGAGTGTTTACTGTGTGTAAAGCACTGTATTTAGCACTTAGGAAAATACAATATAAGAGAGTTGATTACCCCCT